>NC_053024.1:514784975-515116251 GCF_003073215.2 Triticum urartu | reverse complement strand
TTTTAGGGTGCCTCGGCGTCGACAAACCCTAAATGATAAAAGCTTAGCTTTTAGGATGCCTCGGTGTCGACAAACCCTAAATGATGTAGTTTTGAATTATGAACGTAGGATATGTCGTCATCATCATCGAATGATGAAAGTCTCCCGGCGGAGTGCGACTGGTGCCACGACGATCGAGGTCTGTGCGACATGCCTCACCTGGACGATGATCGGCGCTTCAGCATTAAGCTCGAGGAGACCTTCGAAGTTGAAACGGTACACAACGACGACAAGTGTTATTTTCATAATTAAGCATGACTTCAACTATTTCAACGTGTAATTTTCATCTTTTACAATTCGAGTATAGCTTATCCCATGCCATGCAAGACGCTATGTCTTGGAGAGGATGGATTTTGAAGACCATGAAATTTCTGAAACAAAGAAAATTCACCTAAGGACTCATCACGATGTGGACTTTGAAGTAAATATATATAATTCTGAGAGCGTAACCCATTTTGGTTGCAAAAATTGGGAAGCATTTTGCAAGATGTATGGTTTTGATGAGGGTATGCTTATCACCATGGATCTTGGTAATCCTGACATCAACCAAGACAATATGGACATTTGGGTCCTTGTTGATACGCCTCTAGTTCTACCGCTATGTGAGTTTCTCAAACATAGTTATTAGCTAATTTATATTGTTTATTTCAAAATAGTTGACAGCTTATTTTTATTGTTCAAAGAATGTGCGGGAGATGGTAGACAAAACCCACTACACCGATGGCTCCGGATTAACAACTTACAAGGAGAAAAATCATTTGGTCGGATTTTGTACTGACATTGAGAATTACAATATCTACAATCAAACTCCTCAACATTATGGTAAATACGTGCCACTAGTGCATGTGTTCAACTACGGTAACTACCATGGAGATACCCTGGTAAGATTTTTACTATTACGACATCCGTGCATCTTTTGCATACTTCTAAAACTAGTACATCATTGCTACCTATGAAGTTATTAATATGTTTTTCAACAGATAATCCCAGAGAATTGCGTGCCTCATATGATGTATTTGAAAGGTAGTGTTAATGTTTTGAACATACAGCCAGGTCGTCCTACGAATCTCAACTGTCCATACGAGATTTCTAAAAGAAGTGGAGACATGAAAATCAAAGGATGGAAAAAATGTATGGACAGTCGTAAGGAGCTTCTTGAAAGCAAAAGGAAGTGAAGTGCAAGAATTGGAGACAGGATGTTCTCCATTCTCCATAATGGAGAGTCAGGGTCTATATAGTTTTATGTTATTTTAGCTTAAATAGGGTATTTAGGTCCTGCCTAATACTGATGATCATGTGCTAAGAACAATTAAGTAGGGTTGGTTCGAAGACTATCAAGATGATGATCGTATGACTTGTTATGAATAACGAGTAGAAGTTGTATGATGATGATTAGTAGGACTTGTTAGGATTAGTATTACTTCCGACAAACTCGATACTCGCGGTCTCGAGACTTGTAATGTTTTATCTTTGTTCGGTCTTTTGAATTCGGAGACTAATATGATGAATTGTATTTGGAGACTAATCTTCTATTGTATTCGATGAATCTGCTGTTGCTGTGTGCTACTGTCTATATTCTGTCAAATAATATATTTTGTAACATGTGCAAAAATCAGAAAAGTAAAAAAAATAAAACCTAATATTCATACTAATGGCGCATCACTACAGAGTGCGCCATTAGTATGCCAAGTATACTAATGGCGCATCCATCCGCAGTGCGCCATTAGTGTGCCAAAGCACATGGTTAAATATGGCCCCTGGGAGGCACACTAATGGCGCATGGTGTTATATACTAATGGTGCACTGGATGGTGCGCCATTAGTATACCAGATACTAATGGCGCACCAGTGGTGCGCCATTAGTAAAAATTACTAGTGGCGTGCTACTAATGGCGCACCAGTGATGCGCCATTAGTAGGCAAAACTGGTGCGCCATTAGTAGGCCTTTTCCTAGTAGTGTGCTGATGTTACTAACGAAGCAGGTGTTGTCTCCCATGGTCGCACTCTCCGGACCTATTCCAACATCCATTGCAAGGTATTCGGGATGGATACTAGTGTGCTAGCGCCAACACCTTCTCCCTGGTTTTGTATTGATAGTCTTGGAGAAAACTCGCTCTTCCTTGGACAAAACTATCCAATGATGATGAAAGGCGATCCAGCTGCTGTTGACACAACGTTACTATCATTTATGAGAAGAAATTGTATCTATACCTCGGACATTGCTATGGTTCCCTATCCTAGTTGTCACGATATGCGTCCTGATATAGGCCACTTCAGCCTGGATGATCAGTCCTGCGTTGGTCTCGAGATTGACAATAGTTGGCCCTTCACAGAGAATCAATTATGGTTCAAAGCAAGCATTTCCAACGCCGAGGCTTGGTTGAGCTGAAGTTCATTTCAATCGCTTTGTTATTTGTTGTGTGAGAAAAACCTTACTTTACTAGAATGTTTTGTTGGAAATAATCTATAATCCAACATGTATGCTCGTTGTCGTTGTGTGTTGATGACTTGTTGTATGTAATGAATGGTACATTTGCATATGCGTCCCATCAACTCACGCCTGCTCACACGGCACACTGGTCGCATGGCGGCACGTATATTACTTTTGTATTTGGATGATTAATACTGCCGCTTTATTGCTTAACTGAAGCATGGAACGTATCCATTGTTAGTTTAACGCTCACGGTTCGAATAAATAATCTGTTTGGGATATTGGTTCCCAATTATTAATAATCTCCCGTCTGTAATTAGATAAAGATTACATCAAAACTAGTCTCAAATTTGACAAAAAAAGTACAATGCCACTTTGTATTGGTGTCCATATGGATAGTGCTAGTAATTCTAGTTGTAAAAATTAGATAGTGCTAGTGATTTTTAGCTGCATATTTTGACAAATCGCAGTGTTACAAGGTTGACAAATGGCAATGTTACTAGATAAACAAATTTCAATCTTTCCTGTTTGACAAATGGCAACATACCCAATATGACAGATGCAAATTTTACCCAATTGTTTCTACGTGGTTGCACACGGGTCATCCAAAACAACCATTTGCGTTGAAGGGATGCACAAATCCTGCACTGCGAATTTTCCCTTGACTTAAGGGGAAGACCATAGCTCTCACTTTTCATATGGGTGTTCTATCTAAAACGTTTGCGATCAAGAGCTGCACAAATCCTGCTCGACACATTTTCCCTTGGCTTCCTCGGGAAGCTGTCGCTTTGCATACAGGTGTTCTAAGTAAAACATTTCCGATGAGTGTTTTATATTTAAAAACCATTCACGTTATTTTCAAAAGAAAATCGTTTGATAAGTCTGTACATTAAGAGAGAAAAACTAAGTTCATTCAAACCATATCTTTCATTCAGTCACACTGCGAATTTATATTCATATGATCGAGAATTTGAGATACAATATTAAACCCCAAAAAAACTATTTCCGGCGGTGGCGTGCCGCGCCGTCGTTGTTGTTGTCGTCCTCCAGGATGCCATTGTTGAAGTCTTCAAGGCAGCACAAAATGTTCTTCACTTGTAAATCAAACATCATGTCGTCGCACAATCGACGGGCGGGGCGCGAGAGGACGTCAACTGGCGCCACTGAGAGGTACCGGTCGACGGCAGCGTCCACTACAAAAAAAATACACTTCTGTGATGATACGTGTTTGTCACAGTAGGTCGCATTTTCTGTCATGCATGTACATCCATGACGATTTTATGACAGAATCAAGATAGTCATACCTGTGCTGTCGTAGAAGTGTTCCATGACATTACCAAAATTATTATCACGGAAGTGTCCACTTCCATGACGATAAATCCCGCGTCACAGAAGTGCTTTCGTCAAGGGTGACCAACATGTGGCATCCACCGTAACGGAACGCCGTTAAGCTATCGGGTTGGGGTTTGGATCCAATAATGCGTTAACAACCCCGACCAATAGGGATTTTCCACATGTAAAATCATCATTGGCTGGAGGAAACATGTGTCGACTCATCGTTGGGACAGATGTCATCCACTCATTGGACAGAAGGCGCCTATGATACGTCGACACGTGGCACGACCCAACAGAGGCCCATTCCTGTGAAAAGGCCGGCCCGTTTGACTTGGTCAAAAGGTGGCGGGCCGACCCATGTAAAGCCTGTTAATGGCCTGTTCGCATATAGCCCATTTACAACCCGCTAACCCAAGGCCCGTTACGCCCTATCCGAATTAGGCCCAGTAGCGTCATCTGGGCCACCCAATATGATTCCAGCCCGTTTTCACTTCTGGCCCATGTATGGCCCATGACGTCTTTCGGTCCATATGAGGCCCTATGTAACTCTTGGCCTATTAACGGCCCGTGGTGAAACTGGCCTGTAATGAACAGTGTATCACTTTACACCCATTAACGGCCCGTGGTGAAACTGGCCCGTAATGAACAGTGTATCACTTTATACCCATTAACGGCCCGTTATTCTGTTGGGCCGTTTCCAGCCCATGTTATCTTTCGGCCTTCTCAGAGCCCATTTATTCTTGGGCCAATTTCCAGCATTCGTTTATTTACGGCCCGTTACTGTCATTTTCTGCTTGTGGGCCAAATTCAGCCCGTGGTTATAGTCGGCCCGTTTGTGGTCCGTTAATACGTTGGGCCGTTTTCATAGCGTCATCAAATATGGCCTATTAACGATGGCCCGTTATGGTCGGCCCATGAATGGACGATTCCAACTCTAGCCCATTTACGGCCATAATGCGGTCTGTTTGGCCCATGTTTGGCCAATCGATCATACGGCCCGTATAAGGCCCATTGATGATACGGCCCACAGAAGGCCCATTGTTTCTACAGCCCGTAGAAGGCCCATTGTTTCTACGACCCGTAGAAGGCCCACTATTTCTACGGCCAGTAGGAGGCCCAGTGTCACTATAGTAAATATTAGCCCATGGTTATTGTGGCCTAGTTTTAAAAAATAGGTTATTGCAGCCACTAGCTAACCGCGGAAAAAGAACTGCAATGACTACAAGCAAACAAATAAACAAGACAACAAGGAAATAAATAAGCAAGCAACTAACGCTAGGCTATCACGGCTATTACACATATTACATCCATTGGGCATCAAAGTTCGCCACCAGTGCAAATATAGGGAACAAAGCAGCATATCATATACACTGGTTGTCAAAGTTGGCGACCAACGCAAATAAATGCCGCAGCAAAACAAATCCAGAACTGAAACCACTTCAGAAGATCTCAAGAAACAATATCCTAGGTACCCATAATGCTGGCAAGATGCTTAGCAAGCTTATTAACTTTCTCTTGTTTGGCGCTTAAATCCTCCAGCGCTTGCTGTTGCACCAGAAAATATGCATCTGAATTCTGCAGGGACTTTCTCAGTCCTTCAGCTTCCTGTCGCGGCACATCTAATCGATGTCTTTCAACTTGAAGTTGAGACTCAAGAAGACGAACTGATTCAGGCAGTGAGTTCGAAGAGCTTGTGCCAGCAGTAGTGGCCAGTAACTCGAACACTACATCAAGACAGGACTTTTGGATTCCCTCACCGTTGTCAAGATAGTTTTTATCAGCTTTCTTGGAGACCAACAGGGATGTCTCACTATCTTGAACCTTATCTGCATTACTTCCTTTACCATTGGATAACGCGGTACTGTTCTCCAATATTTTGTCCGCATTCTAAAAGAGAAACAAGCAGACACATCACATGTTTACCATGTTGTATATGAAACTCATTTTGGTAAATGAGTTCAGTAGTAAAGTGGACAGGATAACAACATGAAACAAACATATATCTACGTACCATGGTCACTTTATGGTCCATATCATTCTAGTTTTTGTTGCCAAATCAAGATAGAGACACAGTTCAAATAATATTTGTTCAAGACAAAGCAGAATAGACAGAATATAAGTGTGGGTAACTATAGAGCAATAACAACACTTGTAATGTGCATGACATGAGAAAATAACTGTTTATTCAATTGAAACCGAAATCAACATAGAGTAGGTTACACCAGCAAACCAGTTAAAGAAATAGGTTTAAAACATACCTGTTGCGCCATTGGAGTTTCAATTCCATCCTTCAAATTTGAAAATAGTTGGTATGAGCAGTAATGCAAGAGCAAAGGAATATGAACCATAGCTACAGAACCTGACCTGAGAACAAATCTTCTTCTCCTTTAAGCGTTGAGTTGGGATTCGGAGTGGTGGTCCTCGTGCATTGGGCACTGCAGTTCCCTTACTAAGTGCTCGTGTTTGGGTGCTCTGTGGTGGAGACAGTGATGTGTCAACTGGAACTGGGTTACTATCTGCCGGGGTTGGGGTTAGAAGGGGTGTAGCTGATTCTCTGTCCAACTGGGTAGGGGTATAATCTGTGAGAGTCTGGGTTATGTGTGGTGGATCTGGTCCTTGGGCAAGTACACCCGTGGTTCTATCTGCATCAACTGGTAGCACTGTCTTTTCTGAAGACCGTGTTGTTACTCCCTTAGATACTACCATCACGCTCTCCAATTCAAATGGCTGATAAATAAGAAAAGTAATTGAAAGTATAGACATTGTATGATAGACAGGTGCAATGGATAGTGGGGAATAAAAGAGGGCATGAAATAATTCATATTTATGTTGTCTAACCAAACAGGATAGCATGACACAATTTCACATATATGATGGCTAACTAAACAGGATAGCATGACACAATTTCACATTATGATGGCTAACTAAAAAAGATGGAAAGACATAGTTCAAAATATGAGACTATGTAAACAGGATGACATGACATTACTATATAATGTGTTTATTAAATAGGTTAGCATGCCATAATTCACATACATTCACGGATAGAATTCCATAATTCAAAATATGATGACTGTAAACACTAAACATGATGAGATGATATAACTATATGATGTCTTTATTAAATGGGTTGCCATGCCATAATTCAGATAGATGATGTGTATGTACTATGTAAACATGATGGCATGATATAATTCAAATATATGATTTATATAGTAAGCAAGTAAGCAGATGGCGATCCATATATGATGTAAAAACTAAGCAATGCAAGACAACATGCATGACATGGGTAATATAACCCTGCCAAGTTTGAGCATAGACCTCGGGGGGAAATAGGACTGGTCATCAGTCTCTGAATCCTCCTCCGAGGAGCTCTCTGTAACCAGCAAGATGTCTGCTTCAGCAGGTAGCATTGTCTGCTCTGAATACCTTGTTTTCACTCCACATACTTCCATCACCGCTTCAAATGGCTGATGCGCAGGAAGAGTAATTGAATATACAAACGTTGTCGACAAATGGAACACGTAATACAAAAAAATGATAGCATGATATAATTCACATAGATGATGATTGGCTAAATAGCATGGCATTGCATAATTCACATACATAATGCCTTTGCAACAAGATAGCATTGTATAATTCACATATATAGTGTCTTGCAACAAGATGGCAATGCATAATTCACATATATGGTAATTATACACTGAACAGGTGGCATTCACACAAAGCATGTCTAAACTAATCAAATGACATAGCAATGCGAGACACCATATGCACGATATGAGCAACATAACACTGCCAAGTTAGAGCATACACCTCGGGGGGGGGGATAGGACTGGTCATCTGTCTCCGAATCCTCCTCTAAGGAGCTATCCGTAACCAACGAGATATGCGCTTCGTCAGATAGCATAGTCTGCTCTGAAGACCTTGTTTTCACTCCAGAATTTGCCATCACCATGTCAAATGGCTGATGCACACGAAGAGCAGTTGAATGTACTAACATTGTTGACAAATGTAATATGTAACGAAAAAAGGATGGCCTGATATAATTGACATATAAGATGACGTGCTAAGCAGGATGGCATTGGAAAATTCACATATATGATGCCTGGCTAAACAAGATGGCGTTGCATAATTCACATAAACGATGAATAAACTAAACAGATGGCATTCGCACAAAGGATGTCTAAACTAAGCAGATGACATATTTGATGTATAAAGTAAGCAATGCAAGACACCATATGCATGATATAACCAACATCAGCATGCCAAGTTAGAGCGAAGACCTCAGGGGGTAAATAGGAGTTGTCTTCTCCTTCTGAATCCCCCTCAGAACAGATATCTTCCTCTCGATTACAATCCGAAATGCGTGGAGGGGGGCTGCCTTTGCACCTACCATGGAGCGACGTCTGCATGAAATTTTATTGCCATGCAAGGCTCGTCTCTTTTGCTCTACATGTTCAGTTCCATTGTTTACAATAACTGTCATGCATAGGAATAAAACATAGTGAGATTATGTAAGGAGTGCATGCAGAAATCCAGAGTGATGGTAGCAACCTGTGGATAGACCCAAAACCAATAATAGCAGGCAGATAATGGCTTCAGTTAAGAAATAAAGATAATGGCTTCTTTACTGTTTGTTTCCCACCCAACATGAAACTCATAGTAGACACCGGAGATTAACCAAATAGTAGATAGATACTATTGATAGCGGCCCAGATATGTACCCCACAACCATTTAAAAACTCAAGTTTGACCATTAGTTTGGAGCTGACTCAGAGTCTAATCGGTGAACAAGACGATAAAGTAGCATGTAATATTAAGCGATGCATAACGTAAGCAGACACGAAAGAGTGCGACCTCTCTTGCGGACCCGTGTAGTCCTCGAGGTCATCTGCTCGGTTGATGATGGTAATGCAGTTTTCATGGCTGCCGGCGGCGGGGAAGAAGATCTGAGGCGGCGAAAGACAGTCTGGAGGCCGGATCCCTTCTGTGCTGGACCGTTCTGTCGTTGGAGCAGCTGAGCTGGGGTGGACGGCGTCGCAGCAGGAGCGGGACAAACCATGCAAGGTTTTCTTTGACAACTATCTGTAAGAGAAGTAATTTTGTAAGGGCTCGTTTGAATTGGGGGATTCCAACAATGCAGGGATAGGAAATAGACAGGAATAGGATAGGAATGCACGTGCAAAACAGAGAATTTAAAAACACAGGATTTCTTCCAATCTGGGTGTTTGATTCACAAAAATTGGAAGATCGCAGGATGCAAAGAAGCATGGTGAGATTAAGTCAAACCACAAGAAAATGTATGGTTATAATGCTATTATGCTACTATCTCTTAGTCTTGTGCTTCATGAATAGGAATTTGAAAACAAGGACAAGTGAAAATTAAAATTCCTACGTTTTTTCTTCCAAGGAGATACTAAAGGAACAAATCCGTGTGCTCAGTGCACAATATATATAACATTTAGAGTAAAAAAGAAATGCAACAAGTGTACAACCTCTTTGGCGAAGCCATGTCGATCTCAGCGTGATTGGGTTGGCCGGTGAGGATGCTCCGGCTGACTTTGCTGTCGGAGGAGGGGAAGAAGATCTTAGGTGTCTGGAGATGGAGCCCGAGGTACTGCTCCGCTGTGATGGAGGGTTTCGTCATTGGAGCAGCTCCGGTGAGTTGTACGACGCCGAGGCTGAAGCAGGACAAGAGAGACAATGAACAACGTTAACCTGAGTGGAATTCTAATAGCATCTCCAATACATGACGTAAAATACATAACCACAAAGTGCTAGATGTAAAATACATCAGCCGCTCATCTCTGAACTTAACTGTCGAAACTGAACTTAACTATCGAAACTGAACTTCACTGTCGAAACTGAATTTTGCTGTCAAAATTGAATTTTGCTGTCGAAACTGAACGCACTAGCAAGGTGAGACTACACGTCGGTTGACTGACTTTTTCATCTCTGGTCAGTCGATTTTGCAGCCGTTGGATATGAAATCAAGGGCCTGCGGTTCATCTTCAACCTCCACCCCCTGAGTCGCCAGCCACCACCGGCCAAACAGCAGCCCCCCGCCGCCCGCGGCCGGCGGTGCGCCGCCCCGCCCGCCCCGAAAACACTCCCCACCGCCGGTCTGCCGCCGCCCCGGCCATCCCTCTAGGCCCCCCCGTGCCGAGCTTTTTCTTCGGCGATCCCCACGCCACTGCCCCGCCAACGCCCTGCCACCGCCGGTGACCACCGCCCCCATCCCGAACCCTAAGATAGATAGTGGGGTACCTCTCCGGCGAGCCCCCCTCCCCGCTGCGGCTGGCTCTTCCTTCTCCCCGGCGAGCCCCCCCTGAAAATCGACTGACCCAAAAGTCGATTCAGTCGATTGAAGTGTAGCTAAATCGGAGCAGCATCACAAGCAAGAGCAAGAGCGAGAGCAGCAGCGCGAGCAAGAGCAATAGCAGGAGCAGATCAGACAGGGGATTGAGAGAAAGAGCAGAGCAGCAGCGCGAGCGAGAGCTAAAGCAGCAGCAACTCCTACTGATGTGGACGTCGCCACCGAGGGAGCGACGCCGTGGAGGAAGTGGCCGGCGATGCCGCCGTGGATGGAGCCACGCCGTGTCGGCTCGGGACCGAGTGCCGGCAGCACCGTGATATTGAATCAAGAAGAAAATGCGGCGATTAGTGTACAACCTCTTTGGTGGCGCCGATTAGGCCGCAGCTTCATCCGAGGAAACGGTGATGATGATGCTCTTCCAGTGGTGCAGGTGAAGACGGCGGTGTGGGAATGGAGGTGGCATGAAAGACGAGGGGAACATCGGGGCAGCTCCTTGGAGGTGGAGGACGGGGTGGCTGAACCGACGGGACAATGAGATCGACGACGGATCCTCATCCGGTACGGTGGATGAGGGACGTCGAGGTGTTGCTGTGGATGACGTCATCGGGGAAGAGGCTCCGACTGGGTGGCGGACGGAGCAGGGTGTGGGGTTTCGTCGTGGGTTTTCGCGGCCTCGGTGTACGAATGGGTGGGTAGATGGGATGGAAGTGGGGAACCATGGCTTAGAGACGCGCTTGTCTGAAATGTGGGGTAAGTTACGAAAGTACCCCCACCGATTTGAGGCGGTTCTTTCGGTTCAGAGGTACCACGGGCATTTCGCGTGTCAGGATTTCATAGGAGGTGGGAGTTTTCGCGCGCGTTGTAATTTCGGAATAGCAAGGCGTGGGTTGAGATGGAGGGAGTTGTCGGAGCACAACGAGACAAAGATATATCTTAAATATTTCGGGCTAACAAGGCGCGGGTTGAAATTTCCGGACAAGCCTAATGTGTACTGTACCAAATCCATGCGCACTACAAATGGCATTCAAAACTTTGAATTCATGTTATGTTCAATTAAAATATTTCGCTATGTGTATAATGCACGCAACCTACTACTCAAATGAACGTTTTAGTGCATTCCAAACGTATATACTACCGCTTCAATATGAACTAAATTTGAATTCGTTTCTCTATTTGAATAAGATCTACAGTAATGATTGTTGTGAAGTCAAAGCATTTGAATTCGTTTCTCTGTTTTAGTAAGATCTACAATCATCATTATTGTCAAGTTAAACCATCGTTTGTGTATTATCTTCACAGCACACCACATGATTAGTGTCGAGTTACATATGAACTATGTGTACTATATGAACTCGAACTAGATTTTTTGAATACACTTTATTTTGATTTCAAGTCACATTACATTTCTAGCTCGAGCTAGATCTTCATAATCTAAACCATGTCTCATATGTATAATGTGTTTATCACATTATGTATGGTGCCCCGCCCCCTACGCCTACAAGTATTTAGATGTGAGTTGCAAACACCACACATTACCACAAATTCAAATAAAATGTGAGAATGTTCAATATATAGTATTGTTTAGATTGTTTGATATTTAGTTGTAAGCTGCAAATGCCACACATTATCACAAATTCAAATAAAATGTGAGATTGTTTGATGTACAGTATGGTTTAGATTGTTCGGCATTTAGCTGTGAGTTGCAAACGCCATGCATTATCACATCATGGTATAACATGTGCACAACACGTGTATCACCGCTATATTCATGCATGCAATGTTTAAAACACTATGATCTCCTATTCAAATATATGAATCCGCTTTCATATCAAATTATGATCTTTGTTAGTCTCTTACACCCACACAATCCTCTAACCTTTGTAGCTACCACTAACTCTCTCTCGTGCATGCACACGCCCTCCCCCTCCCTCAGCATTCTATACACCGGACACATTCATTTTTTTCTTTAGATCGTTCTCCCAGAGTCTCCACAACTCCTTTCCGACACACACCGATCGATAAACCTCTCCAGCGATGCCTGCCTACAACATACACACACACCTTCAATCTCCTCCTTTATGTGTCCTTGCCTCGTGTCTCTCATACGGTCAGACACACGTGTAAACTCTCGCCCCTCTTTTCATCGATCTCACAACCGCACACTCCTCCCCGTATATAGCTAGTAGTTGGGCCTCTCGCACCACCTCCTAGCTCCATTCTCTCTGTCTATCCATGTTGCTGGGCCTTATTTGCCTCTAACAAATGGACGTACACCGACCGATTTCTCGCTATACATATAGCTAGCTAGGTCCTTATAACTCGTTTTTACCCACACGTCAATCGATCTACCTCATTAGTTGTGTCTCTCCCTTCCTCCGACAAACAACAATTGATCTACCGATCTAGTTAGGTTTGCTTACCAAACACATGGTTCCCCTTCATCATCCATGGATGCGTCCCGACAGATCTATCATGCACAGGCACACACAGAAACACATCCCCACTCTTATTGATAACATTGCAGTTCCACCCTCAGTTTGTCTAGTAGGCCTCTCCCACCATCTTCGAGAAGCAACTCCATCACCCATCCAACACTCTACCCTCTCCCTCCCTCCCTCTCTCCTCCCTCTCTCTCTCTGTCCCATCATATTTCCCATCCTTCAGTTATGTATGGACGTCGACTGATCTCCCTCAAGACATAGCTGGGTCTCTCCTTCTCAACACATATACGAGTCGTTCTACCTCTATAGTTAGGCCTCTGCCTACCCCTCCCCCCATCCCCTCCCCCCCACACACACCGATACATCGAGTGCTCTAGTCATGCCTCCGTGCCACACACAAACTTGACATGTGCCCTCTAATGTTCCATTAGGCCAGTCGCCCTATATCTTTGACTTGCACACACACACAATTTTGATGGCTCTCTTCATCGATCTCGCACCCACCCACTTGATCCTCTCTTCGACTCTATCGATAGCTATGACCCCTCCCTCTCTTCTCGTGGATTGCCCGACCCTCTATGTATGATATGGATAGGCCTCCATTTCACACACATTGCATGCAAAATTTTGTTTGAGATGTCATCGACACGTATTCCCACAAATAATTCACGAAATCAACCCCCACCCCACCCCACCCCAAAACAAAAAACACTCACGAACGTGGTTTGTATCTCTCACACATACCCACGTAGGTGGGGGACGTGCACGAAGAGAAGAGGTGCATGCACGACACACGGACTCCCGTCTCTTTCCCAACCACACCCGCGCGGGTACACTGTGGAGCTCATTTCTGTACGAAAAAGGCAGCCCACGTGGTAATTTGGCACGTGTACTGTTTGTCCACTTGGTGGAGGGAGGATCGTCTACCACGGGTGAACAAACAAATTGCGACTTGACGTGTTATGTTAAAAAAGAGGCAAACCATGTGGGGCCTACCTTAGAGGCAAGGCTCTATACACTGGAGTACTTTTGATGTGTCCCGTCAACTCGCAGAACGAGGAGAAGCTTGCTTAGTATGCCGTCTCCCCCGTTCCTAAATATAAGTCTTTGTAGAGATTTCACCATGAACCACATGCGGATGTATATAGATGCATTTTAAGTGTAGATTCATTCATTTTGTTCCGTATGTAGTGGAATCTATACAAAGACTTATCTACTAGTAATAGCTAGCCCCCACTACTAGGAATTCTCTATCCTCTCCTTGAGCCACATCATCAAAATTGATGTAGCCGTTAGATGAAGTAAATCAGTCCATAATAGCCGTCTGATCTAGACGTTGAGAGGCTCCGCACTAAGCCACATGCAGCACTACAAAAAAATACACTTCCGTGATGATACGTGTTTGTCACAGTAGGTCGCTTTTTTTGTCATGCATGTACATCCATGACAAATTTATGACAAAATCAAGATAGTCATACCTGTGCTGTCGTAGAAGTGTTCCATGACATTACCAAAATTATCATCACAGAAGTGTCCACTTCCATGACGATAAATCGCGCGTCACAGAAGTGCTTTCGTCAAGGGTGACCGACACGTGGCATCTACCGTAACGGAACGCTGTTAAGCTATCGGCTCGGGTTTTGGATCCGATAACCCGTTAACAGCCCCGACCAATGGGGATTTTCCACGTGTAAAATCATCATTGGCTGGAGGAAACACGTGTCGGCCCATCATTGGGACAGATGTCAACCACTCATTGGACGGAAGGCGCCTATGATATGTCGACACGTGGCACGGCCCAACAGAGGCCCATTCCTGTGAAAAGGCCGACCCGTTTGACTTGGTCAAAAGGTGGCGGGCCGGTCCATGGAAAGCCTGTTAATGGCCTGTTCGCATATAGCCCATTTACAGCCCGCTAACCCAAGGCCCGTTACGCCCTATCCGAATTAGGCCCAGTAGCGTCATCTGGGCCATCCAATATGATTCCAGCCCGTTTTCACTTTTGGCCCATGTATGACCCATGACGTCTTTCGGCCCATATGAGGCCCTATGTAACTCTTAGCCTATTAACGGCCCGTGGTGAAACTGGCCCGTAATGAACAGTGTATCACTTTACACCCATTAACGGCCCGTGGTGAAACTGGCCCGTAATGAACAATGTATCACTTTATACCCATTAACGGTCCGTTATTCCGTTGGGCCGTTTCCAGCCCATGTTATCTATCGACCTTCTCAGAGCCCATTTATTCTTGGGATTATTTCTAGCATTCGTTTACTTATGGCCCGTTACTGTCATTTTCTGCTTGTGGGCCAAATTCAGCCTGTGGTTACAGTCGGCCCGTTTGTGGTCCGTTAATACGTTGGGCCATTTTCATAGCGTCATCAAATACGGCCTATTAACGATGGCCCGTTACGGTCGGCCCATGAACGGAAGATTCCAACTCTAGCCCGTTTACGGCCATAATGCGGCCTGTTATTGGCCCATGTTTGGCCAATCGATCATATGGCCCGTATAAGGCCCATTGATGATACGACCTGTAGAAGGCCCATTGTTTCTACAGCCCGTAGAAGGCCTACTGTTTCTACGGCCCGTAGAAGGCCCACTGTTTCTACGGCCTGTAGGAGGCCTAGTGTCACTACAGTAAATATTAGCTCATGGTTATTGTGGCCTAGTTTTAAAAAATAGGTTATTGCAGCCACTAGTTAACCGCGGAAAAAGAACTGCAATGACTACAAGCAAACAAATAAACAAGACAACAAGGAAATAAATAAGCAAGCAACTAACGCTAGGCTATCACGGCTATTACACATATTGCATCCACTGGGCATCAAAGTTCACCACAAGTGCAAATATAGGGAACAAAGCAGCATATCATATACACTGGCCGTCAAAATTAGCCACCAGTACAAATAAACGCGGCAGCAAAACAAGAGCATAACTGAAACAACTTCAGAAGAGCTCAAGAAACGTTATTCTGGGTATCCACCATGCTGGCAATAAGCTTAGCAAGCTGATTAGCTTTGTCCTGTTTGGCGCTAAAATCCTCCAACGCTTGCTGTTGCACCAGAAAGTATGCATCTGAATGCTCCAGGGACTTCCGCAGTCCTTCCGCTTCTTGTCGCAGCACAGCTGATCGATGTCTTTCAGCTTGTAGTTGAGACTCAAGAAACCGAACTGATTCAAACAGTGAGTTTGAATAGCTTGTGCAAGCGGTAGTGGCCAGTAACTCCAACACTAGACCAAGACAGGATGTGTCACTATCCTGAACCTTATCTGCATTACTTCCTTTACCGTTGCTTAATAAGGCACTCTTCCCCAATATTCTGTCAGCATTCTAAAAGAAGAAACAAGCAGACACATAACAAGTTTAGCATGTACTAGTATATGAAACTCATTTTGGTGAACCAGTTCATTAGTAAGGTGGACATGATTAAACTACCAAGTCTTCTATTGCCAAGTACTAGTACATAATAAAAGCATCAAACAAACATATATCTATGTCCTATGGTAGCAATGGAATCTTAAATTAGAACAGTTGTTCTTCAGGTTTAGGCACTTGTTCTACATGAACAGAGTACAGTAAGACGCAAGAATATAATACTTAAAAATAGAAAATGAGCTCATAGACCTTACCACATTCCTGGTTCAGGACCAGTACAGAACAAGGCGTTCCCAGTCATCGTCCAGTAAATGTGTCTCAGGAGAACGTAAGGGAATTTGATGAGTTTCTTTGCCGGTGAAGTACGTTTTCTTCAGGTAATTCCGATACTGCCACCAAGCATTCTTGAAGATAGCAGAGGTATTAGCACAGGTTACCTCATCCTGAGTTTCCAAATCGGTCCTTCTCTATAGAGAAAAATGGGAAAATTTGCTGTATTATAACCATCATGGAGGTAGAATGTATGGGACGAAGCAAAGTAATTGCCATGAATAACATTACTTACACATAACTCCTGGACAAACACCTGCAACTGGCATTTTCCTTCATCTTCAGTATAATATTTCCAAGATGGGAAGATACGCACATACGATTTAACAACATCAAATGCGATAGATGCTAAACTATGACTAGCTGGTTGTGCTTCCTCCACAGGAATAGGCGTACTAACTGGTGGAGTTGGGGTTCGCCGTGATAGTACTGGCCGTGTGGGCACTGGAGCTGCCTTACTAACTGCTCTTGTTTGGGAGCTCTGTGGTGGAGATGGTGCTGTGTCAACATGAACTGGGTTACTATCGGTTGGGGTTGGGGTTAGATTGGGTGAAGCTGGTTCTCTGTCCATCGTAGTAGGGGTACAATCTGCGAGAGTTTGGGTTATGTGTGGTAGGGCTGGTTCTTGTGCATGTACAACCGGGGTGCTATCTCCACCAAGAGGTAGCACTATTTTATTTGAAGACCGTGTTTTTATTCCGCTAGATACTGGCATCACCCGCTCCAATTCAAATGGCTGATAAACAGGAAACATAGTTGAATGTACAGACATTGTATGAGAGACAGATGCAATAGATAGTGTGGAAAAAAGAGGGCATGAAATAGTTGGCATGTATATTGTTTAACTAAAATGGATAGCATGACATAATTTCACATATATGATGTCTATCTAAACTGGATAGCATAGCATAACATAATTCAAAGATATGATGAATAACTAAACAGGATCGCATGACATAATTCACCTACATGTTATCTAAGTAATCAGGATCACATCATTTAATTCACATATGTGATGTATATGCTAAACAGAGGGCATTTGATATGATGTCTAAACTAAGAACATGGTGTTTAATATTGTGTATATGATGTCTAAACTATGCAATGCAAGACACCGTATGCATGATATGAGCAGTATAACCGTGCCAAGTTAGAGCATACACCTCAGTGGGGGAATAGGACTGGTCATCTGTCTCTGAATCCATCTCTGAGGAGCTATCGGGACCAAACAAGAGATTTGCTTCGACAGGTAGCACTGTCTGCTCTGAAGGCCTTGTTTTCACTCCAGATTTTCCATCTCCCACCCAAATGGCTGATTCACACGAAGAGTAGTTTAATGTACAAACATTGTCGACAAATGGAAATGTAATGAAGAAAAGGATGGACAAGATATCATTCAAATATATGATGCCTGGTTAAACAGGATGGCATTGCGCATTTCACATATATTATGGCTGGCTAAAAGACATGAGACTGCATAATTCCCATATATGATATAGAAACTAAACAAGTGGCATTACAGAACATGTCTAAACTAAGAAGATGGCATATATGATGTGAAAAGTAGGCACTGCAAGGCAACATATGCATGATATGACTAACATCATCATGCCAAGGTAGAGCAAACACCTTGGGGGGTAAATAGGAGTGGTCAGCGGCGTCCGAATCCGCCTCAGAACAGATATCTTCCTTTGGATTACAATCTGGAGAGGGGTGGGGAGGGTTTTCCATTGAACCCACCATGGAGCGATGTCTGCATGACATTGTATTGCCGCGCAAAACTCTTCTCTTTTTCTCTACATGTTCAACATGACTGTGTACAATATCTGACATGCATACGAAAAAAATATGGTGAGATTATGTAAGGAGAGCATGCAGAAATTTAGAGTGATGGTAACAACCAGTGGATCGATGTTTTTCCGTTGAACCAAAATAGCCCTAATGGATCGACGTGAATGTATAGTAATAAGTGATGCAACAAGTATACAACCTCTTTGCCGTAGCCGTGTCAACCTCAGCATAATTGGGTTGGTCGCTGAAGCAGTTGAGGCAGAGGTGGCTGTCGGAGGTGTGGAGGAAGATCTAAGGGCGATGTAGATGGCGTCCAGGGCACTACTCTGTTGTGATGGATCGTTCTGTCGTTGGAGCAGCTCCGGTGAGCCGTAAGACGTCAAGGCTGAAGCAGCACAAGACAGACATCATCAATCTCAAGTGGGATTCTAATAGCATCTCCAATAGATGATGTAAAATGGATGTAAAATTAACATCACCAAAAACCACCTGACTACAACAGATGAGGTAAAAACTGTTGACTCTGAACTTAACTGTCGAAACTGAAATTTACTGTGGAATCTGAATGCTACTATCGAAACTGAACGCAATGGTAGCAGAGAGGCACTTGACATGTAGTTTAGGGAGGGCCTGCAGTTCATCTTCAACCTGCACCCCCCTGAGCCGCCAACCACCACCGGCCTCGCCGTCCCGAAACAACTCGCCACCGCCGCCCCGGCCAGCCCTCTAGGCCCCCTGCCCCCACCCTGAACCCTAAGATAGATAGTGGGGTACCTCTCCGGCGAGCCCCCATCCCCGCTGCGGGTGGTTCTTCCTTAACTCCGGTGAGCCCCCAACCCCTGAAAATCGACTGACCCAAAAGTCGATTCAGTCGACTGAAGTGTGGCTTAATCGGAGCAGAGCAACAACACGAGCGAGGGGGAGAGTAGCATCAGCAGCTGGGCGAGCGAGCGATCGAGCGAGAGCCGGAGCAGCAGCAGCAGATCCGGCTGTTATGGCCGCCGCCGCCGAAGGGGCCTCGCACTGGGGGAGAGCCGCCGTGGAGATGTCGCCCGCGGCGCCGACTTCAAGGTAGCCGCTCCATGGGGGTGCGAGATGGAGCACCGTCAGCGCCGGGAGGTCGAGTTAAGGAGAAGGTGCGATGAGATGAGTGTACAACCTCTTTGGTGGCGCCGAGTAGGCCTCGGCTTCGTCCGAGGAGTCGGTGAGGATGCTGCGGTTCCGGCGGAGCAGGTTAAGGCGGCGCTATGGGGATGGAGCAGCCGCGATAGACGAGGCGATCGTCGGAGCAGCTCCTTGGAGGTGGAGGACGGGGCGGCTGAACCGGCGGGACGGCGAGATGGACGATGGATCCTCATATGGGAAGGTGGACGAGGGACGTCGAGCTGTTGCAGTGCACGATGTCGTCGGGGAAGAGGCTCCGGCTGGGCAGCGGTGACGTGGCGGACAGAGGAGGGTGGGGTTTCGCGGCTGGAGCGGAGAGGTTATGGCGGCCTGGGATTTCGAATGGCGAAAAGGGGGCGATGGGAGGGGGTGAAGCATGACTTAGGAACGCGCTTGTCCAAAATGTAGGGTGTGTTACAAAAGTACCCCCCACCGATTTGAACTAGCGGCCCTTTCGGCTCAGGGTTAGAAGGGGGATTTCACGTGTCGGGATTTGGCAGCTGGAGGGAGTTTTCGCGCGCGTTGTAATTTCGGGATAGCAAGGCGCGGGTTGTGAAGGCGCCAGTTTTGGGAGCACGATATCTGAATTTTCGGGATATAACAAGACGCGGGTTGAATTTTAGGGACAAGCCTAACGTGTAGTAATATTGTACTTGTACGTACCAAATCAATTCACACTTCCCTCAACCAAAAAGAAAACGAAAAAATAAAACTATTCACACCACACAAAGAGAGAGTCTTGCCCCGTTTTACTATACAAATGCTATTCAAAGCTACTCCCTCCTTCCATCTATATAGGGCCTAATGCGTTTTTCGATGCTAACTTTGACTAAATATTAGAGCAATGATATATGACATGCAACTTACACAAAGCACACCGTTAAATTTGTCTGTGAAAGGTTCTTTCAATGATATAATTTTCACATTGTGCGTGTCTTGTACTATTAATCTTGTCAATAGTCAAAGGCGGTCTTAAAATCTCATTATGCCCTATATAGATGGAAGGAGGGAGTATGAATCCATGTTATGTCCGATTAAATTTTTTCGCTTGCTGTATAATGCATGTAACCTACTCATACCAACATTTTAGTGCATTCCAAATGTCTATACTACCGCTGCAATTCGAACTAAATTTGAATTCGTTTCTCTATTTCAATAAGAATCTACAATCATGATTGTTGCCAACTTCAACCATCATAGTTTCCTTGCTATCCGCCAGATATAAATCAGACGGCCTATAATGCAGGATGGCAGGCACACCATCATCAACAACTCCGTTTTTATAAGAGTAGAGATAAAATATATTAAATGTAGTATACCATGTTCATAACCACACCATGTGTATCACCGTTATATATATTCACACATCCGTCGGTTTGAAACACTATGATAAATTCTTCAAATATCCGAATTCGCTTTGTATAATGAAGTATATATGATCTCTATTCGTCTTTTACACCCACACAACCCTCATATCTTTGTAGCTAGCGCTAACTTTCTCTTGTGCATGCACACACCCACATCCCTCTCACCGTCCCTCAGCATTCTCTAGCTCCATCGTGCAAATTCATCTTTTCACTTTAGGTCGTTCACCCACGGTGTGTGTAGGCCCCCCAGCTCCTTCTTTACGGCACACATCGATCGATATGCCTCTCTAGTCAGGTGTGCCTAGCACAAACACAAGCTTCCCCTCTTCTCTTGTCACCGTCCATGCCTCACTCCCACCACTCTTTTCATCGTTCTCGTACTCGCACACTCCTCCCCCTCGATATAGTATGCCTCTCGTACCACCTCCTACATGCATCCCTCTCTCTCTATCCTTCTCCTCGTGCCTCATTTGCTTCTAACACACACATGCATGTATACCGATCGATATCCCAACATATACCTAGATCGACTTTAACTACCCCCCATCGATCGACGTACCTCACAAGTTATGTCTCTCCTTTCTCTTACAAAGGGCGATTGACCTTCCTATGTAGTTACATCTGCTTACCACAGCCACATCGTCCCCCCTCATCATTCGTGCATGCCTCCTGACCCGTCTCTCACACGCACGTGCACAGACAACAAGCAGCCATCTCCTCTCTTATTGATATTGTGGGCGTACCCTCTGTTTGTCTAGCAAGCCTATCCCACCATTTGTTAGAAGCAACTCCACTACCACCCCCTCCAACACTCTAGCTCTGTCTCTCTCCCAACCTTATTCATCTCCTACACATATGCATGGATGCCGATCAATCTCCCTTAATACATGAGGCAGATCGATCTCCTTAATACATGAGGTAGGCCTCTCTCCTCCTCCACACATATACCAGCCATTGTACCTCTATAGTTAATTGGGCCTCCCTCTTCCCCCAGCACACACCGATAGTCGAGCGCTGCAGGTAGGTATCCATGCCACAGAGACAAACTGCACATGTCCCATCTCACGTTCCACTAGGCCAACCACTCTATATCTTTGACGTAGGCACACACAAATTCGATGGCACTCTTTATCGATCGCGCGCGCGCACACACACACATCATCCCTCTCTTTGATTCTATGTACACCTCAAGCCGATGATACCTCCACTCTCTTCTCGTGGATCGCCCCTCTATATATATGTTATATCCAGGACTCTATTTCACACACATTGCATATGTTAAATTTTTTGATTAACCCCCCACAAAAAAAACTCTCAAGAACCCACACACTATATCTCTCTAGGTTTCTATCTCTCTCACACAACCCCACACAGGTGGTGTACGTATACAAGAAGAGAATAGGTGCACCGTGCATGTACTCACGCTTCGTGCCCAGCCACACCCGCGCGGGTACACGGTGGAGCTCATTTCTTTACGAAATGGCAGCCCACGTGCTAATTTGAACGCCTGTAGCGGTTGTTTACCTAGGGAGGTCGTGTACCATGCGTGCACAAAACAAAGTTCGACTTGACGCGTTGCCGCGTTATTTTTAAATAAAGTTATAGTGCTCAATGGCACGTACACAGAATATAAAACGATTTTTATGGAGGAAAAGGTAGTCCGCTCTTCAGAGTATCTCACACAAGGCTCCGATGGCCTCTCTCTCTCACCGTTGGTCACTGATCCGGCCGCATCCCGTCCGCCGGGGGAAAGGGAGTGCGGTGGCCTCTCTCTCTCACCGTTGGTCACTGATCCGGCCGCATCCCGTCCGCTGGGGGAAAGGGAGTGCGGTGGCCTCTCTCTCTCTCTCTCTCACCGTTGGTCACTGATCCGTCCGCATCCCGTCCGCCAGGGGAAAGGAAGGAAGTGCATCGTTTCTCCGTTCGACGGCGCGGAGGCAGCACGTCCCAATCTGTGGTACACGCCGTTCTCTCTGACCAAGCTCCGGCGCGGGAGGGCCTACGCCACCTGCTCACAGATTCCGCCCACCGCCGCTCACCTAGTTACATCCTGACGACCTCCAGGTATCCCCTCCGGCCTTGCTCCACTGCCCGTTTTCCCACGTCGCTGCATGTGGATCTTCCATAGTTCTTTGCCCAAAACGTAGCTCGTCCGACGTACTTTCCATATTGCATTCTCGTCCTCACACCGTTTTAGACAAACACAACCGTGTTGTTATCTTCCCTTAGGACAAGGAATATGCTTCTTTTTTGTCGTCGCATGTGTCATCAACTGTTATTGGCCAGTAATTGTTTCCTTTCTACCTCTTTTTTGCAAACAGGGCTATCCATTTCACATCGTTGCTATTGCGACCTTTTGGTGAACTGCACAAATCACTTTTTTCTTAAGAGTGTTTTGTGCAGTTGTACTAAAATGTCACACGGGCAACGTCTCTACATTCCAGTGTGACTGTACAAAGGGAGATTAGTTTTGCTCTATCCTCCTCATCCAACTCCGAGCCTAATCTTCTCCAACTAGTTAGTCTTAAGAGAGACTGCAAAGGTGACCAGTTCTATTTGTGTGTTTATTGTTTCATCAGCAGTCCTCTATTATCGTAATCACACTTGATATCTTTGGAACAGGGACGCTCAGCTCTATTTTAGTGGAACTGCACAAAATGATCGGAATGTTGCATGCTCCAGACAGCTAATTTTTTCCCAACATGCCTTGTTGATTTAGACAGAGCTGGGGGGACGTTGGTGCCAATGAAAGCATGGATCAATTTTAATTTAACACCTTCTCACAACTTTGTCTTCAGTTGTGATGTAATTATTAGCTCTGATATGCTAATAATTGACATGCATTAGCAAGGAAGTTAGTTTTTTATTGTTTCCGAAAGAGCATCGATGGCAAGACACGCGAAACAAAAGCTGAAAGCTCACATCATTGTACAATTTCATGTCGCTGGAAAATTAGTTGTATAGTACGTCAATTATGTAAACAAATGATGGAAGCTTGATAGCATTGCCAGAAGCCTCTTCATCATCCGGGTCCATGTGCCATGCACAAAATTATACTCCTTCGTTCCTAAATATTTGTCTTTTTACAAATTTCAAACGGGCATATTTTAGAGTGTAGATTCACTCATTTTGCTTCATATGTGTACTCCCTCCGTTCCTAAATATTCTATTCGTCTTAACAGAGATTTCAACAAGTGACTACATACGGAGCAAAATGAGTGAATCTACACTCTAAAATATGTCTATATACATCCGTATGTGCCAGTCCATTTGAAATCTCTAAAAAGACAAATATTTGAGTAGTCACTCGTTGAAATCTCTAGAAAGACAAATACTCCGAAGTATATTTAAGAACCGAGGGGGTAGTGCACAACCGCATGGGAGACTCAGCCCGGTCGTTGCGCCGCATTAATAGTGAGTAATGAGCAGTCAAATCATAAGCCCCACCTTTCCCACTGTAAGTTGCTCTGAAGAAGCAACCATCAATATGCTCTTCTCTGAATCCGCTCATACTACTCCATCCGTCACTGTTTATACAGCGCGTTTTAGAAAAAAGAAAAAAAATCTGTGGGACCAAGGCGACTAGCGATCGACCTGAAAAACAGCATTGGTAGTTATAGCATGGCGTCTATTACTAGAGGGAATAATGCGTACACACATGCATGCAGTGCTTCCACCACGGGTACACACATGCATGCACTCCGTAGTAGTACAATACATGGAGAGAAAATTGTGGACTTGATTGCGGTTATCACGCCCTAATTAATTGGGCATTATACCAAACGCGTCTAAAGTCTCTCTGGTGGTGGAAATGCATTGAGAGAAATGCATCATAATGAAGCGCGCCCTGTAAACTGTGACGGAGGGTGGAGTAGTATGAAGGTGCAAAACCAAGTACGCGTACTACTGCGCTTGGCTCTTCGCCCCTTCGTGAAGTCGAACAATGATGGTACTCCGCATGTTGGGTACTACAGTGTATGCCTCTGACAATCTGACACCGAATGGACTGATGCATGTCCACCGAGGGTAGGTTGCATTAGTCAAAAGGCGTAAGCGAGCTTCACCTTGTCCTGCAAGCTTCTCCTCGTTCTGCGAGTTGACGGGACACACCAAAAAGTAGTGCTAGTCCATACTCCCTCCTTTCCGGTTAATATGGCTTAATCTTTTTTGCGGGTAAATGAGAGAGCTTTATTCATATATAAGCATTCTTAGGACGATCAGCCAAGACACTGGTCACTAGGAAGCGAGGTACCCCGCAAAAAAAGTAGGAAGCGAGGTGTTTCATCAAGCCAGCTCTCATCCACATTCAAAGTGTAGCAAGCACGGTTCGCACGAAGATGCGCCGCAAGGTTTTCTGTCCTGTTTACATGCTGAATAACAAAAAAAGAGGAAATATTACTGAGCACTACTATTTGTAACAGGATATGAGCCAGAATTAAGCGAGAATTGTGGTGAGTGTTCCATGCAATCAACTTCCATTATCACATGCGGGAACCCTCGAAGAGAACCAAATGTGTTGAAGATTGCTTTATCGCATTTTAAAATTATAATAAGAGTGCAGACGCTCCTCCATACGGTTCCTAGTACTAGTATAGTACGTACCTTTATGGACTATAGTAGTAGTACTAGTAAACTTTGCGCTTGGCTGTTCGGGAAGTCGAACAATAATACCACTAGTAGTATAGTGTATGCTTCTGGCAATCTGACACCAAATTAACTATTGCACGTCCACCGCCTGAGCGAGGGAGAGTTTGCATTAGTCAAAAGTTTCTCCTTGTCCTGCGAGCCACCGCGCGCAAGCTTCTCCCGCCCTGGAACCTTCTCCTTGTTCGGCAAGTTGACGGGACACAACAAAGTAATGCTAGTCCATGCTGCCTCCTCTCCGGTTAATATGGCTTAATTTCAAATGAGATAAATACACTATTTGTCACTGTATATTTGTAAAAATACGGTCAGTGGACTTCATAATACGCTCATTGCGCTCAATATATATATATTTTCCGGTGTTCATACGGTCACTAGCTCACCCTGACTGAGTATGTGTGTGCATGCACGTGTAGGTTGAGCACTTGAGCGTGAACGTGTGTGTTCTGTCCTGTGCTCGGACATGCATGCATTAGGGCGTCGCGCGCGTTTTTGCGTCCATGTGTACGTGTGACTGTTGCATACACGTAGGGGGAGTACGTGTAGGGGCCACTAAGGAGTAGTCAAATCACACAGTAAGTTAGTTGGAAGAAGCAACCATCATTTCACTCTTGAATGACACGTACGCAATATAAAATGGTTGATATGGAGAGAAAAAGGAAACCACTATATATACACTAGCAGGAGCCTAAGCTACAAGCCTGCTTGCTTAGGTTGCTCTCTTCACAAGCATAGAAAGACGGGCATGATCCCGCAGCTGGGGGAAGGGAACAATGTTCTGCGTAGATGCGGTCGACATCGGCGAGGGAGAAAACCCACAGTTGGTGCATCCCAATCGGGGGTCACCGCGGTATGGGCCGATGCCGTGTCCCAACCGCCCTTCTAGCTACAGCCCGACGGCCCAGGTAGTCCATCTTCCTTTTGGAGCCGGCTTGCTCCACTGCCGTAGCTCCATCTCCATGTCGATCTTTCTCTACTTCTACCGGCTTCTATTTGTGATGAGTTTATGTCTCATGAACTAGTGCCAGTACTATTATTCTAATCACACTTCTTCAATATCTTTGCCATCAGGGATGCTCAGGTCGATTTTAGTGGAACTGCACAAAAGCATCGTATGATCCGAGGGTGCCAGCTGTCTTTCCTTCCCGACATGGAAAGTGCTATGGAACAAGAGGTACCAAAAGGTGGAGAACCAAAGAGTGCCTCTTCTATTGTTGCTGACATTCTCACTAAAGAATCTCCCTCTAGCACATTCCTACGACAGGTTCTACCTGGCCAGGAAATTAAATCATGTTTAGGGTTTAGGGTTTAAGTCGTAGTGACCCCATCAGTAGTTTTTCTATCGACACACTCTCACAACTTTTTTCCTTTAGTTGTGAAGTAAATATTGGCTATGATCTGTGAATCATTGAGATGCATCAGCATGCGTGTTAGTTTTCCTTTGTATTCGATGGAATGTTGTAACGGGGTAACCTTGGAATAGGAATGAAAATGGAGCGGAAAAGTTTCCGTTTTTCCGGAGAAAAAATGGAAACAGAGAGAAACCAACGTTTCGTTTCGTTGGATCGCGCCATCGAGAAAAAACAACGTTTAAATCACATCTGATGTGTTCGTGTCTCACCCTCCTCCATGGCTCGGCCCCACATGGTCGCTCGGCATGCCACTCACCGCAAACCGAGTAGTATACCATAACTTTCCCGCCTACTTGTCGATGGATCGCGCCATGGAGTACTAGCACTACTGGAAGAGATTGACGAGTTGGGGGAGGAAAGCTAGCTGTAGCACGGACTCCCAAGAACTTACTACTGGAAGAGATTGCACATGTTGTAGCCGGCTATTGCGACCTTTGAACGCGGAGCAGCCGCGTGCACCCGGAAGCGGCGCGGGCGATGCTCTCTTGGCCGGCGCGCCGCAATCAATGCCGGCGCCAGTGAGAGGTCGCGTCCGCTCTGGCTGGGCATGAATGCGGCACTGACTGTTTCGGGCAGGAAGCACGCGCGGGTGATGAAGAGGGTTCGGGTTATTCAGGACCAACCGTGGCAGCGGTCCGGACGTGAGCAAACAAGAGATGCTGTACGTTAATATTGCTGCGTATATAATTAACAACGTAAATAATGTGCGAGTTGGACAAATATGATTGGAGATGGAGATGGAATTTTACGTAAACATGGATATGCATGTCTATGTCTATGTGTGTGTGCGCGACGACTCTCGCGACCTGGAAGCGGGGGCGTGTTTTTGATCGAGTTTTCTTTTTTGGTAGGTTAGAAAATCAGTTTGTCCAATTCACATCTAGATGTTATTTAAGGATATCACATCTAAGCTCCCACAAGTACATAATGTAGCAACAAGAAACAAAAAAAACTAGGAAAATACCACAAACAGAGTGGACATCAACTTATATGTGACATAACTATGTCACATCTAGATGTGTCCTAGACAGACCCTTAAAACATTGTCCGCCAGTTTTCGTTTCTTTTTTCCAGGAACGCGCATATCTCTACTCTTATAAAAAACCGAGTTGGTGATGATGGCGTGCCTGCCATCCTGCAATATAGACCGTCCGATCTATATCTGGGGGATAGAAAGCAAACTATGGCAATTTTGCAAAAAGATACCCACGCCCCTCTCCACATGTGCAAATAAGGCCTTCCCTCGTTCATCTTTGTCTCCCGCAAGATAAACAACTCGTATAAATGCATCTTGATGTTCCGTGCAACGCATGGGCCTCTTGCTAGTTCTATTTAAAACCACTGCTATGGAGAGATTTCTTTTACTCCATTATAGCCTCTTGTTTGATAGAGTTTCTCGCGTCTCGCTCTCTCACCCTCTCCATATCAAAACAAGATGACAGTGTCCACTCTATCTCTCTCCTCACCGGTGGTCACAGATCCGGCCGAATCCCGTTCGCTGCGGGAGGTGAGGAGGTGCAGCGTTGACGTTGTCGCCGTCAGCGACGGAGGAAGCCGATGCGCACCGTCCTCTCGGAGCCGACGCTGGCGCGGACGAAGATCCTCTGCGCCCTTGTTCGCTGCCATCGTGTGGGAAGATCCCGCCCACCCGCCTAAACGACATCTCGCCCACCTGAGGTATAACTTCTTGTACTGGTCCAGCTCCCCAGGTCACCGCGTGCGGGTTTTCTTCTATGCGACTACTCCCCAGCTCCCCATGCATAGTAGCTAGGGTTCGTCGGCTGGTCCAACATCACCTACAAGTACTATTATAGAGGAAATGCCACTCAAAAAGTTGTCCTGATTTATGCCTCAGTGGAGGTATACATGTTGTTTCGACAAAAAGTACATGGTGGTTGTGCGGTCATTGTCCATATGGCGGTAGTACTATCACTGGTTAAATGAAGAAATGCTTTTTTTCTCGGGTATCCTGGTTTAGTTCCCATCAAGATAATTATGATGCTTCTGTTTGTTGGTGTACTTTTCATTAATTCTTATTGACAATTGAGATGTCGTTGCTAAACCTTTTCTATATTTTTGGAAACAGCGATGCGTGTCTCCATACCCGGGCATGTCTTCCTCAATTTTAGTGGAACTGCACAAAATTGGATGGCCATTGTTGTTCCGCCTCACTGTCCTCTGCCACATGGTTCTTCCTTCCTCGAGCTTGATTACTAAGAAGAAACAGACCACAGTGAGGATTTGTCGAACTTCTTAGGTGCCTCACCCAAACTTGATGCCAAATGGATGATGCATCACCACGATGACCTATCGATGCTCATGGTTGCGCCGGCTGGTGAAGCTGATCGATTTTCAACGAAAAACAAGTTGTCTTCCATCAGTGCTCTTTGCTTGTTATGCACAAAGATGATATCCTTCGTCAGTTCACCTTGGTTGCATTGGAGACGCAGTCGTCTTTCACGTTGGTGCAATTTTCGCTAGGGTTTTACGACAGGTGGGCCCAAAATGTGGCTGGCTCACCTGTCATACATCCAAAAGCAGTGCAGTGAAGGCACCGGAGCTCAGTCCATACTACAGTAGTATATATATATATAAGCGGGAGCCTCAGCGCTTGTTCACTAGGGTTTGCACTCTCCACGCTCGCCGCACTACATATATGTTACTCCCTCCGTTCCGAATTACTTGTCTTAGATTTGTCTAGATACGGAGGTATCTAGCACTAAAATGAGTCTAGATACACTTGCTAGGGTTTGCTATATTCACAGTCTCTCACCATCTCTTCACCAGATCTAAACAAGACTGTGTTGGCCTCTTGTCTCTCTCTCCCCCCTCACAGCTGGTGAAGGAGGCGTCCGTATCCCATCGCACCGGGAAGGGGAGGAGGTGCAGCGTTCACTCTATCGCCTTCGGCGAGGGAGGCAATCCACTGTCGGCTGCGCTATTCTCTTTCACCCAGCACCTATGCGGGAGGGCCACCGACCCCTTCTTCCTCGCTGCCATACTTAGTGTGGGCAGATCCGGCCTCCCACCGCACGCCTTGCCACATCCCGATGACCCTAAGGTATAAGTTTCTTTGAAACCGTGGTTTCTCTAGCTGCATGTGGATCTTTTTCGATCTGTAGTCGAATCTAGGTCTTGGTTCAAAGAGGAAAGAAGGGTGCGGTGGGCTGGAGCAAGAATCTAGGACGTGGTTCAATGAGGAAAGGAGGGGTGGAAAGTAGTATAGACTGGCTATCTAGCAGCTTTGTAGGTCGAAAAGGGAAAAATGGGGTAACCCAGTACACACATCTGTAAGGAACCGATCTCTTTGTTGAAAAGGGAAAGAAACTGGGGGGGGGGGGGCGGGTAGTTTGTGCACGACTAGATTTGCTGCCCTCACATAGGAAGAAGGTTCAAAGAGAAAAATATGGGACCAGCGCATATATGCTGCTTGGCTACATACTCCGCATCACCCATTTATATGTGTGGACGCACATGGTGCTGGCATGTCCCATGCAGCTATTTTGCTGTTGTTAATCTTAGAATTAACCACTAATCTGTTTTAAAAGAATTTCTCTGTTAATATGAATCAATGAAACCGTTTTAGAAATGCTACTGTCCTATACTTTGTTTTGCATCAAGATAAGGTAGATGCTTCTTTCTGTGGCCGCATGTTTCATCCTCCTTTATTGGCCAGTAATTGTTTTTTTGCCTCTTAAAACAGGGATATCTATTCAACTTGTTGTTATTGAAAACTTAAATGTCACACGGCAACTTTGCTTGATTTCAGTGCAACTGCACAAAACTTGATTGGATTTCCTATTCGTGTTGGTAGATTCGTATTTTATGTTGGTCGTCTCATGAAAGGTCAGTACAAGCCTTCATCCACATGATTGTGCAGTGTGCTTTGAGATGTTGTGCTACTTGTATTGGTACTATTTTAAATAAATGATGAATTGAAGCTATTGTATTGCTGTCTTTTCCCATTAAGTAGTGAACAAAAATGGGACCAAACCAGACATGATGCTTGTGGCTTTGTTACAACAAATTCAGCATCACCCCCTTTATAAGCCAGTAATTGATGCCACTCTCAGAATTAACTACTGAATCTTATTTCAAAACTGCAACACTTGTTAGGGATTGGCGGGATTACCATTTTTGTGGCCGCATGTTTCATCCTCCTTTATTAGCCAGTAATTGATTCCTTTTTTGCCTCTGTTTATACAGGGATATCTATTGAACTTGTTGCTATTGTAACATTTTGCTTCGCTACGCGAAACACTTTGCTTGATTTCAGTGCAACTGCACAAAGCGAGATTGGATTTCCTATTCGTGTTGGCAGATTCGTACGTGATCTTGTGTGCGTCATGATAGGTTGGTACTTGCCTTCATACACATGATCGTGCAGTGTGTTTTGAGATGCTGTGCTACTTGTATTGGTACTGTTTTAAATAAATGATGAATTGAAGCTATTGTATTGCTGTCTTTTCCCATTAAGTAGTGAACAAAAATGGGACCAACCCAGACATGATGCGTGTTGCTTTGTTACAACAAATTCAGCATCACCCCCTTTATAAGCTTTGTCGTTCTTTATACATGTTGAAACAAGGCATTGTTAAGATAATGTCTAAGTCAATATGAATGAATCACACTGATGGAGAATTGCTACTCTCCTGCTTTGTTTCCCATTAAGATAAAGTAGATCAGTAGATGCTTTTCTTCTGGGAGTACAAGTCATCAACCGTTATTTCTTAGTAATTGTTTCCCTTATACCTATTATTGCTTACAGGGATATCAAAATTAAAGCTCGGTTTTATTCCGACTTCGATTTTAGTTGAACTGCACAAAAGGAGCCAATGTGTAAGGCAAACTGCTGCATTACTGGGTCTAGTTGGTCGTTCCACTTTGCAGAAAGAAGCAGTCACTATTTGCGCTACATTACAGAAGGAATGACCGAGAAGCTTTACAGAGTATTATTAGACACCGGTGACATTACTAGTCTGCAGAGACCATTGGCAATTTAACAATACGTGGAGTGCCCTGGGCAAAAAGTGCCCAAACAAGTATAAAAGCTACGACAGGACTCCACGATCATAGGCATTACATATTTTGAATGGGAAAAGCCTGTCAAAGTTTAATCATTGATGTTAGCAAGAAGACGTTAGTTTAATATATTGGAATTGGAAAAGCTTGTCAAAATTTGCTCATTGATGTTAGCCAGAAAACATGCATTTGATATTTTTGAGTGGGGTGCCCTTGCCGTGAGCAGCGTCGAGTGTTTTTTCCTATTCCTGTGTTCAGTTTAGAAGTAAATAGTTACTCTGCTGACATATTCCTGTGTTAAGAGTTTGTTCTAAATATTGTCTATGTAATGCCAGGCCTTGTGTTTGATTGCAAAGTTGAGCTTGGAATGTTGTGGCATGCGGCATCACGAGCTGTTCACCGTGCCTCCTGAGAATGATGCTTCGTATTGTTTTGCATGTCGATCTAATGCTAGTGATTTGCTTGTTAAGAAGATCATCCTCTTCTGTTGTTTCCATGCTTAAGAAGTTCACCGTCTGATGTTTCATTCATAGCCTATACGACAAGTCGGGTAGGTTAGACGTGAAACCATATGATCTTCCGACCAACTCATGATATTAGGCCGTGATTGGATCGTCGTTTTCCAACCAAAACCGCTTGTAAAACTGACGCTTGTAAATTAAAGCAGATGGTCTCGGGGCGAAGGCGCTTGGTTGCTCGATTTCGACTAGTAAAATATCGGAAGTACTTGACACACGATAAAAACGTTGAACGACACTCGGACGATTGCTAACCCAGCCGTTAGCTGCTGTTTCAGCCTTTCCCATGGATGGCATGATACGCACGTCGTGCATGTATCGTCTGGTAATGTCGTCCATATAGCAGTGCTCGTAAAATGTACACCGGTCTCTCAAATTACACGCGTAACCCGCCGGTTTTACTTACAGACCTCGGGCCCTCGGTTTCAATACGCCTGTATTTTACGCGTTGTTTTCGATGAAGAGTAAATTACACTTGTATGTTAATACAGGTTTGAAATAAACCAAAGCTCCAAAGCGCGGCCTTACCGTTTCATGCCGTCTCAGTTTCTTGAAGGTGCTCATAGGTGTCCGATGATCCTGGCTTCCTAAATGAGTAGCGGGCGCTGTATCAGACCATCCGTAGGGCCCGCGAGGCCCTCTCTATTGTCCTTCAAGTTGTTGCACTCGCCGTGGCGCCGAGCATTGTTAACATCGTCAACGAACATGAGGATTCAGGAGATGACTTTATTTTGACTGGATGACACTAGAGACCCACTAGGGCCATAGCCGTACGTACGCAAGTGCCTCCTTATTATGTACAACTATATTTTTTTTGCTTTCTCCTGGTTTCCTGACATCATGATCCCACACCATTGTTAACCTATGTAGTCAATATAAACGAGAGAATTGCACAAGGTGCGACCGACAGCTGGGACCAAGCAGCTCGAGCAGTATTTGTGTTTTTGAGGCGTGAGCACTGCAGACTTTTTCTTGGCGATGATTTCGTTGTTGTTCAGAGGAGAGCAGGGTATTAACTGGGCGGGCTGTGGCCCGTCTAGCCCGGGCCAGTTATCCAGCCCAGATACTAAATTTTTCAAGATGAAAATGGCTAGCCCAGCTATACGTCTTTTTGAGGAATACCCAGGCAAGGTCAACTTGTTATTCTCCGCCCTGCTGGGCTGCAAATCTTTCCTAGGAGGGATGCATCAGGCTTAACAGGAAAATGGGCTTTAAAAAATAATAAATGGGACGTAATTATAAAAACTGGGCAGTAACTATAAAAAATGCACCAAACACGAAATTAGTTTATAAAATATTATTTATGGATTTTTGAAAATCTTAAATTTTCATTGTTACGCGTGCAATGTTTTGTTGGATTTTTACGTAATACAAATTTATATTTAATCTGACTAGAAATTTCGGGATAAAAATATTTCGGAGCCCATCAAAATGTGGGAAATTTTATTGAATTCTGTCTTCAACGGTTGGTTGAAATTATTAATCGTTGTCCTAGCTAGAAAATGGGCTGTACTTTTAACAAACTGTAAATGCGCTGTTGTAAATTCCATTAGAATTCCAAAATGGGTTGTACATTCTTACAAAACGCAAATGGGCTATAAGTTCTCTGCCACACACTTGTGGGCCTACTAAGTGATGCGTCCCCTAAAACAAATAAGTTGACGCGTATGCAAGGCTTTGCCAACTTATTATAGTCAACACACGGTTCTAGTAGGAGTGGCCGTTGGATGTCTATCCAACGGATGTCGTGCTTCTTCTTCAATCTCGGATATTCTTAGCGTGGCCACCCAAAAAATGATTCCTCCCCCTGACATCTGGGGCACACTGGAGGCTGACCTGTGGGCCTACTAAGTTGGAGTGTACCAAGGGCTTTGTCAACTTAGTCAATAATAAATGTTTCTAGCTTCAGTGACCGTACGATGTCCATCCAACGGCCGTAGTGCTTCTTCAACCTCTGGTCTTCTTGGTCCAGCTGCCCAAAGCAGCGCCGGTCGTGCCGCCTGCTCCTACCTCCCGTGGCCGGCTGTGCTGCCGTGGAGGCCTCACCGCCCCCATACTACTCCCACCGCTGGCCAGGCCATCCCTCCACTCACCCACAACCCCTGTTATTCTGCGGCGACGGCAGCCTCACACCGCAGCCGAACCAGTGAACTCTCGTACTCCTCTCCGCGCGGGCTTCCACTGCCGCGTCTTCCCCGGCTCTGCGTTGTCCCCTTCCTAGGCCTCGCCGTCGTCCAGACCACCGCCCTGGTGCTCTCGGCGTGGCGTGGTCAACGTGGTCAACGACCGACTTCCATTGGAAGAGTACTGTACGTGGAGAGGCTGACATCTGGGTCCAGGCGGCCCCAAGGAAGTGCCTCCTTATTACGCGCAAAATAATTATTCCTCCACCTTACAACAGGGACCCACCGGACGACCACCTTATTTCGTGAAAAAAACGTTTCCCCCCTGACTGCTCAGACCCACCGGACGGGCCAACGCATTTTGCGAAAAAAACATTCCCCCCGCCGTCATCTCGGACCCACCGGAAGTGCCTCCTTATTACGCACAAAAAAATGAATACTCCCCCTGCTAGCTGGGACCCACCATGGTGGGGAGGCTGACTTGTGGGCCTACCAAGTTGACTGGGACGGGGGCCTTTGTCAACTTTAGTCAATATGAACGATTCTAGCTCTAGTGACCGTAGTGCTTCTTCAAACTCTGGTCTTCTTGCTCCAGCCGCCCAAAGCAGCGCCGGTCGTGCCGCATGCTCCTGCCTCCCGTGGCCGGCTGTGCTGCCACGGAGGCCTCACCACCCCCTACTATTCCCATCGCTGGCCAGGCCCTGCGGCGACGGCAGCCTCACACCGCAGCCGAAGTAGTGAACCCTCGTACTCCTCTCCGCGCGGGCTTCCACTGCCGCGTCTTCCCCGGCTCCTTGTCGTCCCCTTCCTAGGCCTCACCGTCGTCCACCGCCCTGGTGCTCTCGGCGCGGCATGGTCAACGTTGTCAAGGAACGACTTCCATCGGACATGGACTGTACGTGGAGAGGCTGACAGCTGGGTCCACGGCCACAGCAAGGAAGTGCCTCCTTATTACGTGCAAAATAATTATTCCTCCACCTGACAGCGGGGACCCACCGGACGAGCCATCATATTTCGTGAAAAAACGTTTCCCCCTTAACTGCTGGGACCCACCAGCTACACCTTCGCACACAAGGAAGTGCGTCCGGGCAAAAAAAAACAAAACGATTCGCCCCCCTGACAGCTGGGACCCACCAGCTACATCTTCGCGCGCAAGGAAGTGCCTGACAGTCGGTACCCACCTGGTCGAAGCATACGTAGCGTTGTCATTCTGGTCGCGAACGTGTACGTACATATATACTGGTCGATGTAGAGGCGCGCACGTGTCGTAGTAGAGGCGTGCACGTAGCATGTACACGTACATACAGCGGTCGGGGTGCAAGAAAGAAAATACAGCCACGTATGTGTACATACGGGCGGGGTCTCGAACGCCTACTCGCGCATACGTACGGCGAGGGCTCGTGTACATGGCTGGGTCGGAACGGAGAAACAGCGTCGTCGTCGTGTTCATGGGGAGGCAACGGAATGCGTCGTGTTCATGGGGAGGCAACGGAATGTGCCGTGTTCATGGGGAGGCAACGGAATGCGTCGTGTTCATGGGGAGGCAACGGAATGCGTCGTGTTCATCAGGAGGCAACAGAACGCGTGGGAGCCAACCGGCTGGGTCGAAACGGAATGCGTGGTCGTGTTCATCGGGAGGGCTTGGACGGAACAGGCGATGGAAACGAGGCCTGGCGTACCGCAGAACGGAGGAAACGGCCTTATGTTCGACCGGCCATGTTCGAAACGGGATCCTGTTCATCGGGAGGGCACTGGCGTACCGCAAAACGGAGGAAACGGACCTCCTACGGTCGAAACAGGGGTCCTGTTGATCGGGAGGGGTGTGGCGTACCGCAAAACGGAGGAAACAGACTTGTGTTGGAGCGCTACGGTCGAAACGGGGGTCCTGTTCATTGGGAGGGGTGTGGCGTACCGCAAAATGGGACTTCACGGGATACTGTTCATCTCCACCGTCGACCTCCTCCAGCCTCCACGGGCTCCTGTTCATCCAGCATCCACAGGCTCCTGTTCATCCAGCCTCCACCGCGCGCTACTCCATCGGCTACTGTTCAACCACCCCTCCACCGTCTACTGTTCATCCAGCCCTCCACACCACGTGGTCCTATTCAACCACCCCTCCACGGGCACCCCTCCACCGTCTACTGTTCATCCATCCCTCCACACCACGGGGTCCTGTTCAACCACCCCTCCACCGTCTACTGTTCATCCAGCCCTCCACACCACGGGGTCCTGTTCATCCACCCCTCTACGGGCACCCCTCCACCGTCTACTGTTCATCCAGAGGCAACGCCACCGCTCACTGTTCATCCAACCCCCCCCCCCAACACTCACTGTTCATCCCATCGATCGGCTTCAGTTAGCAGCAGTAGCGAAGGAATCGCTCGATCGGGTTCAGTTAACAGCCATCGATCGATCGCTTGGGTTCAGTAACGCGTAGCCTGCAGTGCAATCGCTCGGGTTCAGTTAGAGCCCAACGCCTCGCTCGGGTTCAGTTAGAGCCAACGACTCGCACACACGTGCGTACGTGTACGAGAGAAACGTGCATCGCTCGGCCCCCGACCTCCCACCGTAACCGGGAACTCCCCGAAATTCCCCCCCCCTCGCTTCTACCATGGTTTTTTCCGTCATGGACAGCACAAAGAATGTCATGCAGCTGCGTCTCCGGCCCGCCCAGGACGAAAAGCACATTTTCTGTCATGATTTTTTGTCATAAAAGTTGGAGCCCACCACATCTATGATGATACTGTTGGGGAACGTAGCAGAATTTTAAAATTTTCTACGCATCACCAAGATCAATCTATGGAGTCATCTAGCAACTAGGGAGAGAGGAGTGCATCTATATACCCTTGTAGATCATGAGCAGAAGCGTTCAAGAGAACGGGGTTGATGGAGTCGTACTCGTCGTGATCCAAATCACCGAAGATCCTAGTGCCGAACGGACGGCACCTCCGCGTTCAACACACGTACGGAGCGAGGACGTCTCCCGCGCCTTGATCCAGCAAGGAGGAGGGAGAGGTTGAGGAAGAGGGCTCCAACAGCAGCACGACGGCGTGGTGGTGGTGAAGCTGCAGTACTCCGGCAGGGCTTCGCCAAGCTCTTATGGAGGAGGAGAGGTGTTGGGGAGGGGAGGGGCTACGCCTTAGATGTTATTTGTAGCCCTCCCCTTGCCCCTCTATTTATAGGGTAAGGAGGAAGGGGGCTGGCCCCCTCTAGATGAGATCTAGAGGGGGGGCGACGGCCAAGGGGAGGGGGCTTGCCCCCCAAGCAAGGGGGGCGCCCCCTTTAGGGTTTCCCCCCCAACCCTAGGCGCATGGGCCCAAGGGGGGTTGCGGACAGCCCATGTAGGGCTGGTTCCCCTTTCCTCTACAGCCCATTAGGCCCTCCGAGAGAGGTGGCCCCTCCCGGTGGACTCCCGGAACCCCTCCGGTGGCCCCGGTACAATACCGATATGCCCCTGAACCTTTCCGGTGACCGTATGACAACTTCCTACATATAAATCTTCACCTCCGGACCATTTCGGAACTCCTCGTGACATCCAGGATCTCATCCGGGACTCCGAACAACATTCGGTAATCACATACAAGTCTTCCTAACAACCCTAGCGTCACCGAACCTTAGGTGTGTAGACCCTACGGGTTCGGGAGACATGCAGACATGACCGAGACGACTCTCCGGTCAATAACCAACAGCGGGATCTAGATACCCATGTTGGCTCCCACATGCTCCTCGATGATCTCATCGGATGAACCACGATGTCGAGGATTCAATCAATCCGTATACAATTCCCTTTGTCAATCGGTACGTTACTTGCCCGAGACTCAATCGTCGGTATCCCAATACCTTGTTCAGTCTCGTTACCGGCAAGTCACTTTACTCGTACCGTAATGCATCAACCCGTGATCAACCACTTGATCACATTGAGCTCATTATGATGATGCATTACCGAGTGGGCCCAGAGATACCTCTCCGTCATACGGAGTGACAAATCCCAGTCTCGATTCGTGCCAACCCAACAGACACTTTCGGAGATACCTGTAATGTACCTTTATAGTCACCCAGTTACGTTGTGACGTTTGGCACACCCAAGGCACTCCTACGGTATCCGGGAGTTGCACAATCTCATGGTCTAAGGAAATGATACTTGACATTCAGAAAAGCTACAGCAAACGAACTACACGATCTTTGAGCTATGCTTAGGATTGGGTCTTGTCCATCACATCATTCTCCTAATGATGTGATCCCGTTATCAATGACATCCAATGTCCATAGTCAGGAAACAATGACTATCTTTTGATCAACGAGCTAGTCAACTAGAGGCTCACTAGGGACGTGTTGTGGTCTATGTATTCACACATGTATTACGATTTCCGGATAACACAATTATAGCATGAACAATAGACAATTATCATGAACAAAGAAATATAATAATAACCATTTTATTATTGCCTCTAGGGCATATTTCCAACAGTCTCCCACTTGCACTAGAGTCAATATTCTAGTTACATTGTGATGAATCGAACACCCATGCAGTTCTGGTGTTGATCATGTTTTGCTCTAGGGAGAGGTTTATTCAACGGATCTGCTACATTCAGGTCCGTATGTACTTTACAAATCTGTATGTCTCCATTTTGAACACTTTCACGAATGGAGTTGAAGCGACGCTTGATATGCCTGGTCTTCCTGTGAAACCTAGGCTCCTTGGCAAGGGCAATAGCTCTAGTGTTGTTACAGAAGAGAGTCATCGGGCCCGACACATTGGGTATGACTCCTAGGTCGGTAATGAACTCCTTCACCCAGACTGCTTCTTGTGCTGCCTCCGAGGCTGCCATGTACGCCGCTTCACATGTAGATCCCGCCACAACGCTTTTCTTGCAACTGCACCAGCTTACTGCCCCACCATTCAAAATATACACGTATCCGGTTTGTGACTTAGAGTCATCCAGATCTGTGTCGAAGCTAGCATCGACGTAACCCTTTACGACCAGCTCTTCGTCACCTCCATAAACGAGAAACATTTCCTTAGTCCTTTTCAGGTACTTCAGGATATTCTTGACCGCTGTCCAGTGTTCCATGCCGGGTTTACTTTGGTACCTTCCTACCAAACTTACGGCAAGGTTTACATCAGGTCTGGTACACAACATAGCATACATGATAGACCCTATGGCTGAGGAATAGGGGACGACACTCATCTTTTCTCTATCTTCTGCCGTGGTCGGGCATTGAGCCGTGCTCAATCTCGTACCTTGCAATACAGGCAAGAACCCCTTCTTTGACTGATCCATTTTTAACTTCTTCAATATCTTGTCAAGGTACGTACTTTGTGAAAGACCAATGAAGCGTCTCGATCTATCTCTATAGATCTTGATGCCTAATATATAAGCAGCTTCTCCAAGGTCCTTCATTGAAAAACACTTGTTCAAGTAGGCCTTTATGCTTTCCAAGAATACTATATCATTTCCCATCAAAAGTATGTCATCCACATACAATATGAGAAATGCTACAGAGCTCCCACTCACTTTCTTGTAAATGCAGGCTTCTCCGTAAGTCTGCATAAACCCAAATGCTTTGATTATCTCATCAAAACGAATGTTCCAACTCCGAGATGCTTGCACCAGCCCATAAATCGAGCGTTGGAGCTTGCACACCTTGTCAGCATTCTTAGGATCGACAAAACCTTCCAGCTGCATCATATACAATTCTTCCTTAAGGAAACCATTAAGGAATGCCGTTTTGACGTCCATTTGCCATATCTCATAATCAAAGAATGTGACAATTGCTAACATGATTCGGACGGACTTCAGCTTCGCTACGGGTGAGAAAGTCTCATCGTAGTCAACCCCTTGAACTTGTCGATAACCCTTAGCGACAAGCCGAGCTTTATAGATGGTCACATTACCATCCGCGTCTGTCTTCTTCTTAAAGATCCATTTATTTTCTATGGCTCGCCGATCATCGGGCAAGTCAGTCAAAGTCCATACTTCGTTTTCATACATGGATCCATTTCATGGCTTCCAGCCATTTGTCGGAATCCGGGCCCACCATCGCTTCTTCATAGTTCGAAGGTTCACCGTTGTCTAACAACATGATTTCCAAGACAGGGTTTACGTACCACTCTGGTGCGGAACGTGTCCTCGTGGACCTACGAAGTTCAGTAGTAACTTGATCTGAAGTTTGATGATCATCATCATTAACTTCCTCTCTAGTCGGTGTAGGCACCTCAAGAACATTTTCTTGAGCTGCGCCACTTACCGGTTCAAGAGGTAATACTTCATCAAGTTCTACTTTCCTCTCACTTATTTCTTTCGAGAGAAACTCTTTCTCTAGAAAGGACCCATTCTTGGCAACAAAGATCTTGCCTTCGGATCTGAGGTAGAAGGTATACCCAACAGTTTCTTTAGGGTATCCTATGAAGACGCATTTTTCCGATTTGGGTTCGAGCTTTTCAGGTTGAAGTTTCTTGACATAAGCATCGCATCCCCAAACTTTTAGAAATGACAGCTTAGGTTTCTTCCCAAACCATAATTCATACGGTGTCATCTCAACGGATTTTGACGGAGCCCTATTTAAAGTGAATGCGGCAGTCTCTAAAGCATAGCCCCAAAATGACAGCGGTAAATCGGTAAGAGACATCATAGATCGCACCATATCTAATAGAGTGCGATTACGACGTTCGGACGCACCATTACGCTGAGGTGTTCCAGGCGGCGTGAGTTGTGAAACTATTCCACATTTTCTTAAGTGTGTGCCAAATTCTTGACTCAAGTATTCTCCCCCACGATCTGATCGCAAGAACGTGATTTTTCTGTCACGTTGATTCTCAACCTCACTCTGAAATTCCTTGAACTTTTCAAAGGTCTCAGACTTGTGTTTCATTAAGTAGACATACCCATATCTACTCAAGTCATCAGTGAGGGTGAGAACATAACGATATCCACCGCGAGCCTCAACACTCATTGGACCACACACATCAGTATGTATGATTTCCGATAAGTTGGTTGCTCGCTCCATTGTTCCTGTGAATGGAGTCTTGGTCATTTTACCCATGAGGCATGGTTCGCACGTGTCAAATGATTCGTAATCAAGAGACTCTAAAAGTCCATCTGCATGGAGCTTCTTCATGCGTTTGACACCTATGTGACCAAGGCGGCAGTGCCACAAGTGTGTGGGACTATCATTATCAACCTTACATCTTTTGGTATTCACACTATGAATATGTGTAGCAGTACGCTCGAGATTTATTAAGAATAAACCATTCACCATCGGAGCATGACCATAAAACATATCTCTCATATAAATAGAACAACCATTATTCTCGGATTTAAATGAGTAGCCATCTCGAATTAAACGAGATCCTGATAAAATGTTCATGCTCAAAGCTGGCACTAAATAACAATTATTGAGGTTTAAAACTAATCCCGTAGGTAAATGTAGAGGTAGCGTGCCGACGGCGATCACATCGACCTTGGAACCATTCCCGACGCGCATCGTCACCTCGTCCTTTGCCAGTCTCCGCTTATTCCACAGCTCTTGCTTTGAGTTACAAATGTGAGCAACCGCACCGGTATCAAATACCCAGGAGCTACTACGAGTACTGGTAAGGTACACATCAATTACATGTATATCACATATACCTTTAATGTTGCCGGCCTTCTTGTCCGCTAAGTATTTGGGGCAGTTTCGCTTCCAGTGACCACTTCCCTTGCAATAAAAACACTCAGTCTCGGGCTTGGGTCCATTCTTTGGATTCTTCCCGGCAGCTTGCTTACCGGGCGCGGCAACTCCCTTGCCGTCCTTCTTGAAGTTCTTCCTACCCTTGCTTTTCTTGAACTTAGTGGTTTTATTCACCATCAACACTTCTACCTCTGCTGATTTCAGCATTGAATATACTCAGGAATGGTCTTTTCCATCCCCTGCATATTGAAGTTCATCACAAAGCTCTTGTAGCTCGGTGGAAGCGACTGAAGGATTCTGTCAATGACCGCGTCATCCGGGAGATTAACTCCCAGCTGAGTCAAGCGGTTATGCAACCCAGACATTTTGAGTATGTGCTCACTGACAGAACTATTTTCCTCCATCTTACAGCTGAAGAACTTGTCGGAGACTTCATATCTCTCGACCCGGGCATGAGCTTGAAAAACCATTTTCAGCTCTTCGAACATCTCATATGCTCCGTGTCTCTCAAAACGCTTTTGGAGCCCCGGTTCTAAGCTGTAAAGCATGCCGCACTGAACGAGGGAGTAATCATCAGCACGTGACTGCCAAGCGTCCATAACGTCTTGGTTCTGTGGGACGGGTGCGTCACCTAGCGGTGCTTCTAGGACATAATCTTTCTTGGCAGCTATGAGGATGATCCTCAGGTTCCGGATCCAGTCCGTATAGTTGCTGCCATCGTCTTTTAGCTTGGTTTTCTCTAGGAACGCGTTGAAGTTGAGGACAACGTGGGCCATTTGATCTACAAGACATATTGTAAAGATTTTAGACTAAGTTCATGATAATTAAGTTCATCTAATCAAATTATTCAATGAACTCCCACTCAGATAGACATCCCTCCAGTCATCTAAGTATAACATGATCCGAGTTAACTAGGCCGTGTCCGATCATCATGTGAGACGGACTAGTCAACGTCGGTGAACATCTTCATGTTGATCGTATCTTCTATACGACTCATGCTCGACCTTTCGGTCTTCTGTGTTCCGAGGCCATGTCTGTACATGCTAGGCTCGTCAAGTCAACCTAAGTGTATTGCGTGTGTAAATCTGTCTTACACCCGTTGTATTCGAACGTTAGAATCTATCACACCCGATCATCACGTGGTGCTTCGAAACAACGAACCTTCGCAATGGTGCACAGTTAGGGGGAACACTTTCTTGAAATTATTTCGAGGGATCATCTTATTTAAGCTACCGTCGTTCTAAGCAAATAAGATGTAAAACATGATAAACATCACATGCAATCAAATAGTGACATGATATGGCCAATATCATTTGCTCCTTTTGATCTCCATCTTCGGGGCTCCATGATCATCGTTGTCACCGGCATGACACCATGATCTCCATCATCGTGTCTTCTTGAAGTTGTCTCATCATCTATTACTTCTACTACTATGGCTAATGCTTTAGCAATAAAGTAAAGTGATTACATAACGTTTATGTTGACACACAGGTCATAAATAAATAAAGACAACTCCTATGGCTCCTGCCGGTTGTCATACTCATCGACATGCAAGTCATGATTCCTATTACAAGAACATGATCATCTCATACATCACATATATCATTCATCACATCCTTTGGCCATATCACATCACAAAACACTTGCTGCAGAAACAAGTTAGACGTCCTCTGATTGTTGTTGCAAATTTTTACGTGGCTGCTATAGGTTTCTAGCAAGAACGTTTCTTACCTACGCCAAAACCACAACGTGAATTGCCAATTTCTATTTACCCTTCATAAGGACCCTGTTCATCGAGTCCGATCCGACTAAAGTGGGAGAGACAGACACCCGCCAGCCACCTTATGCAACTAGTGCATGTAAATCGGTGGAACCAGTCTCACATAAGCGTACGTGTAAGGTCGGTCCGGGCCGCTTCATCCCATGATGCCGCCGAATCAAGACAAGACTAGTAACGGCAAGCAAATTGACAATTTCGATGCCCACAACTGCTTTGTGTTCTACTCGTGCATAGTAACTACGCATAGACCTAGCTCATGATGCCACTGTTGGGGAACGTAGTAGAATTCTAAAATTTTCTACGCATCACCAAGATCAATCTATGGAGTCATCTAGCAACGAGGGAGATAGGAGTGCATCTACATACCCTTGTAGATCACGAGCGGAAGCGTTCAAGAGAACGGGGTTGATGGAGTCGTACTCGTCATGATCCAAATCACCGAAGATCCTAGTGCCGAACAGACGACACCTCCGCGTTCAACACACGTACGGAGCGAGGACGTCTCCCGCGCCTTGATCCAGGAAGGAGGAGGGAGAGGTTGAGGAAGAGGGCTCCAACAGCAGCACGACGGCGTGGTGGTGGTGAAGCTGCAGTACTCCGGCAGGGCTTCGCCAAGCTCTTACAGAGGAGGAGAGGTGTTGGGGAGGGGAGGGGCTGCGCCTTAGATGTTATTTGTAGCCCTCCCCTTGCCCCTCTATTTATAGGGTAAGGAGGAAGGGGGCCGGCCCCCTCTAGATGAGATCTAGAGGGGGGGCGACGGCCAAGGGGAGGGGGCTTGCCCCCCAAGCAAGGGGGGCGCCCCCTTTAGGGTCCGCCCCCAACCCTAGGCGCATGGGCCCAAGGGGGGGATGCGGCCAGCCCATGTAGGGCTGGTTCCCCTTTCCTCTACAGCCCATTAGGCCCTCCGAGAGAGGTGGCCCCTCCCGGTGGACCCCCGGAACCCCTCCGATGGCCCCGGTACAATACCGATATGCCCCCGAACCTTTCCGGTGACCGTATGACAACTTCCTACATATAAATCTTCACCTCCGGACCATTTCGGAACTCCTCGTGACATCCGGGATCTCATCCGGGACTCCGAACAACATTCGGTAATCACATACAAGTCTTCCTAACAACCCGAGCGTCACCGAACCTTAAGTGTGTAGATCCTATGGGTTCGGGAGACATGCAGACATGACTGAGATGACTCTCCGGTCAATAACCAACAGCGGGATCTGGATACCCATGTTGGCTCCAACATGCTCCTCGATGATCTCATCGGATGAACCACGATGTCGAGGATTCAATCAATCCGTATACAATTCCCTTTGTCAATCGGTACGTTACTTGCCCGAGACTCGATCGTCGGTATCCCAATAACTTGTTCAGTCTCGTTACCGTCAAGTCACTTTACTCGTACCGTAATGCATGATCCCGTGATCAACCACTTGATCACATTGAGCTTATTATGATGATGCATTACCGAGTGGGCCCAAAGATACCTCTCCGTCATACGGAGTGACAAATCCCAGTCTCGATTCGTGCCAACCCAACAGACACTTTCGGAGATACCTGTAATGTACCTTTATAGTCACCCAGTTACGTTGTGACGTTTGGCACACCCAAGGCACTCCTACGGTATCCGGGAGTTGCACAATCTCATGGTCTAAGGAAATGATACTTGACATTCAGAAAAGCTACAGCAAACGAACTACACGATCTTTGAGCTATGCTTAGGATTGGGTCTTGTCCATCACATCATTCTCCTAATGATGTGATCCTGTTATCAATGACATCCAATGTCCATAGTCAGGAAACCATGACTATCTTTTGATCAACGAGCTAGTCAACTAGAGGCTCACCAGGGACGTGTTGTGGTCTATGTATTCACACATGTATTACGATTTCCGGATAACACAATTATAGCATGAACAATAGACAATTATCATGAACAAATAAATATAATAATAACCAATTTATTATTGCCTCTAGGGCATATTTCCAACAGATACCGGGTTTTGTCCCAATTATCGTCATAGAAGTGTCATATGTATGACCGAATTTTTTTTCGTTCGGCCCAAAATGTCACGGATGTGTCTTTTTTTGTAGTGCAAGCATGCAGAAATACCGTGGCACATGCATGTGAGTGGGTTTTAAATCACATCAACATGTCTGCATGCAAGCATGCACCGGTAGCATGCATGTAAGTGAGCTTTTAAGTCCCATTAACATGTCAAAAAGAAAAATATAATCCCATTATGCAGTAGGAGTTGGCTGATCTTTTTTCCTTACGTGGGATGATCTAAATGATGATGGGAGTTTATTTAGTTTGGCTACCACATTTTTCATGCGGTTATAGAATTTTTTTTAGTTCTATGAAATCGATAATTTTGCGCAGAGAGATATACCGCTGTTCCGCGGCAACGCGCGGGGACTCATAGAGACAAGGCCCTGTTTGGTTAAAAACTACCTAGTCCCTACCTGCTTGGTTCCAGGGACTAAACATGGACTGGAGGTTATTAAATGACATGCTAAAAGACCATGTTACCCCTAGTAATGAACTAATAGAGACAAGGTGCGATGCGTGGCAGGGGCAACTATTGGAAAAAGTCCCAAAAAGACTCCCTCGGGGTCTTCTTTCTTTATGTAACGCCCACGATGCGACTATATCTCCCACGTGTCGAAGCACGACTTAGAGGCATAACCGCATTGTAAGCAATGTCACAAGTGGGATAATCTTCACACAACCCATGTAGTGAATAAGGAAAAGAGGTACATAGTTGGCTTACAATCGCCACTTCACACAATACATGAATAAAACATTACATCATCTAGATACAAACAAGGACCGACTACGGAACCAAAATAAAAGAAGACTACCCCAAAAGCTACAGATCCCCGATCGTCCCAACTGGGCTCCACTACTGATCAACTGGAAACGGAACAACATAACGAACACGATCTTCATTGAGCTCCTCCTTGAGCTCAGTTGCGTGACCTGCACAATATCATCGGCACATGCAAACTGGTTTTGGAAGTAATCTGTGAGTCACAGGGACTCAGCAATCTCACACCCTCGCGATCAAGACTATTTAAGCTTATAGGTAGGGAAAAGGTATGAGGTGGAGCTGCAGCAAGCACTAGCACATATGGTGGCTAACTTACGCAACTGAGAGCGAGAAGAGAAGGCAAGGCACAATCGAGAATCTATGATCAAGAAGTGATCCTAGAACAACCTACGTTCAAGCATAACTCCAACACCGTGTTCACTTCCCGGACTCCGTCGGAAAGAGACCATCACGGCTACACACGCAGTTGATGCATTTTAATTAAATTAAGTGTCAAGTTCTCTACAACTGGACATTAACAAATTCCCATCTTCCCATAACCACGGGCACGGCTTTCGAAAGTTCAAAACCCTGCAGGGGTGTCCCAACTTAGCCCATCACAAGCTCTCACGGTCAGTGAAGGATATTCCTTCTCCCAGGATGACCCGATCAGACTCGGAATCCCGGTTACAAGACATCTCGACAATGGTAAAACAAGACCAGCAAGACCACCCGAATGTGTCGAAAAATCCCGATAGGAGCTGCACATATCTCGTTCTCAGGGCACACCGGATAAGCAATCCGTACAACTAAAACCAGCCCTCGAGTTTCCCCGAGGTGGCGCTGCAAGGGGCTCTAGTTTTTGGACCAACACTCAAAGGAGCACTGGCTCGGGGGTTTAAATAAAGATGACCCTTGAGTCTGCAGAACCCAAGGGAAAGAAAAGGCTAGGTGGCAAATGGTAAAACCAATGTTGGGCCTTGTTGGAGGAGTTTTATTCAAGGCGAACTGTCAAGGGGTTCCCATTATAACCCAACCGTGTAAGGAACGCAAAATCCAGGAACATAACACCGGTATGACGGAAAGTAGGGCGGCAAGAGTGGAAAAAAACACCAGGCATAAGGCCGAGCCTTCCACCGTTTACCAAGTATATAGATGTATTAATTAAAATAAGAGATATTGTGATATCCCAACAAATCCATGTTCCAACATGGAACTAACTCCATCTTCACCTGCAACTAGCAACGCTATAAGAGGGGCTGAGCAGAGCGGTAACATAACCAAACAACAGTTTGCTAGGACAAGGTGGGTTAGAGGCTTGACATGGCAATATGGGAGGCATGATATAGCAAGTTGTAGGTATCGCGGCATAGGTATAGCAAGAGAGCGAGCAACTAGCAAGCAAAGATAGAAGTGATGTCGAGGGTATGGTCATCTTGCCTGCAAAGTTCTCCGAGAAGACGAAAGCTTGATCCTCGTAAACGTACTCAATGGGTTCGTCGATCACGAACTCGTCTCCCGTCTCTACCCAAGGCAAGAACACAAGCAAAGGAAACAACAATCAACCACGTGCAATGCACAAGCAACATGATGCAAAACATGTCATGATATGCGGGATGCGATATGCGATGCATATGCATGATTCGGAAAGGAAAGATTGAACCTGGCATCAACTTGGAAAACCAAGAGTGCCACTGGAAAGAGGAGTTGATTTCGGTCGAAATCAATATAAAGATCACCAGAATCGGATGCACGGTTTGCAAATGGCAAGCAAAACAAATATGGCACCGATCTACGGTTAACAACACGAGGCCATCTAAATGCATCAAGAACAACAAGCTACAACACTCTAACATAACAACAAAATACCTGGCAGGGATCCACTCAAGAATCTTGACAAAAGATGAACACTGAGATACGGCTAATTCACTCAATAGCAGGTTCAAACAAGCATGGCAAAAGTGCAAAAGATTTCAGGTTACAGACTTAGTGAAATTAACATGTCAGGAACTTAACATCAGGAAGCAATGTTTAGAGCACGATAACAACATGCTACAGGAACCTAACATGGCAAAGCAAGGCATGACATGAAGCTACTCAAAGCATACAACAAAAGTCCCTTACTGACCATAAGCCAAAAGGGATCAGAAAATACAATGGCAACCATGTGAACATAGCAATTATCGTTAACAGATTCAGACTTCGTAGAAAACTGGAACATGGCAAAACAGATATTAAGTAGGCATGTTTGCGAGCTCGATGCACTCACCACAAAGCATTGCATGACAAACTAAGCATACACCCAGCAAGTAGACATGGCATAGAAGCTAAACATGGAAAGAACAACAACATAGCATGCATGGATCAACTACAATAACCTCGGCAAAAATGCTTAACACGTAAACATCCTGCCAGGAACATTTTATAGCAAAAGTAGAGCTCGATTGAGTCAAGCTAGGGTGCTCCATAATTGCCAACAAAGACATGGATGGATAGAGCACAACAATATCTACAAAACATCCTTACTGATCATGCTCAAAAGAGGCATCGATCACCTTGTAGCAGCAAGGATACATGGCATAAAAATATTGACAGGACAAAGACTTAGAAGATTTCTAAGTCCGTGAAATCAGCAACATTACTAGGGCTACTTTGCATGCTTGTGCTAGTCACCACAGAGATCACAAAAATACATGGCATACACCCCTGTAAAGATGGCATGGCATACTTCAAAACACATGAAGAGCTCAAGTTCATAAGAGGCACACATCAATCATGCCAAAAATGACAAAAGTGCATTTGCTGATAAGAACCTGAAACTAACATTGCATAGCCCTCTTCCAACAACATTTTGGGCATCGAGATGAACTCAAATGAACATGGTGCAATGGAATGAAATGAAGTACTCATCAAGACGAACAATTTGACATGCTACACGCCCAAAACGGAGCCACGGGTGCAGAGGTATCATGCGATGAATATGGCACCAGAATGCAACAACTCAAGGACTTAGCAGTTTTATACCTAGCAAGAAACGGGACGGCGGGGTTCCGGGACGGAGGGATCCGGGCGCGGCGTTTGGATCGGGGATGGATGGATCTGATCCCGATCCAGGACGAACTCCGGTGACAGGCGACGTCGGACGAGGGCGCGGTGCTCCGGCGGACGGAGGACGGCGGAGGAGCGACGGAGGGCGGCGCCGGCGGGCTGCGACGGCGGAGTTGCGCGAGGGCGGCGGAGGAGCGGCGGCTCGGCAGGCGCAGGGAGCAAGGCAGACGACGGCGGAGGGCGCGGGGCGCCGGGCGGCGTGGCGAACTCCGGCGGGCGCGGGCAGTCGGCGGCGACGGGCCGCGGCGGCGGGGACGGCGGCGGAGCCACATGGCAGCCCGGGATTCGTTGCGGCGGGCGGTTGGACATGTCCGACCGCCGGGCGGACATGTCCGTTGGCGCGGGGAGGGATGTGCTAGGGTTTGGACCCGGATTTGGACGGGGAAGGCATACTTATAGGTAGAGGGAGCTAGGAGAGTCCAAATGGAGTGCGATTTTCGGCCACACGATCGTGATCGAACGACCGAGATGATGGAGGGGCTTTAGGTGGGTTTTGGGCCACTTTGGAGAGGTGTTGGGCTGTGACACAAACAAGGCCTTTAGGTCCCTCGGTTAACCGTTGGAGAATCAAACGAAGTCCAAATGACACGAAACTTGACAGGCGGTCTACTGGTAGTAAACCAAGGCCGCTTGGCAAGTCTCGGTCCAATCCGACAACATTGAACACCCGCACATGAAAAGAGGTAAAAGGGGACACCGGATGACATAGGAGCGCCGGAATGCAAAACGGACAACGGGGAAAATGCTCTGATGCATGAGACGAACATGTATGCAAATGCGATGCACATGATGACATGATAAGAAATGCATGACACACAAGCAAATGACAAGGCAACAACAGCTAATAACTGGAAGACACCTGGCACAACGGTCTCGGGGCGTTACAACACTCCACCACTACGAGAGGATCTCGTCCCGAGATCTAGAATGGCCCCGGAGGGAAAACAGAGGAGAAAGAGAAGAGGTAAAAACTAAGTTGCTTCTTTGACAAACAAGTGAAACCAAAGAACCTTGAAAAGTTGAACAACTTGAAAGGAATAAAACAAAGAAGATGAAGAAAATTGAAAGCCCTCCATTAAGAAAGAGGAACAAGGAAGAACAAATTCGGGCAGCACTCCGGTTGATAAGTGATAAGCAACTAAATAAGAATAAAAGAACTAGAAGTGATGACACCACACTCCGGTTGAGAACGGATGTAAAACTTGTCAAAATGGGAAGATCTTGATAAGAGGGCACGACACTCCGGATAAACGGATAAGCATGGAAAGGAACATGATCTTTTGACAAAAATTGGATGATGGGTGGGGGGGAGCAACATCTCAATGCCTCCAGAAGAAAGAATAGAAGATTGATCATTGAAATAAAGGGACGGAGAAGAAAATGACAACTTCTGCCACAAAAGAACTTGGAAAGCACCCTTCCAAGAAAGTTATAACGGAGTTGTTGGAAACCAACAACGAAAAGAGTAAGCTAGACGACATCTCGAAATTATGAGGTGACAACTTGCCATTCACGGAAAAGATTTGATTGTGAGCTAGCAAAAGATAGAAATCTTCTTCCACCGAGGTGATAAGGATAAGATTTGGATCATAGATAATCACCACAAAGGGAAACATTCCCAATGGAAGGCTTTAGGTGAAAAATGACACAAGATAACTCCAACGAAGAGGTTGATGGTTTTAAAATATCTCATTTTTGATAACTTGTGAATCACGAAGCACGAAGGGAAATTATCAAGAATGACATAACACCACCTCAAAAGATATGCGTGAAAGAATTGCACTCTGTATTGCAAGATGAAGAATGCATGAACTCCTCTGAAAAGAATCTTGATGAACACTTCGAGAAGGAATTAAATCCTTGATGAACCATCATGTAGAACCTTCATGAAGAACTCCGGTAACAAAAGGATGATCAAACGGAAGAAAGAGAGGTTGAAAACACAAGGTGAAGCCTTGCGATGATTTAGGTGAATCTCCAGGATGAAATAATTGAGAGATCTTGGAACTCCGGAAAAAAAGTTGGACAAAATAAATCAAGAATTTTAATGAACCTCCGGAATAAGGAATTGAATTTACTCGATGAAACAAGAATAAGAATTGCAACAAACCACCGGTACGCTTGGAAAGAAACGAATAAATTGATATGATACCAAGAGAAAAGGAATCTTGAATGAACCACCGTGAGAATTGAATATGAGCGAATTAAAGATAACGAAACACCGGGAATAATTAGAGAACGAAAGAAGATACTTGAGGAAATCTAGCTACATGGGAACGAAGAGATCACGAGCTGATTAGAGATCACTTGAATGATGCACCGGTAAGATTTGGATAACGAGAGCTAAAAGCTGGAATGAATAATTCTGAGAAGATGGCCTCTGAAGAATTAAACTGAAAAGACTCTTGAATTGCTCCGGATGGGTGAAAAGAATTGTCACAATCGAAAACAATTATGAGAGGATGGCATCCATCTTGAACTTCGTGTCTTTGAGAGAACAGATAAGATTTCGAGGAAGAACTCTTCTTCGGTCTTCAAATGTTGAGAATGATGACGAAAACCACCACTGAGAATTTTTTAGACACTCCGGGAGAATCAAAAGCGAAGAGGTTGAGCCAACGATGAAAGAATTTTGAAAGATCTTGGAGAAAGACATATGACTGATGGTAAATCATTCTTATGTCAAACTTGGAAAAGAATTTGAGAATAGCTCCGAGAAAATAGAAGAGTCAGGTAAGATCCTGGGAAAAAAAACCTATGGGTTAGGGCCCACTCAAGAGAAACACCGTTGGAATGATTTGAAGAGGGGTTGCACTGATTGAATTAAATGGCTTGAAAGATATAACAACCTCGAAATAGGTTGAATGGATCTTGAATGACAAGACGAGCCTTCTGAGATATCTTCAGCACTCCCGAACAAATGAATAGCAAGAGGTGAACGATTAAGAATTGCACCGACAAGAGAAAGCATTGAAATGAGGAAAGGGATATGATCAACAAAGCTTTAATTGGATCCACCGCAGAAGAAAATAATGAAGAATGACGAACGAGTAGAGCATCTTCAAGAGAACCACTGTGTAAGGATGTTGATTGAAAAGAATGGAGAGGCTTCACATCCATAAAATGGATAAAGAATTAAGAAAACTGAGTCATTGAAGAAAAAGGGTGGGAGGGCGGGAAAACAAAGGCAATTTGGGACGGATTAAACAACACCGTTGAGAAGACTTGAGTTGATCTTGCGGATGTTGAAAAAGATTGGATCCTCTTGAAGAGAATCGCACCGGCTGACAAGGATTGACCTGACAAACTCGATGATCGAGAAGGATTAGTATTCACATAGGAACATGAGAACACCATTTTGGAAAGGTATGGAATCAACACTTGGTTTCGAAGCAACTCGAATACCACAACTAAAAGAAAACAAAGGATTGGCTTACAAAATAAGCCAGAACAAATATATGATAGAGATTTCGTCTGAAGTTTTCGTGGTGGGGCCTACACAGGCTCGATCGTACATCACCATCATGTACAAGGCAGTGCACATGACATACAAAGCGTCCCCGAGTCAGCATAGCCAAGGACTCTTTAAGACACAACTAGACCACTTTAAAATCAACCGTGGATAGGCTGACCACTAGACGTCGAACCCCAATCTCATATCATGCATCTGTCGAAAATATATCCTAAGAGCTACTTTAATTCCCACTTATAAACTCCCGAAACTTTCTAGTTATGCAATCAGGTGTTGGGGATACAGGGGAAGCATAATATCTCACCCAAAACTAGCAAATCCTACATCCAGTTGTATCCATCCTTCAACACATAACCAAGAAACCTTCGGAAATCGTTTACCTCAACCTTCGAAAAGCATCCGTTATACGAGTTATGGCAATAATCCCGAACTCCCGCCCCAGTACTGGGTGGCGTCGAGGTTATCTCACCAACAACTGCATAAAAGAGATTTTCGATGTCGGCGAAACTCAGGTATTCCAGAAATGCAACGATAAAATTGTGACGACAACACCTCGGAGCTCAACTCCCCGGGACACTGCCACAACCCCTAAATGTCAGGAGGCACCAAGAACAATGTTCTCATCACAAAACCATTAGAATGATTCTAAGATACCCGCGTGATCCTAAATTTATTTAGTGAAATTTGAGAAGAGAAGAGTCAAAACTCTACGTCAGGAGGCCTCACCAGAGCGACGAAGGTCTGGGAGTAAAACAATCCTACTCTCCGTTATATATAATCCTATAAGACTCAAAACATATTTTTCTAGACTCAACAACGCCAGTGATTCGATCAAGTAGGGGGCTCCTAAAGTCGGGGAAGGGTCTGATTACCAACTTCTAACGCCCACGATGCGGCTATATCTCCCACGTGTCGAAGCACGACTTAGAGGCATAACCGCATTGTAAGCAATGTCGCAAGCGGGATAATCTTCACACAACACATGTAATGAATAAGGAAAAGAGGTAAATAGTTGGCTTACAATCGCCACTTCACACAATACATGAATAAAACATTACATCATCCAGATACAAACAAGGTCCGACTACGGAACCAAAATAAAAGAAGACTACCCCAAAAGCTACAGATCCCCGATCGTCCCAACTGGGCTCCACTACTGATCAAATGGAAATGGAACAACATAACAAACACGATCTTCATCGAGCTCCTCCTTGAGCTCGGTTGCATCACCTGCACAATATCATCGGCACCTGCAAACTGGTTTTGGAAGTAATCTGTGAGTCACAGGGACTCAGCAATCTCACATCCTCACGATCAAGACTATTTAAGCTTATAGGTAGGGAAAAGGTATGAGGTGGAGCTACAGCAAGCACTAGCACATATGGTGGCTAACATACGCAACTGAGAGCGAGAAGAGAAGGCAAGGCACGGTCGAGAATCTATGATCAAGAAGTGATCCTAGAACAACCTACGTTCAAGCATAACTCCAACACCGTGTTCACTTCCCGGACTCCGCCGGAAAAAGACCATCACAGCTACACACGCGGTTGATGCATTTTAATTAAATTAAGTGTCAAGTTCTCTACAACCGGACATTAACAAATTCCCATCTGCCCATAACCACGAGCACGACTTTCGAAAGTTCAAAACCCTGCAGGGGTGTCCCAACTTAGCCCATCACAAGCTCTCACGGTCAACGAAGGATATTCCTTCTCCCAGGACGACCCGATCAGACTCGGAATCCCGGTTACAAGACATCTCGACAATGGTAAAACAAGACCAGCAAGACCACCCGAATGTGCTGACAAATCCCGATAGGAGCTGCACATATCTCATTCTCAGGGCACACCGGATAAGCAATCCGTACAACTAAAACCAGCCATCGAGTTTCCCCGAGGTGGCGCTGCAAGGGGCTCTAGTTTTTGGACCAACACTCAGAGGAGCACTGGCCCGGGGGTTTAAATAAAGATGACCCTTGAGTCTGCAGAACCCAAGGGAAAGAAAAGGCTAGGTGGCAAATGGTAAAACCAAAGTTGGGCCTTGCTGGAGGAGTTTTATTCAAGGCGAAATGCCAAGGGGTTCCCATTATAACCCAACCGTGTAAGGAACGCAAAATCCAGGAACATAACACCGGTATGACGGAAACTAGGGCGGCAAGAGTGCAACAAAACATCAGGCATAAGGCCGAGCCTTCCACCCTTTACCAAGTATATAGATGCATTAATTAAAATAAAATATATTGTGATATCCCAACAAATCCATGTTCCAACATGGAACAAACTCCATCTTCACCTGCAACTAGCAACGCTATAAGAGGGGCTGAGCAAAGCGGTAACATAGCCAAACAACGGTTTGCTAGGACAAGGTGGGTTAGAGGCTTGACATGGCAATATGGGAGGCATGATATAGCAAGTGGTAGGTATCGCGGCATAGGCATAGCAAGAGAGCAAGCAACTAGCAAGCAAAGATAGAAGTGATTTCAAGGGTATAGTCATCTTGCCTGCAAAGTTCTCCGAGAAGACGAAAGCTTGATCCTCGTAAACATACTCAACGGGTTCCTCGATCACGAACTCGTCTCCCGGCTCTACCCAAGGCAAGAAAACAAGCAAAGGAAACAACAATCAACCACGTGCAATGCACAAGCAACATGATGCAAAACATGTCATGATATGTGGGATGCGATATGCGATGCATATGCATGATTCGGAAAGCAAAGATTGAACCTGACCTCAACTTGGAAAACCAAGAGTGCCACTGGAAAGAGGAGTTGATTTTGGTCGAAATCGATATAAAGATCACCGGAATCGGATGCACGGTTTGCAAATGGCAAGCAAAACAAATATGGCACCGATCTGCGGTTAACAGCACGAGGCCATCTAAATGCATCAAGAACAACAAGCTACAGCACTCTAACATAACAACAAAATACATGGCAGGGATCCACTCAAGAAGCTTGACAAAAGATGAACACTGAGCTACGGCTAATTCACTCAATAGCAGGTTCAAACAAGCATGGCAAAAGTGCAAAAGATATCAGGTTACATACTTAGTGAAATTAACATGTCAGGAATTTAACATCGAGAAGCAATGTTTAGAGCATGATAACAACATGCTACAGGAACATAACATGGCAAATCAAGGCATGGCATGAAGCTACTCAAAGCATACAACAAAAGTCCCTTACTGACCATAAGCCAAAAGGGATCAAAAAATACAATGCAACCATGTGAACATAGCAATTATCGTTAACAGATTCAGACTTCGTAGAAAACTAGAACATGGCAAAACAGATATTAAGTAGGCATGTTTGCGAGCTCGCTGCACTCACCACAAAGCATTGCATGACAAACTAAGCATACAGCCAGCAAGTAGACATGGCATAGAAGCTAAACATGGCAAGAACAACAACATAGCATGCATGGATCAACTACAACAACCTCGGCAAAAATGCTTAACACGTAGACATCCTGCGAGGAACATTTTATAGCAAAAGTAGAGCTCGATTGAGTCAAGCTAGGGTGCTCCATAATTTCCAACAAAGACATGGCTGGATAGAGAACAACAATATCTACAGAACATCCTTACTGATCATGCTCAAAAGAGGCATGGATCACTCTATAGCAGCAAGGATACATGGCATAAAAATATTGACAGGACAAAGACTTAGAAGATTTCTAAGTCCCTGAAATCAGCAACATTACTAGGGCTACTTTGCATGCTTGTGCTAGTTACCACATAGATCACAAAAATACATGGCATACACCCCTGTAAAGATGGCATGGCATACTTCAAAACACATGAAGAGCTCAAGTTCATAAGAGGCACACATCAATCATGGCAAAAATGACAAAAGTGCATTTGTTGATTAGAATCTGAAACTAACATTGCATAGCCCTCTTCCAACAACATTTTGGGCATCGAGATGAACTCAAATGAACATGGTGCAATGGAATGAAATGAAGTACTCGTCGAGACGAACAATTTGACATGCTACACGCCCAAAACGGAGCCACCGGTGCAGAGATATGATGCGATGAATATGGCACCAGAATGCAACAACTCAAGGACTTAGCAGTTTTATACCTAGCGAGAAACGGGACGACGGGGTTCCAGGACGGAGGGATCCGGGCGCGGCGTTTTGATCGGGGATGGATGGATCTGATCCCGATACAGGACGAACTCCCGCGACAGGCGACGCGGGACGAGGGAGCGGTGCTCCGGCGGACGGAGGACGGCGGAGGAGTGGCGGAGGGCGGCGCCGGCAGGCTGCGGCGGCGGCGGAGTTGCGCTAGGGCAGCGGAGGAGCGGCGGCTCGGCAGGTGTAGGGAGCGAGGCAGACGGTGGCGGAGGGCGCGGGGCGCCGGACGGCGAGCGGCGTGGCTTACTCCGGCGGGCGCGGGCAGTCGGCGGCGGCAGGCGGTGGCCACGGCGGAGAGGCGGCGCGATGCGTGGCGGCTCGGGCGGTCGCGCGGGCCTGGGCGGGCCGTGCCTGGGCCCGGCGGGCCACCGCGGCGGGGACGGCGGCGGAGCCACGTGGCAGCGCGGGATTTGCTACGACGGGCGGTTGGACGTGTCCAGCCGTCGGGCGGACATGTCCAGCGGCGCGGGGAGGGCTCTGCTAGGGTTTGGACCCGGATTTGGACGGGGAAGGCATACTTATAGGTAGAGGGAGCTAGGAGAGTCCAAATGGAGTGCGGTTCTTGGCCACGCGATCGTGATCGAACGACCGAGATGATGGAGGGGGTTTAGGTGGGTTTTGGGCCACTTTGGAGAGGCGTTGGGCTGCGACACAAACAAGGCCTTTATGGTCCCTCGGTTAATCGTTGGAGAATCAAACGAAGTCCAAATGACACGAAACTTGACAGGCGGTCTACCGGTAGTAAACCAAGGCTGCTTGGCAAGTCTCGGTCCAATCCGACAACGTTGAACACCCGCACACGAAAAGAGGTAAAAGGGGACTGTCGGTGTCAAAACCGGCGGATCTCGGGTAGGGGGTCCCGAACTGTGCGTCTAAGGCGGATGGTAACAGGAGGCAGGGAACACGATACCCAGGTTCAGGCCCTCTTGATGGAGGTAAAACCCTACGTCCTGCTTGATTTATTCTTGATGATATGGGTATTACAAGAGTTGATCTACCACGAGATCGGAGAGGCTAAACCCTAGAAGCTAGCCTATGGTATGATTGTATGTTTTCCTACGGACTAAAACCCTCCGGTTTATATAGACACCGGAGAGGGTTAGGGTTACACAAGGTCGGTTACAAAGGAGGAGATATCCATATCCGTACTGCCTAGCTTGCCTTCCACGCCAAGTAGAGTCCCATACGGACACGAGACGAAGTCTTCAATCTTGTATCTTCATAGTCTAACAGTCCGGCCAAAGGATATAGTTCGGCTGTCCGGAGACCCCCTAATCTAGGACTCCCTCAGTAGCCCCTGAACCAGGCTTCAATGATGATGAGTCCGGTGCGCAGTGTTGTCTTCGGCATTGCAAGGCGGGTTCTTCCTCCGAATACACCACGGAAGAATTTGAATACAAGGATAGTGTCCGACCCTGCAAAATAAGTTCCACATACCACCGTAGAGAGAATAATATTTCCACAAATGTAATCTACTGACTTGTTTTGGCAACATGACATTAAGCCGTGGCCCGGTGATTATTCGAACCGTTTCCTTTAACTAGCCCCACACATAACGCGAGGCAGTTTTTTGACACGTCTTGTCGAAGCAGAGATCGTGTCCCCCTTATTATGGGATTCTCATCAATACGGGCGTGGGTAACCCAACCGCGCCATCAATTACGGCGCTTGGGGGATAAGCGAGTTTTACCAGGCTAGTGGGGACGCATAGTGTCGTCCGCCCATATAAAGGGACAAGGATTCACCTTTTCATCCACGCCTTCTTCCTCCTTTGCTCATCCATTTTCGCACACTCGAGCTCCAGTGCCCAAGTCCGCATTTCCCACCTCAACCTTCTCCAACCATGTCTGGAGCGGGAGGCAGGTGGATGATCTCCTCCGTCATGGAGGGACACATCAAGAAGCTAAGGAGAGCCGGATACCTGCCCAATGACATCGCGCACTGGCTCCCAAATGGGGGGCAACTCATCCCCACCCCCAGGCCCCACGAGAGGGTAGTGTTCCTTACCCATTTCCTCCGCGGACTAGGATTCCCTCTCCACCCATTCGTCCGGGGGCTCATGTTATACTACGGTCTGGATTTCCATGATCTGGCCCCGAACTTCAAACTCAACATCTCGGCGTTTATCGTCGTGTGCGAGGCCTTCCTCCGCATCAAGCCCCACTTCGGCATATGGCTGAAGACTTTCAATGTCAAGCCGAAGTAGTGAGCGGCCGCCAGGTGGAGTGCGGAGGCTCCATGGTGGGCAAGATGCCCAACGTCACATGGATCGAGGGCTCCTTCGTGGAGACCATAAAGGGGTGGCAATTGGGGTGGTTCTATATCATCGATCCGCGTGACCCTGCATGGGCAGCAGCCCCCGAGTTCCGATCTGGCATCCCCACGCGGCTCACCTCCTGGCAAGAGAAGGGCCTGTCCTGGGGTAGTTCGAGAGAGCTGACCGGACTCCAAACATGTATCCAAAACATGGTGAGCAAGAAGCTGAAACTCGTCAACGTAGTCCAGGTCATGCTCATCCGCCGGATCCTCCCGTGTCAACAACGGGCTTTCAACTTGTGGGAGTTCGACCCGGCCCAGCACCAAACTCTGAACAGGCTCTTCGACACAACACACGAGGATGCCTGGAAGGTGCTATTCAAGGGCGCCGAGGTTCCCCCTCCCACTACCGAGGATCGCGGATTCTGCGTGAAGCGCCAAGCCAGCGCGGTAAGCTGTTTTACCTCTTACAGGATACTTGTTTTTCATAGTTTGACTTTACGCGGGATCTAAGCTCCTGTACCTTTGACAGGACTGGCAGGAGACGGCTGGACAGATCGACTGTCCGGCTCCTTTGCCCGAAGGCCCCGCAGACGCTCTCCTGACGGAGATGTTGACTCTGGCTCCTTACAAGGTGCCGGAGAAGACCAAGAAGGCCAAGGGAACCCGAAACAGTTCCCGGCGCCAAGTGATATCTGACTCATCGTCCGAGGACTCCTCGGCGCACTCCTCCCATGAAGACGAGGAGGAAGATGAAGACGCTCCCCCTCCAGTCGGGGGAGACAAGAAAAGGAAGGCCGCCCCAACTGGGGGCCGAAGGGTCCAAGAAGGGAAGGACTCTCGTTCCGGATAGTTCCACCATCGCCGCCGAGGGCGAAGACGAGTGGCTGCCCAGGGCCAAGCCCCTGGCGAAGTCGTAAGTATTCAGATACCAGAGTAACTCATAGCATTCCTTTGTCGCACTGCTTCTCCTAACGCTGAATCATGATTATGCAGACCGTCCCGAGCCTGTATCGACGTATCCTCGTCGGACGGCTCCCTGGAGTCGTCGGATATGGATAGGGGTCCACTTCCGACCGCCACCTCCCCTTGCCCTATGGACAACGCCGAGGTGTTGTCTCAAGAGGCATCGGGTCGAGGGGAGACAGTCCCGGAGGTGCCTGAAGGTGACCTTCCGGACTCCGGGAGCAGAGGGAACAAGGCCCCCGAGGGCTCCGAGTTCGGCCCTCAGCCGAACACTGGGACGGAACCTCCAGTGGTTCCGGACTCGGGCAGGCGGCCTCCTTCCAAGAGGGGCAAAACACCTGTGCCGGTGACCTCTGTCCATCCAGAGGCACCGGACAATCTGCTGGGAGCGCTTCGCAGCGCTTCCATCGACGAGGAGCACCGCACTATTATGAGTGCGGTGGTCCAGAAGGTTCAGTCCGCCAAGAGCGGACTGACTGAAGTCTATGCCAGCCTTATAAAAGGCTTTGAGGCAAGTTTTTGAAATATGGGAAAAATATTACCGCATAGACAGTAGCCCCTGATGCTCTGTTCGGTGTTCACAAAGAAAAGCTGAACAGAGGATCAAACAATATCGCAGGAGTCTAATATAAGTATGTCTATATGCGTATGCAGGCTTCGCTGCTGGCCTCTGCCACACTGGCTACGGAGGTCGCCGCACTGAAGCAGGACCTTAAAGGGTCCAAGGACGAGCTCGGCCTTGCCAAGAGGCAGCTCGAGGAGAACAAAGGTAAGTAGTACCTAGTCTATGGATATGTATAAAAAGAAAGCGATTGCAAAATGAAAGAATTATCGTAAATTTGCCAGGGGCCACGACCGAGGTGGCGACCCTAAAGCAAGCGCTATCCGAGGCCAAAAACAAAGCGGCCAAGGAGCGCAGCGAGCGGGAGAGGCACGAGGCACGGGTGGGCGAGGTGCAGCAAGAGCTCCAAGCTCTCGTGTCGAAGCATGAGGCGTTGGAGCATGACTCGAAGACGCGAGGGTCCGAGCTTGCCGCGGCCCTCGAAAGCACGAAAAATGCCAAGGCTGAAGCCCAAAGAGCCCTTCAAGAGATTGAGGCGATGAAGAAAATAGCGGCGGGTAAGGCATTCCTTATGCAGAGCAAGTATGTGAAAGTAAATTACTTGTTACTTACCCGAATCCGGAGCTCTCCAGGAGCATTCGCAGATTTGCCCCGCAGCATGTCGGATGCCGCAACGTTTTACCAGGCCGAGGAGGGAAGCTCAACGAAGAAGTTGTTCTGGGCCCAATATACTAGGACCAAACACTCGGTGCCTATGGGCGACCAGCTAAAGCAGCTGGTCGCGCTACACAAGGCGGCCGAATAGGCCATGAAGGGCTTTATAGTCCGGCTATGGCCTGGCGACGCCCTTCCGAACAGCTACTTCAGCCTGGTGAGGCGGCTTGTGGATGCCTGCCCATGGCTGGAAGTCGTCAAGCGGTTCGTCTGCATCGAAGGTGCACGCCGGGCTTTCGCCCGTGTGAAGGTGCAATGGGCCAAGCTAGACGTCGTGAAGCTAATCAAGGAAGGGCCGCCGGCGGGCAAGGAGCATCGCCGCCCCGAGATGTACTATGAGAGTGTCCTGAAGGGTGCCCGTCTCGTAGCAGACGAGTGTGCGAAAGATATAATATTTGAGTAAACTCGCTCGTGTAATCCTGTAGTTATGAAAACTTGTTCATATGCACTATGCAACGCTTGTTTGAATTTAGAATATTACCTTCTGTTTGGCTGTTTATCAAATCTGAGAGATGGCTAGTCGTCGGCTTCTGCCCCCATGCCACGAGTGCTGGGGTGTTCGGGATAAACCTGAGCACTCTTGTTCCCATTGTTGGGTCCTTCGAGGGAGGTGCTCACAAGGCAATCGGACTATAATGCATTATCACTCTCACTTAGCCATAGAATTCTATAATTTTAAATTTCGGCAAAGCCCCTAGTATTCGGAAGGACGAATTTGGGGCGCGATACACGCCTTAAGCCGGACAGGGCCGACTCCTCGCTCTAAGCGGCATAAGTCTTTAGGGACTCGAAAACCTCTCGAACAGCGACCAGTCTCTCGCCTTATCATGACAGTCAGTTTTAGCTTTCTCTACTGAGGTGCTTAGCCCAGCTGAACTGGGGCACAATCGCAGTAGTTCTCCCAGTGCTACTTTAGCCGATATAGCGGAATGTAAGGTACCAAAACATGGGAGCCGGGCAAACCCAACTATTGACCAAAGATATGATTCGGAGCTCATGCATATAATGCTATAAGTTCGGGGTGCCGAACTTGTGAAAGTGTTCGGACTTCTCACGCCGTATTATGGGGTATGCTGAAGCCCCTAGTGTATTGGTCATACCAGAGTGTACGGGTGTTGGATGTCATGAATGAACATATATATATATATAAAGAAGAATGCAATAGTAGTCTTAATGCTATGCGTTGTTTATTCAAAAAGGTGCGTTAAAGCAGAATGATACGTGCGGTGCAATAAGCAAAAAGTAGGACTATGTCCCCTCCAAGGGCAAGCTGAGGAATAATATCAAAGCAAGTATTTCACTCGTGATCGTAATCTACCTGGGAGTTCCGTGGTGTGATGTAGCTTTCTGCCTCCTTGGTTGCTGCATCATGTGTTCGGCAATCATGCTGCCGGACAGGGTTTCCAGAGATTAATGTCCTGAAAGAGAGAAAAATAACAAAGCGGGAAGCCCCTAGTGCGGTTTAAGCCGCGTCTTGGGGCGTGCCGTAGTTGTGCCCCCTCCTCACCTGTGCCCATGGTATTTTTAATGCGTAATTATGTACGCGTGGCACGAATTTCGCCATTTAGCTCGGGCCGGGGTGGGGGCCGCATTGCTATGCAAGCTCGGGACATGCCAGGCGGTCCAGTTGCCGATTACTCCGGGTGCGCTTGAAGTTGTCTGGGTCGTTAATCGCCGAACTAGTGGATTGCCTGAAGAGGCTGCTTTGTGCTTCCGCTGCGAGGGCCACGGTGTGCTCCTCCGTTCAGAGAGAGCGCTCTATGTTTCCATTAACTGTAATGACCCCCTGAGGTCCTGGCATCTTGAGCTTGAGGTATGCATAATGCGGTACAACATTGAATCTCGCAAATGCGGTTTACCCGACCAGTGCATGATAACCATTGCGGAACGGGACTATATCGAAGATTAACTATTCGCTTCGAAGTTATCCGGGGATCCGAAGACCACTTCTAGTGTGACTGAGCCTGTGCAATGGGCCACTACACCTGGTATGACACCTTTAAAGGTCATTTTTGTGGGTTTGATCCTTGAGGGGTCTATACCCATTTTGCGCACAATGTCCTGGTAAAGCAGGTTCAGACTGCTGCCGCCATCCATAAGGACTCGAGTGAGGTGAAATCCATCAATAATTGGGTCTAAGACTAGTGCGGCGAATCCGCCATGACGGATACTTGTGGGGTGGTCCCTGCGATCGAAGGTGATCGGACAGGAGGACCATGGGTTGAACTTTGGGGCGACTGGCTCCAACGCATATACGTCCTTGAGCGCACGCTTCCACTCCCTCTTGGGGATGTGGGTTGCGTATATCATGTCCACCGTCCGCACTTGTGGGGGTAACCTCTTCTGTCCTTCGGTATTCGGCTGCCGGGGCTCCTCCTCGTCATTGAAATGTGGCCCATTATCTTTGTTTTCGGCAATTAGCTTGCCGGCCTGCTTGAACACCCAACAATCCCTATTGGTGGGGTTGGCAGGCTTGTCGGGGGTGCCGTGTATTTGACACGAGCGATCGAGTATACGGTCCAAACTGGACGGGCCCGGAGTGCTTTTTTTAAATGGCTTTTTCCGCTGACTGGGTTTAGAGCCTTTGAATCCGGCATTGACTGTCGTATCCTCGGTATTGTCGCTGTTAATGCGGCGCTTATGTTTGTTGCGACGTGACCTGCCATTGTTGTAATTGGTATCCGAATTACCAGGGCTCTTTGACATGTTATTGCTACGAGCTAGCCAGCTGTCTTCTCCCGCGCAAAAGCGGGTCATGAGTGTCGTGAGGGCTGACATAGATTTCGGCTTTTCCTGTCCAAGGTGTCGGGCAAGCCACTCGTCGCGGATGTTATGCTTGAAAGCTGCTAGGGCCTCTGCATCCAGACAGTCGACGATTTGATTTTTCTTAGTTAGGAACTGTGTCCAGAATTGCCTGGTCGATTCCTCTGGCTGTTGAATTATGTGGCTCAAGTCATCGGCATCTGGTGGTTGCACATAGGTGCCTTGGAAGTTGTCCAGGAATGCAGCTTCCAGGTCCTCCCAAGAACCTATGGATTCTGCTGGCAAGCTGTTGAGCCAATGCCGGGCTGGTCCTTTAAGGTTGAGTGAGAGGTATTTGATGGCGTGTAGATCATCACCACAGGCCATGTGGATATGAAGGAGATAGTCCTCGATCCATACCGCGGGATCTGTCGTACCATCATATGATTCGATATTCACGGATTTGAAACCCTCTGGGATTTGATGATCCATTACTTCATCTGTGAAGCACAATGGGTGTGCGGCGCCTCTGTACTGGGCTATATCACGACGCAGCTCGAATGAGTTTTGTCTGTTGTGTTCGGCCCGGCCGGATTTACTTTTGCTGTGTCCGGCATGACAGTTATCGTCTCGTGTAGTGGCGCGCTCTCATGATCGATCTTGCATGTTTTGCTTTGTCCTCCAATACGTCTCGCAGGTCTGGCGTATTTCCCCATGCCTTTTTATTTGAATGGCATCGAGGTGCAGACTGAGCTTTTGGCTGGAATGCCTCTCTATCACGGCCACGAGGTGGCCGATCAGCCGGGTCATACGCTTCTTCCTCCAGTTGGGGTAGCAACCTGCATTTTGGGTAACTCTTGGAGGGGCATTCGAGTTTATATTCGTCAGCCGCGAGGACTTCAGTCGATCTGTCAGCTAGCAGATCTTGATCAGCTTGAAGATGCTGCCGCTTTTTCTTAAGGCTATTTGCCGTGGCTATAAGCCGGCGCTTGAAGCGCTCTTGTTCGACGGGATCCTCTAGCATGACGAATTCGTCATTGTCGAGGCTTGCCTCGTCTTCGGAGGGGGCATGTAATTATCATCCTCCGCCTCTCCATCTGCCGCTCTCTCTGGAGGGCTGGCCTCTCCATCCTCCTGTCCTAGATCATGCTGGAGGGGATTGTTGCCATCTTTGGCACTATCTGGAGTGTTATTATCTCCTGTGCCGGTATCACCACTTTTGGTTTGGCGGGACTTAGAGCGGCGCCGCTGACGTCGGCGCTTGGGTTGCTTCTTGGAGGGGTCATCCTCCGCTGTCTCATCTCCATTCCCTTCTTTGGGTGTGTCCACCATGTATATATCGTATGATGAGGTGGCTGTCCAGTGCCCGGTGGGCAGTGGTTCCTCTTTGTCTCCCGCATCGTCGTCCATACCGTCGATGTCTTCGGAGTCGAAGTCGAGCATGTCGGTTAAGTCGTCGACAGTGGCTAGTAAGTGGGTGGTGGGTGGGCAGCGAATTTCTTCGTCATCTGCATCCCAATCCTGCCGGACATAGTTCGGCCAGGACTCTCCTGACAGGGAGAGAGACCTTAATGAGTTCAGTATGTCGCCAAAGGGCGAGTGCTGAAAAACATCCGCGGAGGTAAACTCCATGATCGGCGCCCAATTGGATTTGCTAGGAACGGGCACAGGCGGTTCGGAGTCCATGGCCGGAGAAGGATCCGGCAGTTTGACAACACGGCTCTCGTGCAGGGTAAGGTCGACGTTCGGCTCGATCGCCGCTGAGGGTAAGGCCTCCATGGCGGGGTCCATCCACCCGTCCATGGACGGCGCAACTGGCTCCGAATTGAGGGTCGGAGCGGCTGCCGGTGCGATCTCCTGAACATTGTCTGATGGTAGAGCTAAATCGTACTCATCGTGACCGCGTGACGCACAAGGCACAGGCTCGAATCCGTCGAAGATCATGTCTCCGCGGATATCGGCTGTGTAGTTTAAGCTTCCAAACCTGACCTGGTGGCCAGGGGCGTAACTTGCGATCTGCTCCAGATGGCCAAGCGAGTTGGCCCGCAGTGCGAAGCCGCCGAACACAAAGATCTATCCGGGGAGAAAAGTCTCACCCTGGACTGCATCGTTATCGATGATCGCAGGAGCCATCAAGCCTAACGGCGACGACACAGAGGAACTCTCAATGAAAGCACCAATGTCGGTGTCAAAACCGCCGGATCTCGGGTAGTGGGTCCCGAACTGTGCGTCTAAGGCAGATGGTAACAGGAGGCAGGGAACACAATGTTTTACCCAGGTTCGGGCCCTCTTGATGGAGGTAAAACCCTACGTCCTGCTTGATTTATTCTTGATGATATGGGTATTATAAGAGTTGATCTACCATGAGATTGGAGAGGCTAAACCCTAGAAGCTAGCCTATTGTATGATTGTATGTTGTCCTACGGACTAAAACCCTCCGGTTTATATAGACATCGGAGAGGGTTAGGGTTACACAAGGTCGGTTACAAAGGAGGAGATATCCATATCCGTACTGCCTAGCTTGCCTTCCATGCCAAGTAGATTCCCATCCGGACACGAGACGAAGTCTTCAATCTTGTATCTTCACAGTCTAACAGTCCGGCCAAAGGATATAGTCCGGCTGTCCGGAGACCCCCTAATCCAGGACTCCCTCAGGGACACCGGATGACATAGGAGCGCCGGAATGCAAATCGGACAACGAGGAAAATGCTTGGATGCATGAGACGAACATGTATGCAAATGCGATGCACATGATGACATGATAAGAAATGCATGACACACAAGCAAATGACAAGGCAACATCAGCGAATAACTGGAAGACACCTGGCACAATGGTCTCGGGGCGTTACACTTTAGCCCCAAATGCCCACTTTTAGTCCCTAAAGTCCCTCCTGTTTGGTTTAGATGGGACTGACACGGAGTTTTTTTAGCCCCTACACCAAAATGTCCCTATAAACAAACACCCTCTAATAATGCCGCTGGAAAATTGATGCAATGCCACAGTTAAAAGCAAATTACATGTTTAACGAATTTTATTGTTAATATAATCTCTATGTCAATATTAATCAATGCCACCATTTGAGAAATGCTACTGTCTTGCTTTCTTTCCCATTTAGATAAGGTAGATGCTTCTTTTTGTTGGCTTCTGTGTCATCCACCGTTATTGACCACTAATTGTTTCCTTTGCACCTCTGTGTAAACAGGGTTATCTACTTCACCTCTTTGCCATTGTGACCTTTTGTTGCACTGCACAAAACACTTTGTTTTAAGAGTGTTTTGTGCAGTTCAACCAAAATGTCACACCGACAACGTTGCTTGATTGCTTGATCTTAATGGAACTGCACAAGAGGAGATCTTACTTCCTATCCGTTAAGGAGAATTTGGTTTGGATCTTCTTCATGTGAGCTGTTTGAATTCTGCATCATGAGAGGTCAGTACTAGCCTTCTTTCACATGATTCTGTAGTGTGCTTTCATATGTTGTGCTAATTGTATGATAATGTTGCTTGATTTTAGTGAACTACACAAATGCAGACAAGACTTCAAATCTGTATGTGCAACGTAATATCCCATTGAGGTAAGATAAGGATATTTCACAACTGTTGGCCTGTATTTTGCCACTTTCATCAGAAAATTAAGTTTAGTACTATACTTGTGCTCCCTAATTGACATGCCAAATCTTACATTGAAGGTGAAGCTTGTCTGTTATTGAACCAAGTGATGAAGGGGAAGAACAAGTGGAACAAAAACAAAAATCAACTCCCGGTGTTGTAATGAAGCACTGGAACCATGATGACACAAGTAATGATATAGTTTTGCATCTTAATTTATTGCTATGGCTGGAACGAGCAATTGTTTTGCCACTGATTTGATGCCACTCTTAATGTAATATGTAATTATCTCAACTTGTGCAAATAGGGATCTTCTTTGAAGATACCGTATATTTTAGTGGAACTGCACAAGAAGATGTTGGAAACATTAAACTAATCGAGGAGTATATAGTAAGCATGGCCACCACCGTAGATAGCAACAGGTGGTTTCGGAGAAGTGCTTCATCTGTATGCTCTACACAATAAGCCTCCTGACAAAGGTTGGTACTCGCCCACTGATTTCATCCATATGATTGAGCTTTGTCATCTCTATTGGTGTTGTGCTACTGTTTAGATACTGTTATGAAAAAGTGGTATTGTCCTTGAGAAGTGCTTCATCTGTGCTGTTTTAAATATTTACTTTTCTTTTTTTCGAGCAAACAGGGATGCTAGCATTTAGTAGTCCTTTTGTCTTTGCAGAACATGATCATCTTCCACTGAAGAAGAATATGGAGTACGTGAAGTGACTAGTTCCGATTATGCCAGGATGAAGAAGCCCTGTCTATCTTCTCATCAGAAGGAACAGTTGAAGGATGGTTACATTACTCCCCACAAGACCAAACTAACTTCAGCTCATAAGGACTGACAAATCTCCATATTTTTTGCTGTGATGCGCGAGTACAATGTTGTTCTAGGATTCTTTTTGGTGAGTTCCATTTTTCTAAAAGTGTTCTCTACATGGACCATGTATGTGCCTGTTGAAACTGCAATTCATAGTACAATTTGCTTTATACTAATCACTTTTTTGTATTTGTGCAAACAGGGGTGCTCAGCTCGATTTCAATGGGAACTGCACAAAATGTTCATGAATACATCGAATCATTCATTTCCACCACAAGAAAGGAGGTGCTGATAAGTTCAAGGCATTGCAACATATAAGGGCAAAATCATACGAGCTATGCACGAATTTGGTTGATTTTGGTGGAACTGTACAAAAAGAACAGCTGGTTTATTTATCACGAGGTGCCATGTCAATGTCCGAACTGATGGCAAACCCTGCCCATTCCACAATCGTAGGCATTTGATATTTTGGAATGGGGCAACCTTGTCAAATTTTGCTCATTGATTTAGCAAGACATGCGTTTGATATTTTCAAATGGGACGCCCTTTGCTGTCAGCAGCGTCGATCAATTTTTTCTTTATTCTTTAATTGTGAAGTAAATATTGCCTCTGACATGTGAGTCGCTGAGATGCATAATCATCGATTGTTTTGAATGTTCTCTATGAATTGCCAGGCCTGCGTGTTTGATTGCAATGTACAGAAATGCTAAAAAGCTGCTCAAACTCTTTGTACTCCTTCTGTTCCTTTTTACTTCGCACATTGTGAAAGTGCATAATTTTTTGTATAAGATTGGTCAAAGTAGAGATACTTTGACTGCAGACAAAACTTGTATGCAGACTAGAAAGGACCGGAGGGAGTACATGTGAAACTGCTGCAAACGAGGTGATCACCCTGGGAATAATGCTAGTACGTATTGTTTTGCATGTTCATCCAATGCCAGTGATACAGGAATTTGAACTAATCGAAATAAATTCATTCATACACGGTCGGATTTCATATAAACATGCCTGATTTCATTACATTTCATACATTCTTCAACTAAAAAGGGGTGCGCTAAAGGTATAATTAATTAACCGAAGCTACCCACCTATGTCCCGCTGAGCCGAACAGAAGCTTCAGTGACTTAACTGCAGGTACAGTTGCGTAACTGACATGTGGCCTATTGGGCCCACGTGTCAGTCAGCCAACTGCACCAGCAGTTAAGTAGAAGCATCGTTCTTCTCTAGCACAGCTCTCCGACCCCACGTCGCCGCCAAGAAGCTAACCGGTCGTCAATGGTCAACCCGCCTAGCTTTGCTTCGACCGAAGGGTAGCAGCGGTGGCCTTACTTGGAGCCGAGCGACGGCGACCTGCCGTGTTCTACTCTTCCTCGTTTTCTATGTGGCGCGGCCTCGTTCGCAGCGGGGCAGGGCCTCGGCGGAGCCGGCGATGTCCTCTGCCTCGTTGTTGGTGAGGCAGGGCCTCGGCAGAGCCGGCGGTGTCCTCTGCCTTGTTGTTGGCGGGGCGGGGCCTTGGTGGAGCCGGCGGTGTCCTCTGCCTCGTTGTTGGTACCGCGGGGCCTCGACGGAGCAGGGCCTCGTCGACGCCAGCGGAGCGGGGACCCGTCGGAGCCGGCATTGTCCTCTGCCTCGTCCTCGGTCTCGCCAAACAGCACCTCGCCCGCTTCATCGCCCTCTTTGCTAGCCTCTTTGTAGGCAGCCGCAGCCTCCGCCACCTGCATGCGGTACCGCCAGCGCTCGAGGCGGCCCTTGCGGGTGGAGCGGTACGAGTCGAGCAGCGCCTCCTGCTCCGCCCGCTCCGCGGTGATCTGCTCCTCCGCCTGCAGGTGCTCCTCGAGGAGATGGTGGTTGTAGGCGGCGTCGACCTGCACCTCCCGGAACTGCTCCTCACGCATCTGCCTCAAACTGTCCATATATTGGGCACGGGCCTCGCCGATGGTCATGGTGCAATGCACCAGCGAGGATGGCACGGAGGAGGGGTTTGGCACCGGATCGTCGGCTACCATGTTCTCCATTGGGACATCGTCGTCCTCCGGCTGCCTGCCGGCCAGCCGGTCGGCAGAAATGGCTGCCATCTCCTTGTGGTCCGTCGTCCGCCCGTCCCAAAGAGCACTGGAGCGCGAGGAAGCCATGGTGGGCAGTAGTGGTGTGGACAGGAGAAAGGGAATAGATGCGGATGACTGCGGCTATGGCCAGCGCAGCAGTTTATATAGCAATGGTGGGCGGGCGGAGGGACGGACGTGTGGCGCTGGAGTAGCCGCCTCGGCAACCGTGTATCATTAATGTGGGCGGCAGATGGACGGACGGACAACACTTGTGTCATTTGAAGGCGTTGCAATCGCTTGCACCGGGAAGCGGGGAGGGTGGCGCTGACTGTTTCGGGCGGAAAGTGCGCGCGGGCGAGGAGATGACTTTACTTGGAGAGGATGACAATGGGGACCCACCAGGTCCATAGCCTCACGTACGCAAGTGCCTCCTTATATATATAACTATAATTTATTTTTCTTCCTCTTGGTTTCCTGACATCACGGTCCCACACCATTGCCAACCTATGTAGTACTCCCTCCTTTCCAGTTTATAGGGCTTATCTCAAAATTTTAGCTTTTCCATTTTATAAGGCTCAATTTGGTTGTTCCCCATCACATGTTGAGACTTCAAGGTGCATTAAATCATTGCATGCAAGTATTAAGAGAAAACTGACCAATGCATGCACTTTATGCATGCATGCATTGCAATTAATGCATTCATAAACATAATTTTTTGAGGAAAACAAGAGCATTAATTGGGTGCTTGTGCAAACTACAAAAAATATTCCACCACTCATCATCTACCTTGGTTGGTGAGATTTTTGAATTGAGCCTTATAAATCGAAAAGGAGGGAGTAGTCAATAAACAAGAGAATTGCACAAGAAGCGGCTGACAGCTGGGACCAAGCAGCTCGAGCAGTATTTTTATTTTTAAGGTGTGAGTACTGCAGAGTTTTTCGATGTTTAGCCCAGATATTAATTTTTCTCCTCTGAACAACAACGAAAACATCGCTGCAGGTATTAACTGGGCGGGATGTGACCCGTCTAGCCCAGGCCAGATATCCAGCCCAGATATTAATTATTTTCAAGTTGAAAATGGCTAGCCCAGCTATACCTTTTTTTAGGAATACCCAGGCAAGGTCAAGTTGTTATTCTCCGCCCCGCTGGGCTGCAAATCTTTCCCTGGAGGGATGCATTAGGCTTAACAAGAAAATGGGCTTTAAGAAATAATAAATGGGATGTAATTATAAAAACTGGGTAGTAACTATAAAAAATGCACCAAACACGTGATTACTTTATAAAATATTATTTTTGGATATTGAAAATTTGAATTTCATTAATTGTTGCGAGCGCAATGTTTCGTTGTATTTTTACGTAATATAAATTTATATTGAAATTGTATTTAATCTGACTAGAAATTTCGGGATAAAAATATTTCGGATCCCATCAAAATGTGGGAAATTTTATTGAATTCTATTTTGAACGGTTGATTGAAATGGGCTGTACTTTTAACAAACTGTAAATGGGCTGTAGTAAATTCCATTAGAATTCAAAAATGGGCTACACATTCTTACAAATTTCAAATGGGCTATAAGTTCTCTGCCACACACTTCTGGCCTTACTAAGTTGACGCGTCCCCTAAAAAATAGAGTTGACACGTATGCAAGGCTTTGTCAACTTATAGTCAACACACGGTTCTAGTAGCGGTGGCCGTTGGATGTCCATCCAACGGATGGCGTGCTTCTTCTTCAATCTCGGATATTCTAGCTTCACCCGCCTAAAAAATGATTCCTACCCTTGACATCTGGGGCGCACCGTTTCGGAAGCTGAGCTGTGGGCCTACTAAGTTGACGTACCAACGGCTTTGTCAACTTAGTCAATATAAACGATTCTAGCTGCAGTGACCGTACGATGTCCATCCAACGGCTGTCGTGCTTCTTCAACCTATGGTCTTCTTTTGCTCCAGCCGCCCAAAGCAGCGCCGGTCGTTCCGCAAGCTCCTGCCTCCCGTGGCCGGCTGTGCTGCCGCGGAGGCCTCACCGCCCCCTACTATTCCCACCACTGGACAGGCCTTGCGGCGAAGGCAGCCTCACACCGCAGCCGAACCAGTGAACCCTCGTACTCCTCTCCGCGCGGGCTTCCACTATCGCGTCTTCCCCGGCTCCCCGTCGTCCCCTTCCTAGGCCTCGCCGTCGTCCACCGCCCTGGTGCTCTCGGTGTGGCGTGGTCAATGTGGTCAAGGAACGACTTCCATTGGACATGGACTGTACGTGGAGAGGCTGACAGCTGGGTCCACGGCCGCAGCAAGGAAGTGCCTCCTTATTACGCGGAAAATAATGATTCCTCCACCTGACAGCTGGGACCCACCAGACGGGCCACTGTATTTCGTGAAAAAACGTTTCCCCCTGACTGCTGGGACCCACCAGCTACATCTTCACACGCAAGGAAGTGCGTCCGGGCAAAAAAACGATTCGCCCCCCTGACTGCTGGGACGCACCAGCTACATCTTCGCAGGCAAGGAAGTGCCTTACAGTCGGGACCCACCTGGTCGAAGCGTATGTAGCGTTGTCATTCTGGTCGCGAATGTGTACGTACATACTGGTCGATGTAGAGGCGCGCATGTGTCGTAGTAGAGGCGCACACGTGTCATAGTAGAGGCGTGTACATAGCACGTACACGTACGTACAACGGACAGGGTGCAAGAAAGAAAATACGGCCACGTATGTGTACATACAGGCGGGGTCTCGAATGCCTACTCGCGCATACGTACGGCCAGGGCTCGTGTACATGGCTGGGTCGGAATGGAGAAACAGTGTCGTCGTCGTGTTCATGGGGAGGCAACGGAATGCGTCGTGTTCATGGGGAGGCAACGAAATGCGTCATGTTCATCTGGAGGCAGCGGAACGCGTGGGAGCCAACCGGCTGGGTCGGAACGGAATGCGTGGTCTTGTTCATCGGGAGGGCTTGGACGGAACAGGCGATGGAAACGAGGCCTGGCGAACCGCAGAACAGAGGAAACAGACCTCCTACGGTCGAAACGGGGGTCCTATTGATCGGGAGGGGTGTGGCGTACCGCAAAACGGACGAAACGGACCTCCTACGGTCGAAACGGGGGTCCTGTTCATCGGGAGGAGTGTGGCATACCGCAAAACGGGACTCCACATGATACTGTTCATCTCCACCGTCAATCTCCTCCAGCCTCCACGGGCTACCGTCGACCTCCTCCAGCCTCCATGGGCTCCTGTTCATCCAGCCTCCACCGCCTGCTACTCCACCGGCTACTGTTCAACCACCCCTCCACCGTCTACTGTTCATCCAGCCCTCCACACCACGGGGTCCTTTTCAACCACCCCTCCAGGGGCACCCCTCCACCGTCTAATGTTCATCCAGCCCTCCACCACACCACGGGGTCCTGTTCATCCAGAGGCAACGCCACCGCTCACTGTTCATCCAACCCCCCCGCAACGCTCACTGTTCATCCAATCGATCGACTTCAGTTAGCAGCAGTAGAGAAGGAATCGCTCGATCGGGTTTAGTTAACAGCCATCGATCGATCGCTCGGGTTCAGTAATGCGTAGCCTGCAGTGCAATCGCTCAGGTTCAGTTAGAGCACAATGCCTCGCTTGGGTTCAGTTAGAGCCAACGCCTCGCACACACGCGCGTACGTGTACGAGAGAAACGCGCATCGCTCGGCCCTCGACCTCCCACCGTAACCGGGAACTCCCCAAAAATTTCCTCCCCCTCGCTTCTACCATGGTTTTTTCCGTCATGGACGACCCAAAGAATGTCATGCAACTGCGTCTCCGGCCCGCCCAGGACGAAAAGCCCATTTTCTGTCATGATTTTTTGACATAGAAGTAGGAGCCCACCACATCTATGATGATACCGGGTTTTGTCACAATTATCGTCATAGAAGTGTCATATGTATGACAGAAAAAATTTCGTTCAGCCCAAAATGTCACGGATATGTCTTTTTTGGTAGTGGTCCCATGCCGCTAAGGGGGGTGCGCGCATGGGCATGGGCACAACAGGTGCAGCCAAATGTACGGGGACCGGCGCCACGGTGGGTGGAGGGGCACGCCTGGACACGGGCATGGGCGCTGGCGCTAGCATGTACACGAGCTCGCGCGGGACCGCGGAGACCTCGTTGACGCCCGCGGCTTCCAGCTTTGCGATAGTGCTCGGTGACCATCTCGTCAATGCTACGGAATGGTCGCTGGCGCGGGCGCGGGGATGGGAGCTGGGACGAGAGCGGGGGCAGCAACCGCCGCGGCCAGCTCGTTCAGGGCCATGTCCATGAGGCCCCATTCCTCCTTATTTTCTATCTCCACCGGCTCGGAGTCGACTTCACCAAACTTGAAGACTAGTGGCAGATGATCATTCTGCTCCATGGCGTTGGTGGAGGTCTGCGGGAGGGAGGGGAATGGGAGGTGAACAGCAAGGCCACCCATATTAAACAACGGCTCGAGAACCATTAATGGAGAGGAAGGCAGGCGGCCATGGAAGTCAAACGGCTCGCTTCCCTGTGAGCTTGCGTAGCGTACAACTCGCATGCTTCCCGGTGAGCCTGCGCATTGGAGGACAGCTTGCACGCCTCTCAGTTATCCTGCGCACCGGACTGCACTCGCACGCCTCCCGTTCAGTCAAGCAGCTGTCCGCACGACACCTCCTATAGCCATTAAAATGAAGACACGTGGCGTCACGTGAATGGTTAACGGAACACGCACGATTTGAATTATACAAACGTTTGAGATATTAATGTGGCAGCTATTTTTTTCAAAGTGCCTTTGTTGGCTCTTATTCGAGTGCGCCTTCTCTAAAAATGGACACTGAAAATACCACAACATGTCGGGTGCCATTCCATGATAGCATGCCAAGTTTCATGAATTTCACACGAGTTTTGGATTTACTAGAATTTAAAAACAAAGTATCTCAATGTTTTGCCGGCAATCAACGGTGCCCTGGTGTGTGAAATTCATTCCCATTTCTTGCATGGGACCTAAGAATGCACCCAAGGACACAGATTTGTTTTTTCAACCAATTTATATGCGCTAGGGCATGTGCATGTAGTTCAAATTTGAATTACGCACATAAAATGCCTAGAAAACTCAGTGAATGTATAAAAATGTCCAAACGAACCCCGAAAAATTCCAAAATTTAACACAACACTCTTGTTATTCTATGTTAACACTAGGAAAATTTTGAAAGCAATAAGAGGCAGCGAATATGGTTTCGTCCCCAAAGGTGGGACGTTCCCTACTGAAACCACCAGGCTTGTTGTGAGACGTTCTGGTTTGTGAAAAACTTATACCCAAACCTACCCCAAATGGGACAAAAAATTTACCATGACATGTTGATGCCGCTCCATGATAGCATACCAAGTTTCGTGAATTTCAAACAAGTTTTGAATTTACTAGAATTTAAAAGCCAGGTATCTCAATATTTGAGGCTGAGTGACGGTGGCAGGGTGTTTGAAATTCATTCCCATTTCTTGCATGGGACCTAATTGAGGGAGTCCTGGATTAGGGGGTCTCCGGACAGCCGGAGTATATCCTTTGGCCGGACTGTTGGACTATGAAGATACAAGATTGAAGACTTCGTCCCGTGTCCGGATGGGACTCTACTTGGCGTGGAAGGCAAGCTAGGTAATACGAATATGTATATCTCCTCCTTTGTAACCGACCTTGTGTAACCCTAGCCCCCTCCGGTGTCTATGTAAACCGAAGGGTTTTAGTCCGTAGGACAACATACAATCGTACCATAGGCTAGCTTCTAGGGTTTAGCCTCCCTGATCTCGTGGTAGATCAACTATTGTAATACTCATATCATCAAGAACAATCAAGCGAGACGTAGGGTATTACCTCCATCGAGAGGGCCCGAACCTGGGTAAAACATCGTGTCCCCTGCCTCCTGTTACCATCCGCCTTAGACGCACAGTTCGGGACCCCCTACCCGAGATCCGCCGGTTTTGACACCGACATTGGTGCTTTCATTGAGAGTTCCACTGTGTCGTCACCATAAGGCTCGAAGGCTCCTTCGATCATCGCTGGCGATGCGGTCCAGGGTGAGGCTTTTCCCCCCGGACAGTTCTTCATATTCGGCGGCTTTGCACTACGGGCCAATTCGCTTGGCCATCTGGAGCAGGTTGAGAGCTACGCCCCTGGCCATCAGGTCAGATTTAGAAATTTGAACTACACGGAAGATATCTGCGGAGACTTGATCTTCGATGGATTCAAGCCCATACCGGACGCGCCGCGCAGTCGCGACAAGCATGACGTAACTCTGTCGTCGGACAGTGTTCAGGAGATCGCGTCCGGAGCTACTCCGGCCTTTAATCCGGAGCAAGTCGCGCCATCCGAGAGCGGAGGGATGGACCCCGCCATGGAGGCCGCACTCTTCGTGGCGATGGAGCCGGATACTGACTTCACCCCTTACGAGAGCCGTGTTGCTGAACCACTAGATTCATCCTTGACCACGGACTCCGAGCCACTCGTATCCGTGCCCGTCAAGTCCGAGTGGGCACCAATCATGGAGTTCACCTCCGCGGATATCTTTCAGCACTCACCTTTTGGAGATGTGCTAAATTCATTAAGGCCTCTCTCCCTGTCAGGAGAACCTTGGCCGAACTATGTCCAGCTAGAATGGGATGCGGACAATGAAGAAATTCGCTGCCCACCCACCACCCACTTAGTAGCCACTGTCGACGACATAACCGACATGCTCGACTTCGGCTCTGAAGACTTCGACGGTATGGACGACAAAGCCGGAGACGAACAGGATCCACTGCCCTCGGGGCACTGGACTGCCACCTCATGATATATATATATATATATATATATATATATATATATATGCTGGACACCCCCAAAGAAGCCAAAGGCAAGGAGAAAGCGGAGGATGACCCCTCCAAGAAGCAACCCAAGCGCCGACGTCAGCGGCGCCGATCTAAGTCCTGCCACAGTAAGAGCAGTGATACCGGCACAGGAGATAATAACACTCCGGATAGCACCAAAGACAACAACAATCCCCTCCAGCACGGCGAAGAGCTGGAGGACGAACAAGCTAGCCCTCTAGAGTAGGTAGCGGATGGAGAACCAGAGGAGGACAATTACATGCCTCTCTCCGACGACGAGGCAAGCCTCGGCGACGACGAATTTATCATGCTTGAGGACCCCGTCGAGCAAGAGCGCTTCAAGCGCTGGCTTATGGCCACAACAAATAGCCTAAAGAAGAAACAACAACAGCTTCAAGCTGATCAAGACTTGCTAGCAGACAGATGAACCGAAGTCCTTGCAGCCCAGTAGCATGAATTCGAGCGCCTGTTCAAGAGTTACCCCAAACGCAGGTTGCTACCTCACCTCGAGGAGGAAGCATTGAAGCCTCATTCACCAGTGTATGATGCGGCTGACCGGCCACTACGCGGCCGAGCCAGAGAGGCATTTCAGCATAAAGTACAGTCCGCACCTCGTCGCCACTCAGTCAAAGATACTAAGGCCTGGAACAACACAGAGGACCTACGAGACAACTTGGACAACAAGGCAAAAATCGCAAGGCCAATATACGGAACACGAACACGTGCGCCCACACGGGACGATGATCGTTGCATCGGATACACAAAGAGTAAATCCGGCCGGGCCGAATATAGCAGACAAGACTCATATGAACTACGTCGGGATATAGCCCGGCACAGAGGCGCCGCACACCACCTATGCTTCACCGATGAAGTTATGAATCATGAATTCCCGGAGGGTTTCAAACCCGTAAACATCGAATCATACGAAGGCACAACAGATCCCACTGTATGGATTGAGGATTTCCTCCTTCACATCCACATGGCCCGCGGTGATGATCTACATGCCATCAAGTACCTCCCACTAAAACTCAAAGGACCAGCTCGGCATTGGCTGAATAGCTTGCCAGCAGATTCCATCGGCAGTTGGGAGGATTTGGAAGATGCATTTCTTGACAACTTCTAGGGCACTTATGTGCGGCCACCGGATGCTGATGACTTGAGCCACATAACCCAGCAGCCAGGGGAATCGGCCAGACAATTCTGGACATGGTTCCTGACTAAGAAAAATCAAATTGTAGACTGTCCGGATGTAGAAGCCCTAGCGGCATTTAAGTATAACATCCGCGACGAGTGGCTCACCCGCCACCTCGGCCAGGAGAAGCCGAAATCTATGGCAGCCCTCACAACACTCATGACCCGCTTTTGCGCGGGCGAGGACAGCTGGCTGGCTCCCAGCAACAATACATCAAGGAATCCGGATACCTCGGATACCAAAGACGTTAACGGTAGGCAGCGTCGTAATAGACCAAAGCGCCACAATAACGGCGATAACAACGAAGATACGACAGTCAACGCCAGATTCAAAGGCTCTAGATCCGGTCAGCGGAAAAAGGCATTCAAAAGAAATACTCCGGCTCCGTCCAGTCTGGAGCGCATACTGGATCGCTCGTGTCAAATCCACGACACCCCTGAAAAGCCAGCCAATCACACCAACAAAGAATGCTGGGTGTTCAAGTAGGCCGACAAGTTAAATGCTGAAAACAAGGACAAGGGGCTGCATAGCGATGACGAGGAGGAGCCCCGGCCGCCGAACCCAGGGGGACAAAAGGGGTTTCCCCCACAAGTAAAGACAGTAAACATGATATACGCAACCCACATTCCCAAGAGGGAGCGGAAGCGTGCACTAAGGGACGTTTACGCGATGGAGCCCGTCACCCCGAAGTTCAACCCATGGTCTGCTTGTCCGAGCACTTTCTATCGCAGGGACCACCCCACTAGCATCCATCATGGAGGATCTGCCGCACTGGTCCTAGACCCCATCATTGACGAATTTCATCTCACTCGAGTCCTTATGGACGGCGGCAGCAGCCTGAACCTGCTTTATCAGGATACAGTGCGAAAAATGGGTATTGATCCCTCAAGGAACAAACCCAGCAAAACCACCTTTAAAGGTGTCATCCCAAGTGTACAGGCCCATTGCATATGCTCAATCACACTAGAAGTGGTCTTCGGATCACCGGATAACTTCCGAAGCGAAGAGTTAATCTTCGACATCGGCCCGTTTCGCAGTGGCTATCATGCACTGCTCGGACAGACAGCATTTGCAAAATTCAATGCAGTGCCGCATTACGCATACCTCAAGCTCAAGATGCCAGGTCCTCGCGGGGTCATAACAATAAATGGAAACACAGAACGCTCGCTCCGTACGGAAGAGCACACTGCGGCCCTTGCAGCAGAGGCACAAAGCAGCCTATCCAACCATCCGGCGTTACAGCCCCAGGACACCTTGAAGCGAGTCCGGAATAATCTGCAACAGGATCGCCTGGCGCGATCGGCGCTCGCCTAGCAATTCGGCCCCTGTCCCAGTCCCCATGCAGCAACGAAATTCGTGCCGCGCGTAAATAACTGCGCATTGAAAATACCATGGACATAGGCGGGGGCACAATCAGGACACGCCCCGCATTGTGGCTTAACCACACCAGGGCCTGTATACCTTTGACATTCCCTCTCTCTTTCAGGGCCTAATTATTCGGAAGGCCTTTCCGGCAATTCGACGGCCGGACACATTCCGGAAGCAACAACCAAGGCGGCAAGAAGCTAAGACGAACACGGGAACCGCCAGGTGGTCTCTAGTAATACTTGATATACCCGCTTTTCACTATTATTGCATAGCTTGCCTTGGATAGGACATTACGAATTGTCCTACTTTACGCTTATTGCACTACTTGTACCAGTGTGCTTCGACGCATTATTCAAATAACAATGCATATTCTTAATCTTTAATTGCATTATTTATGTTTTTCTCTTTCTCTTATATGTCCATTTACGACATTCCGCACCTGCACGCTCGGGTACGGTCAGTATGCCACGGGCTCTCGTTCACCCCGTAATACGATGCAAGAAGTCCGAACACTTCTGATAGTGCGGCACCCCGAACTTACAGCATTATATGCATCAGCTCCGAATCATGTCTTGGGTCAAATGTTGGGTTGCCCGGCTCCCATGCTTTGGTACCTTACGTTCCGCTATATCAGCTAAGGTAGCGGTGGGAGAACTACTGCGATTGTGTCCCAGTTCTTCCGGACGAGCACCTCAGTAGAGAAAGCCAAAAACTGACTGTCATGATAAGGCGAGAGACTGGTCGCTGTTCGAGAGGTTTCAAGTCCTTAAAGACTTTTTCTGCTTCGGGCGAGGAGTCGGCCTTGTCCGGCTTAGGCGTGTATAGCGCCCCAAATTCGGCCCTCCGAATACCAGGGGCTTCGCCAAAAATTTAAAATCATAGACTTCTATGGCTAAGTGGGAGTGATAAAGTGTTATAGTCCGATTGCCTGGTTCGTTGTGCTGAACACCTCCCTTGGAGGACCCAAAATTGGGGTAAAGGGTGTTCAGGTTTATCCTGAACACCCCGGTACTAGTTACATGGGGGCAGAAGCCGACAACTGGCGAACTCTCAGATTTTATAAACGGCCGCACAGAAGGTAATATTTTAAATTAAGAAAGCGTCGCATGGCGCAAATGAACTCGTTTCATATTACAGGATCACATGAGCATGTTCATTCAAAAATTACATCCTTGGCACACTTATCTGCCACTAGGCACGATCCCTCCAGGAGACCCTCATAATAATTCTTGGGGCGGCGATGCTCCTTGCCCTCCGGTGGCCCCTCCTTCACAAGCTTCACGACGTCCAGCTTTGCCCAGTGCACCTTCGCCCGGGCAAAAGCCCCGCATGCACCTTCAATGCAGACGGACCGCTTGATGACCTCAAGCCGTGGGCATGCTTCCACCAGCCGTCGCACCAGACCGAAGTAGCTGCCGGACAGGGGCTCGCCATGCCACATCCGGATTATAAGGCCCCTCATGGCCTATTCGGCCGCCTTGTGAAGTTCGACCAACCGCTTCAGCTGGTCGCTCAAGGACACGAGGTGTTCGATCCCTGTATACTGAGACCAGAACAACTCCTCCGCTGAGCTCCCCTCCTCAGCCCGGTAAAACTCTGCGGCATCCAGCACGCTGCGGGGAAGATCTGCAAACGCTCCTGGAGAGCTCCGAACTCGGGTAAGAAAAAGGAAAGTCTCCTTCACATGCTTGCTTTACATATTGAATGCCTTACCCGCTGTTATCTTCTTTGCCGCATCAATATCCTGGAGGGCCTTGTGGGCCTCGGCCTTGGCGTTCCGGACGCTTTTAAGCGCCTGTGCGAGCTCGGACTCCCGCGTCTTGGAGTCAAGCTCCAAGGACTCGTGCTTCTTGGCAAGAGCCTCGAGCTCTTGCTGCACCTCACCCACTCGGGCTTCTTGTTTCTCCCGTTCAATACGTTCTTTGGCCTCTTTGTCTTCGGCCGTGGACAACGCCTTCCTCAGGGTCTCCACCTCGGTCGTGGCCCTTGACAAATTCATGATGATCCTATTACTTTACATGGACCTAAGCATGCAACCAAGGACACATATTTGAATTTTCAACCAATTTATATGCATTAGAGCATGTGCATGTAGTTCAAATTTGAATTATGCACATAAATGCATTGAAAACTCAATTAATGCATAAAAATGTCCAAACGAACCCCGAAAAAATCCCAAAATTTGACACGACACTCTTGTTGTTCTATGTTGACATGAGAAATTTTTTGGAAAGCAATAAGAGGCAATGGATATCGTTTCGTCCCCAAAGGTGGGATGTTCCCTACCGAAACCATCACGCTTGTTGTGAGAAGCTCTGGTTTGAGAGAAGCACATCCGCAAACCTGCCCCAAATGGGACAAAAAATTTACCACGACATGTTGATGCCGCTCCATGATAGCATGCCAAGTTTCATGAATTTCAAACGAGCTTTGGATTTACTAGAATTTAAAAACCAGGTATCTCAATGTTTCCGGCCGAGTGACGATGGTAGGGTGTTTGACATTCATTCCCATTTCTTGCATGGGACCTAAGCATGCAACCAAGGACACATAGTTAAATTTTCAACTAATTTATATGCATTAGAGCATGTGCATGTAGTTCAAATTTGGATTATGCACATGAATGCATAGAAAACTCGGTTAATGTATGAAAATGTCCAAGCGAACCCCGAAAATCCCAAAAATTGAGACAACACTCGTGTTGTTCTATGTTGACACGAGAAAAAATTTGAAAGTAAGCAGAGACAACATATATCGTTTCGTCCCCCAAGGTGGCACGTACCCTACCGAAATCATCAGGCTTGCTGTGAGAGAGCCTCTGGTTTGCGAGAAGCTTATACCCACACCTACCCCAAATGGGACAATATTTTTACCACGACATGTCGCTGCCTTTCCATGATATCATGTCAAGTTTCATGAATTTCAAACGAGTTTTCAATTTACTAGAATTTTAAAACCATGTATCTCAATGTTAGCGGCTGAGCGACGGTGTCAAGGTGTTTGACATTCGTTATCATTTCTTGCGTGTGACCTAATATTCCAACCAAGGACAAACATTTGATTTTGCAACCCATTTTTATGGACTGGAGCATGTGCATGTAGTTCAATTTTGAATTATGCACATAAATGCCTAGAAAACTCAATTAACGTATAAAAATGTCCAAACGATCCCTGAAAAAATCCAAAATTTAACACAACACTCCTGTTGTTCTATGTTGACACCAGGAAAAAATGAAAGGAAGAAGAGGCAATGAATATCATTTTGTCCCCAAAAGTGACACGTTTCCCTAACGGAACCATGGGACTTCTTGTGAGAAACTCTGGTTTGTGAGAAGCTTATACCACAACCTGCCCCAAATGGGACAATGTTTTTTACCCCAGCATGTTGATGCCATTCCATGATAGCATACTAAGGTTCATGAATTTCGGATGGGTTTTGGATTTACTAGAATTACAAAAGCAAGTACCTTAACATTTGCTGGAGAACCACGGTGCCATGGTGATCGAAATTCATCCCCATTTCTTGCATGGGACATAAGCATAAACCCATGGACACATATATGATTTTACAACCCATGTTGGTGCATCCGAGCATGTGCATGTGCTTTAATTTTGAATTGTGCACTGAAATGGCTAGAAAACAAATTTAAACGAACCCTAAATAATTGTAATTTTTTACGACACACATATAGTTGCATGTTCACTACAGATAAAAGGTCTAGCAATTAAAACACCGTCTATTGCCGTTGTGACCCCATTATGTAATTCAAATCAAGATGAAAAATGAAGTAGATCCCACATAGTTTATTATCTCCAACCATGTGAGATGAAGTAGAAAATATCCTGGAGCGCCGTCGGTGTATAGTACGCCTATGGCTTATGCGAGAAGGTGCGTCAGCTACAGTCCACAACCAGCGTGTCAACCACACTAGTTCGCTCCCCAAATATCATTTCACTGTTCAGTCGTCGCCAGTGAAAGATGGGGACGTGGATCCGCATCGTGAGGGGAGCTTCGACAGCCCACTCTAGCGAGAGTGCGGCCGCATCCGCCATGCACGTGCTAACAAGGTGCATGAGCGCGGCCGCAATCTGCGACCAGGTGGCTAAGGCAGCCTAAACGGCCATTGTTGCTTCTCAGGTGGTGGCAGCAACATCTGCCTCGGGGATAGAAACTGGCGAGAGCGGCACAACAGCTGTCCGTTTTGCAGCGGCGGCCTTAGCCCTAATGGAGGCCGCCCACGCCCAGCTTGTGGAGGTCACCGCACATATCGAACGAAGCTTCTCCGACAACGATCGGCAACCCACAGCCGAAGAGTTGGCAGTCGTCGAGAGCGTTCAAGCTACCGTACATTCCTCCGCCCCATACCTTGCGACGACGGAGCCTGTCCAAGCCCAGATCGTCGCCACCCACGCCCAGCTCGTGGCGGCATTTTCCAAAGAGATGACGGACGCGAATGGCGAGATGCTTGTCGAGTATGGAGCCCCTTCCCCAGGAGACTGTCGGGCACGAGCTGGACATGGAGGAGGCGGCGGAGATCGACGAGCACTAGCTGTAGTAGTACTCTTTGTTTTATTTAATTAAGAGCATCGGTCTTTAATTTGTTAGAGTAATGTTTAGGCCAACTAGCTTTGTTTAATTGCTGAACTTGCTCGATTAAGAAGTATGGGTGTGCTGTGTACCCAAATTATGCAATGACGTGGATGACCACTGTAACCAGGGAAATTGGAACCAAATTTTTTGATGTTCAAAATCATCACACACGGGTTAAGCTATCTGAATCTTTTGTGATGTTCACATATCATACACACTTCTGAATAAGGGACCGTGTCTAATGATACTTTGTGCGCCAGTTTTTTCGCCGAACCGATTCAAAAATTTCGGCTTCCACGGAAATATCTACCTCCCCGCCCCCTTACCAAAAGCCACATTTCCCCTATTTTCGCCTTCCTTTCCAAGTTGAAACCTTCACACCTTGCTTGCAGCATCGCCCCCTCGTCGGCGACCCTCCTTCATGCTGCTCAGCCTCGTCTATCCAAGCAGGTAATCCACTCCAGACCCCCATCCTCCTCCTCCTTCGACATCCCACATGCCCCGACCGCCGGCACGACACCTTCCACCCAAATCACCGACCCCTCCACGAAATAAGCGCCGCCCTAAGCCATGGTGCACATAGTATAGCTAGGAGCTCAAGGAGCATTTGGCAGCGGAGAAGCAAATCGCGGCTGCACATGCGGATGAGGTCGCGATGGATGCCATTTGTGCCGACCCCCAGATCTTGGAGAAGCACCTCGCCGTCGAGGCCACCATCGACGTCGTGACATGGTTGGCTGCGTTAAACGACAGTTCATGGCGTTTTCTCGAGGCCACCCTTGGTGCCTTCGACAAAGACTATGAGGTGTATTCTGCAAATGTGATGTTCAATTCTTCAGGGTGGAATTTTGTATTGTCTTCCATGTGAGAACTAAATCAAATTTTTCTTTACAAAATACATGAGAAACAAATACAATTGCTATATTTCCAAGCTGTCAAGCATGCTTGGTTTGGTTAACTGCTTGATCTTCTAGCTTGTTATACATTATGCAATGTGGTGCTCAGTTAACGTTTGGTTCATTTGTTGTGGTGTTTAGTTAACTGTTTGGTTCCATTCTGCAATGCGATGTTCAATTGTTGTGGGTGCATTATGTTATTGTATACCATGTGAGAAATAAATCGAATTTGGCTGTACTAAATACATGAGAAACAAATACAATTTCTATATTTCCAAGTTGTTAAGCATGCTTGGTTTGGTTAACTATCTGATCTTCTATTAGGAGTATGTTATATTTGTGCAATGTGGTGCTCAGTTAACGTTTGGTTCATTTGTTGGGGTGTTTAGTTAACTGTTTGGTTCAGTTCTGCAATGCGATGTTCAATTGTTGTGGGTGCATTCTGTTATTATATACCATGTCAGGAATAAATTGAATTTGGTTATTGTAAATACATGAGAAACAAATACAATTGCTATATTTCCAAGTTGTTAAGCATGCTTGGTTTGGTTAACTGTCTGATCTTCTATTTTGAGTATGTTATATTGTGCAATGTGGTGCCGAGTTAACGTTTGGTTCATTTGTTGTGGTGTTTAGTTAACTGTTTGGTTCAATTCTGCAATGCGATGTTCAATTGTTGTGGGTGCATTTTGTTATTGTATACCATGTGAGGAATAAATTGAATTTGGTTGTAGTAAATACATGAGAAACAAATACCATTGCTATATTTCCAAGTTGTTAAGCATGCTTGGTTTGGTTAACTGTCCGATCTTCTATTAGGAGTATGTTATATTGTGCAATGTGGTGCTCAGTTAACGTTTGGTTCATTTGTTGTGGTGTTTAGTTAACTACTTGGTTCAATTCTGCAATGCGATGTCCAATTGTTGTTGGTGCATTCTGTTATTGTATACCATGTGAGGAATAAATTGAATTTGGTTGTAGTAAATACATGAGAAACAAATACCAATGCTATATTTCCAGGTTGTTATGCATGCTTGGTTTGGTTAACTGTCTGATCTTCTATTATGAGTATGTTATATTGTGCAATGTGGTGCTCAGATAATGTTTGGTTCATTTGTTGCGATGTTTAGTTAACTGCTTGGTTCAATTATGCAATGCGATGTCCAATTGTCATGGGTAGAATTTTGTATTGTTGTGCATGTGAGGAATAAATCAAATTTGGCTCCACTTAATACATGAGAAATATATACAAGTGCTATATTTCCTATTTCTTAATCATGCTTGGTTTGGATAAATGGATTTTCCATGTGGCTTGAATTAATTTGATGAATCGGCAATGTGCTTATTTTTCATCAACATATTTTACTGATAGCATGCGAACCCTTACTTAACCTGATGACTAACTACCTTATATGTGTTGCAGGGAAACAATGGGAAGTACCGAGGTTTACAATTGAGGTTAGCACATGCATGGTCCATTGTCTAATAGCACATTATTGTGCAATTGCAGGAACCATTCTAATATTTAGGTTTTTAACAATTTGGTCTTGCACATGTAGATCGTGCTGTCAGAGGTTTTAACCCACTGTTCGACCCTTTTTGCATATGGGGAAATGAGTTGTCCATGAATATCAATCAAGTCAAGAAACTCAGAAAGATTGTTGGGATAAAGAACTTAGAAGAAAAAACAACAAGATCTTTGTCTACAAAATGAAGAAGACATTAGTTCACTACAAGATGGTACTAACTATTATACCTTGTCTTTTTTATTCCTTTGCCCCATTTCCAATATAGAGAAGATATTTATGCACATCTTTGTTTTTAGGCCTTTCCAAAGCAGTTCACTGATGATCACCTCTCAAACCACCTCTATGGTCAGGAGGCGAGGAAGGTTTTCATACAACACCCACAGTTCAATATTGAAGTGTTCCGGAAGAGGACGAAGGACGGACGATCAATCATCCACAGGCACTGGCCTAAAGATGCAAAGACCTTCAACATGAATAAAGGCTCAATATTCGCCTTCCGCTTCAGCAGTTTTCCATATGAGATGCATCTGTTTATGTACCGTCTATGATGGTAATTTCGAAAGGTTCTACATGTTGCATGTGAAACTTGGTGCTGGTGCAGTTGTGTAATGGGGTAGCTGAGTGCTGAAGCTATATCATGTTGTACTCTGATGTATTTCAATTACGAAATCCTACTTCCTTAATATGGAAATGAAATATATTATGTTCTTAATGTGAATGTCAATTAGATTAATAAATGGATTATTAATAATAGGGAAATTAGCCTGCTAATGGTGATTTAGCCAGCTAATTGGGTTTTGCTATTGCAAACGGTTATTGAGAAAATACCATGGCCGATGACCTCAGGCAACGCACACAGTCTCTAGGAATAAACCGTGTTGGATCAATGAACAATCACACACCACCTTATCTTGAAAATTGTTTGTGTTAGGCCACTTGGTGCATAAGTTTACCACATAAAAACTATGTGTGATGGACAACCTTTGCCACATAGTTTCTTCTATGCACCGTGTGTGATGCATTCAATAACGCAAACGATAAAATTGTTAATATCATGTGTGATGTACCTGTGAACAGAAACGTTTTCCATGGAGCAACTGTGTGGGATGTATATACGAACGGAAATGTTTAGCGGAGACTGACTGTGTGGGATGTACTTACGACCAGAAACGATTTCACATGTATAATTGTATTTTTTAGCACTACTCTACGTATAACCGTATTTGATCGCTCGCCAGTCGCACATGACCTCATTTTGCCGAGCGTGTGTGCCAGTAGGGCATATCCTCGATGGTCTCTGGGTTGTCTGGGAAGGACCCCCCTATCGCCCACACTCACTTGGCTATGGTTCCAAATGTCGTCGCGGAAAGGGGTTAAAAATTGTTTGTATAGCACCTCATTGTACCAGTGTCAGTTGGTGATATTTTTTGGTCCGGGCAGCCCACCCTAGTGTTTGGGGCATATATAGGGAGACTAGTTTTAGATGATCTAAGTAGGTACACGCGTTGCTCCATCACCCGGTGACTAGATGCTTTAGGCCAACTCCAGCGCATATAACCAAATCGAATAACATCAAGTGTTTGCGGATATGTTTGGACGTTTATGCAAATATCAGGTTCACCGGATGGTGTTGGGGTCATCCAAAGTAAGCACCATATATTTGACCCATTTCAAACAGACTGAACACAAAAACAGACACAATAGATGCTAAAACGGATTAAATTTGTTTATTGTTGATATATTACAATCAAATGGAGGATAGTTAACAAAGTTCCAACAAACCTCCGGCTCCTTCACGCAGCATCCATTTGGGCACGCTGCATGATGCATGGGACGATGGCATTGGCCGCGGTCAATGATCGACTGCTTCATCACTCTCACAATTTGTCGCATGGACTCGTCATCCGTTGCGGCAGTCTCGGCAAGGAGGGGTGATTTCTAGTACTCGGCGCCCAAGCAGATTGTTGAACCATGAACACCGAGAACCCAAAAACTATGGGCGGTGGCGCCAAGATGCGGAGCTCCCTCGGAACCCGAGGTTCATGCCAGGTAGCTCTTGGAGGTGTCGGACTTGCCCATCGCAGCGACCGGTGGTGGAGGTGTGCGGGTTTGGGTGACGAGTGGCGGTGGCATGTTGGTCTAGGACTTTCGTCCATAGCTGGCCTTTCTAAATAATCATGGCAAGTGGATCGACACTGCTTTAATGCGGGTTGCGTCTAGAGTAGCCTTCTTCGGTCACCACGTCGGTATGAATGGCGTGCCGGTTAGCCGGCATTAATGAGGATAGGCGGTCGTCTATTCACATCAGCTTTGAACGACATGAATATGGGGCGGAGGATTCTAGAGCGAAGGGAGAAGCATAAGGGTTTTGAAGGGTTCGCGTTGTTGGAGTTCTACTCGGGGGACGTCCCTGCTCCTGCAAACGTCACCAGTTTGGTGCCAATTTGTTGGGATTTTGAATGTCTAGATTGTTCGGCCCGGACGTTTGCATGCGATTTGGTGATTCACATTGGTGTTGCCCTTAATTTTCTCTAACTCACATGGTTTTCTATGCATCCAAGTTGGTGTCATATTTTTGAATGAGATATCCCATACACCTCCGCACAACTATAAATTCACAAAGAAGGCTGCAAACCGTTTGGAAAACAAGGTTGATTTGTAGCTTTTGGCCTACGGTGCTGATGCTTCTTGTGCATTGGGCTTTTTGTTGGCTTTGTGCATGTTTTAACAATGGTTGTCCTGTTGAAATCATCGATACAGTCCACTAGAGAGGGAGAGTGAATATGAGACTACAAATTTTAAGCTTAGTTGTCAATATTTGGGAAATGCGGATAAACAAGGTTCACTAGAAATGTGATATGTCTCCAACGTATCTATAATTTTTGATTATTCCATGCAATTATAGTATCAATCTTGGATGTTTTATATGCAAGTATATATCTTTTTTTGGACTAACCTATTAACACAGTGCCAAGTGCCAGCTGCTGTTTTTGCCTGTTTTTGGTTTTCCAGGAAATCCATATCAAACAAAGTCCAAACGCTATGAAACTTTTTGACAATTTTTTCTGGATAGGGAGACCCTAGAAGCTTCGTGAGGAGACCAGAAGGCAAACGAGAAAACGACAAGGCAATAGCGTGCGCCAAGGGGGGTAGGCGCACCCTGATGCCTTGTGGGCCCCTCATGGCTCTATTTGACATAATTCCACCTCTATAAATTCTCTAAAATCGGGAAACGAATAGAGAGCCACCGAAAATACTTTTCTGCCGCCGCAAGTCTCTGTTCTTCCGTGATCCCATCTGGAGGCCCTTTCCAATACTCTGCCGTAGGGGGAATCGACCATGGAGGCTTCTACAACGACCTTGTTACCCTTCCGATGATGTGTGAGTAGTTCACCACAGACCTATGAGTCCATAGCTAGTAGCTAGATGGCTTATTCTCTCTCTATCATCTTCAATACAATGTAATCCTCGATGTTCTTGGAGTTCTAACCAATGTAATCTTCTTTTGCGGTGTGTTTGTTGGGATCCGATGAATTGTGGGTTTATGATCAGATTATTCTGAATATTATTTTAGTCTTCTCTGATTTTTTATGCCTGGTTATTATAGCTTTGTATTTCTCTCCCATCTATCCATTTGGTTTGGCCAACTAGATTGATTTATTTGGCAATGGGAGAGGTGCTTTGTAATGGGTTCAATCTTGCGGTGCTCTATATCCCAGTGACAAAGTAGGGGACAAGACACATATTTGTATTGTTGTCATTAAGGGGAAAACGAAGGGGTTTATTCATATTGGTTGGATTTACTTTGTCTACATCATGTCATCTTGCTTAAAGCATTACTCCACTTTTATTAACTTAATACCCTAGATGCATGCTCGATGGTGGTCGATGGGTGGAGTAATAATAGTAGATGTAAGCAGGAGTCGGTCTACTTTTCTCGGACGTGATGCCTATATACATGATCGTTGCCTTGAATATCATCATAACTATGTGCTTTTCTATCAATTTCCCACCAGTAATTTGTTTACCCACTGTATGCCTTTTGTTCGAGAGAGAAGCCACTAGTGAAAACTATGGCCCATGGGTCTACTTTTATCATATATAAAATCTGAAAATACCTTGCTGCAATTTTATTACCATTATTTTATTTTGTATTTTCTTTTATCTATCTACCACTATGAGATTTGATCCTTGCAAATTACCGCCACGGGGATTGACAACCCCCTTGATCGCGTTGGGTGCACGTATTTGCTTTTGTGTGTGTAGGTGATGTTAACGAGGTTTCACATGGTTCTCCTATTGGATTGATAAGCTTGGTTCTTAACCAAGGGAAATACTTATCTCTACTGTACTACATCATCGTCTCCTCTTCGAGGATATCCCAACGCAGCTCCGAAGTAGCAGGAAGAATTTCTGGCGCCGTTGCCGGGGAGACATCACCAAAACCTATTAGGTACCTTCGCATAAACTATCATCTACTTTCTCTTACTTTCAGAAAACCAGTTTTGCAAAAAAAATTGTTGGCTTGTTTGCTAGTTTGCTTGTTTTGTCACTCTAGCTAGTTCTTCACTTGTTGCTTGGACCCTTGAGAATAAAGTATTAAATTTTAAACATTGGGAGGTGAAAGTTTAAAATATGCTTGGCATATGATTTGTGATGCTCAGAATATATCAACTCGTAAAACATCTACTACTATTCTTCTTCGCAATTTTTTATGTGGGTGTTACTAGTTGGTTTAGATTTGTGCTTGACACTATTACTGGAGGGAATATCTTGAGTAGTCACCCTATGGATGCTTTCAATGCTATGGGAAATTTAGTGGGAGCAACACCAATCACTATTAAGGAAATAACATTGACGTTGGAGCATATTATCCAAAGGTTAGAAGCTATTGAAAATAAAATGCCTACCATAGACCACATTGAAAATCTAGATAAAAAGATTCATAATCATACTACTCAATATGGATCAAGGGTAGGAACTACTTTGAAGATGCTAAAGGAGAAAGAACCGGTAATCAATGAAGGGATAGAACAAAGTCCCGCTAGAATTGATAAGCTAGAAGAAGTTATTAATAATTTGGGTTTCACTTTTTCTTCCGTTAAAACTATTGAAAGATCTCCTCCTAGTAAGAATTGCAAGTTTATGTATGTTCCTAAGAACAAGGGTGCCACTTCTATTAATGGGAGTGAAGATCTTAAAATGATTAGTGTTCACCACGGCTTCAATTATTTAATAAAGAAACCCATCTATGAGAATAAATTCCTTAATTTTGTTTCTAGGAGTGTGATCATAAAAAATATTCAGGCTAACCTCCTAGGAAGCGTGGTTGTGTAACTGAGGAATTGGGAACTAAAGATGACATCACTTGAAACATTGTCTTACGCCAAGCTAGGGCGTAAAACAATAACACTTGTTGGGAGGTAACCCAATAGTTATTTTAATTTTTACTTTTAATTTTATGTTTTTAAGTGTTCACACAATTACTCTACTATTATGATTGTATTTTTTTGTTTTAATTAGGGTTTTTGCCAAGTAAAGCCATTGGGATGCTTTTGTTGATTTGATTATGTGAAAAAACAAAAACTTTTGTGCCTAGTAGCAGAATTGTTTAAATTGACTGGAATGTGATAAAATTCTGAATTGTTTTAAACGTGATTGATATACAAATTGCCCACGTTGTCCAAAATTTTTAGAATTTTTGGAGTTACATAAGTACAGTCATTGTTCATATTACTACAGACTGTCCTGTTTTAGACAAATTCTATTTTTGTTGCATAGTTTGCTTGTTTTGATGAATCTATGGATTGTATCGGGGGTATAAGTCATGGAGAAGTTAGAATACAATAGGTGTTATGCAATAATAAAATATGAATAGTTCATAACAGTACCTAAAGTTTGTGATTTGGTTGTTATACTAATGGATCTCACGAGGTTTCTATTGAGTTTTGTGTGCTGAAGTTTTCAAGTTTTAAGTGAGATCATGATGGATGAAGGAATTATGAGCGGTAAGACCCTAATCTTGGGGCTGCCCAAGGCACCCGAAGGTAATATTCAAGGAGACCCAAGTGTCTAAGCTTGGGGATGCCCCGAAAGGCATCCCCTCTTTCGTCTACCAACCATTGGTAAATTACTTGGAGCTATATTGTTATTCATCACATGATATGAGTTTTGCTTGGAGCGTCCTGTATTATAGTGATATTTTATTTGTATACTTTTTAGTTTGCCACAATCATCTTTTTTTGGACGCACCTTTTGAGAGGGACACCCATTTATTCATGATTTGTTAGAGTACTCTTTGTGCTTCACTTAAATCTTTTGAGCTAGGCAGTTGCTCTAGTGCTTCACTTATATCTTTTGGAGCACAGCGGTGGTTATATTTTAAAGAAATAGTTGCACTCTCATGCTTCACTTATATCATTTTGAGAGTTTGACAATAGTAATGGCAATATGAATGGGTTATGAAATTGGTCCTAATATGATAGCTATCCAAGAGGGATATAATAAAAACTTTCATGTAGATAACTGAATATGGTAGGTTTGATTCCTTGCAATAGCTTTGCGATGTTAATATGGTATTATGTGGGAGGTTCTAGTGAATGATTGTGGTTTAGTAAGAATATTGGTGTTAAGGGTTGTGACTCCCGAAGCATGCATCTATGGTCTCCAGTTATGCTAAGAAGTTGGAGCATGATTTATTATTGATTGTCTTCCTAATGAGTGGCAGTTGGAGATGACCGATGGTATTTTCCTACCAATATACCCCCCTAGGGGCATGCATAGTAGTACTTTGCTTCGAGGGCTCATAAACTTTCGCAATATGTATGTGAGTTCTTTATGACTAATGCGAGTCCATGGATTATACGCACTCTCACCTTTCCGTAATTTGCTAGCCTCTTCGGTACCGTCCATTTCCCTTTCTCACCTCGAGAGTCGGTGCAAACTTTGTCATGCATCCAAAACCTGTGATATGATACGCTCTATCACAAATAAGCCTCCTTATATCTTCCTAAAAACAACCACCATACCTACCTATTATAGCATTTCCATAGCCATTCTGAGATAAATTGTCATGCAACTTCCACTATTCCATTCATTTGGCAATGCATCATCATTGTCATATTGCTTTGCATGATCATATAGCTGCCATAGAATTTGTGGCTCAGCCACTGTTCATCATTGTTTATACATGTTATGCTAGCATCATTGCACATCCTGGTACACTGCCAGAGGCTTTCATATAGAGTCATGTTTTTCTAGTATCGAGTTGTAATTCTGAGTTGTAAGTAAATTGAAGTATGATGATCATTGCAATTATGAGAGCATTGTCCCGATGAGGAAAAAAAGAAAAAAAGAGATAAAAAAGAGGCCAAAAGAGCCCACCAAAAAATGAGAGAAAAAGACAGAAGGGGCAATGTTAATATTTTTTTCCGTACTTGTGCTTCAAAGTAGCACCATGTTTTTCATATAGAGAGTCTCATATTTAGTAAATTTCATATACTAGTGGGCATTTTTCATTATAGAACTTGGCTTGTATATTCTGATGATGGGCTTCCTCAAATACCCAAGGTCTTCATGAGTAAGCAAGTTAGATGCACACCCACTTAGTTTTCATTTTGAGCTTTCATACACTTATAGCTCTTAGTGCATCCGTTGCATGGCAATCCCTACTCCTTGCTTTGACATCAATTGATGGGCATCTCCATAGCCTGTTGATTAGCCTCGTCGAAGTGAGACTATCTTGCTTTTTGACTTCCCTTATTAATATCTACCACCGCATTCTATTTCACCCATAGTGTTATATCCATGGCTTTCACTCATGTATTGCATGGGAGTTGAAAAAGCTAAAGTGCATTAAAAAGTATGAACCAATTGCTCGGCTTGTCATCGGGGGTTGTGCATGATAAACACTTTGTGTTAAGAAGATGGAGCATGAAAAGACTATATGAGTTTGTAGGGATAACTTTCTTTAGCATTCTTATTTTAAAAGGCATGATAGTTTGTTAGTATGCCTGAGTATTGATGTATTTATATCACATTATAGACTATTGCTTTGAATCATTCGGATCCTAGTATTCATACTTAAAAGAAAGATTACATGATATACATGTTAGGTACATTCCCCATCAAGAATTTTGCTTTATCACTTACCTACTTGAGGATGAGCAGGAATTAATCTTGGGGATGCTTGATACGTCTCCAACGTATATATAATTTTTTTATTGTTCCATGCTATTATAGTATCAATCTTCGATGTTTTATATGCAATTATATATCATTTTTTGGGACTAACCTATTAAACCTATGCCAAGTGCCAGTTGTTGTTTTTGCCAGTTTTTGGTTTTCCAGGAAATCAGTACCAAACAAAGTCCAAATGCTACAAAACTTTTTGAACATTTTTTATGGGCAAGAGAAACACTAGCTAGAAGCTTCTGGAGGAGACCAGAAAGCAAACGAGGAGACGACAAGGCAACATTACGCGCCCTAATGCCTTATGGGCCCCTTGTGGCTCCGTCTGACCTAGTTCCACCTCTATAAATTCTGTAAAATCGGTAAACCAATATAGATCCACCCAAAATACTTTTTCCACTGCCGCAAGTCTTTGTTCTTCCGTGATCCCATTTGGAGACCCTTTTCGGTACTCTCTCAGAGGGGGAATCGACCACAGAGGGCTTCTACATCAGCCTTGCTGCCCTTCCGATGATGTGTGAGTAGTTCACCACAGACCTACGGATCCATAGCTAGTCGGTAGATGGCTTCTTCTCTCTCGCTGATCTTCAATACAATGTTGTTGGAGTTATATCCAATGTAATCTTCTTTTGTGGTGTGTTTGTTGGGATCCGATGAATTGTGGGTTTATGATCAGATTATTCAAGAATCTTATTTGAGTATTGTTTGAATTATTTTATGCATGATAATTATAGCTTTGTATCTCTATCCAATCTATCTGTTTGGTTTGGCCAACTAGATTGATTTATCTTGCAATGTGAGAGGTGCTTTGTAATGGGTTCAATCTTGCGGTGCTCTATATCCGAGTGACAAAGTAGGGGACAAGACACGTATTTGTATTGTTGCCATTAAGGGGAAAACGACGGGGTTTATTTATATTGGTTAGATTTACTTTGTCTACATCATGCCATCTTGCTTAAGGTGTTACTCTGTTTTTATTAACTTAATACCCTAGATGCATGCTGGATAGCGGTCGATGGGTGGAGTAATAGTAGTAGATGCAAGTAGGAGTTGGTCTACTTGTCTCGGATGTGAGGCCTATATACATGATCATTGCCTTGAATATCGTCATAACTATGTGTTTTTCAATCAATTGCCAAACAGTAATTTGTTTACCCACCGTATGCTTTTTGTTCGAGAGAGAAAACTCTAGTGAAAACTTTGAACTTGTCTGATATTTTTTAGTTATTCCTTTATTTTTAATTTGAACTTCTTTGTTTTATTCTTTATTAACAAGAAAAAATCTACGGTTTTTTATAACTTTGAACTTGTCTGATATTTTAATTTGAACTTCTTAGTTTTATTATTAAAATAATATCATTGTTTAAAAAATATCATTGGCCATAATTTTATTTTATCAACACACGGGGAGTGTTTGAGTTTTTTGTATTAATTGAACTACCTTTTTTAGTTTAATATTCTTGACTTTATATTATTAGTAATGTGTAAATTATGAGTTTGTTACAAACATCTAACTGCCCTAATTTTAAAATTGGAACTTCTTGGTTTTATATTTTAGTTATGAAAATAATCCTAGTTTTGTAAGAAACATCGAACCGTTCTATAATTTAATTTTGAATGTCTAGTATTGGCTGTACTGGGAAATCTTTTTTATAAACCTTTGAACTACTCTATTTTTAGATTTTGAACTTCTTGGTTTTTCTTTTTAAAAATGAAAAAATATGTTTCTCTATTTGAATTCATGAACTTATTTATTTTTACATGTTGAACTTCTTGGTTGTCCTTTTTAGAAACAAGAAAAAATCATTTATTGATTGGTATTTTTGTGTTTTTATATTCGTTCAGGTTACCATTCTCTCAGTAGAAAAAGCATATGAATTTCCTCGATGACAGTAAATGAACTTCGTGCACTTATTTATAAAACATACTCTTTTGCACGTATGTGAATTTTCATGTAGATGTACGAGACCGTTTTTTTGCTTGCACCTCAACAACCAACATGGAATAGTATGATGATAGAAGTCTTGTACAAAGCTCCATAAATCAGAGAAAGCTATACCAAATGGATCATAGAAAATATTGACAAATCACACAAGAAAAAGTCCAGGTCGAGGGCATTATTTAACATGCATTAAAAAGAAACAAGCAGGGCATGCAAGCAACAAAATCTCAAGGGCGGCTGAGATCCCTGCAAGACGCGTCCACAACATCCTGCGCTGGGAGCCATTTTCGCCAATGATCACTGTATCTTAATTCTACAGTCAAAGAGCCAGACTCGGCATGCCTTATTCTGCAAAACCAAAATCTGAGCACATATATATGAATAAAATAGATATATGAACTAGCACGAAACAAAAAGTGTGGCAGGGCATTTTTTTCACCCCTTGTTCTCCGTGAACTTCAATTTCCAGACAACCAGAACTTGGTTGATCGAACCAATGGATCGACGGGACCTTGCGGACGGCAACTGCACCATCAAGCATCGGAAACGTCTAGGTGAACAGCGTTTGCACCGCGCAGGGGGGTTGGGACGACGACGTCTGCGGGATCCGGGAGCTTGAAGAACAAGAATGGCCATCGAAGGGGCGAGCCGCGATGGTGGTCCGAGGGTCGCGCATGGACGCGCTCGTTCCAACAGCGCACAAGATGAACCAAGCGGTGACTAGCGGGAGGATAATGGGGAGTTACCCGAAGGCAGAGGCGACAGAAAGCTCACCGGAGGGGGGAAGTGCGGTGTTGACCGGAGGTGGGGGACGGGGAGAGCAGCGGCGGTTGGTGGTGGAGGCGTGAGGCAGCCGCAGGATCCAGCCGCACATGTGGGGGTTCCGGGGAGGGCGCGCCGCGGCGGGTGGATCCTGGCAGGTGGCGGCGCGGTGGGGGCCTCCGGGAGGGGGCGTGGCGGCGGGGGCCTTCGGGTGGGGGGGGGCGGCGGGGGCTTCCAGGGAGAGGGCGCGGCGGCGTGGGGGGTCGGGGGAGGGCGCGCTGCGGCGTGGATCGAGGGAGGGAACTCGGCGGCGGGGATCCGGGGGTGCGGGCGGTTGCGGGTTGGAGTGAGGAGACGTGGGGAGAAGGTGTGAGTTTTTTCTTTTCTTTTTTCTATTTTTGTTTTATCGCCTGGCGCTGGCCGCACCGGTTCGGGAGGATCCCATCGGGCACTATATATCAGTGATCCAAATAGCTATTCTAATCCTGGGATTAGAATAGTGCTACTCTCTCTCTCTCTCTCCCTATATATATATATCCACTAAGGGTTTTAGTCCTTTAACTTTTTATGGATCGCCCCTTATGACTTGTTTATTTCAGTTCTTCACAATGTGATGTTCTATATGTGCAACTATTTGTCATGCAGTTCAATTTCATCAATAATTGTTTCAACAATACCACTATGAATTACGATATTTGGTTGCTGGTAAAGATATTGAAGTTAACATGCCTTTTCATTTTTCAATTGTTGTTAGCAACATGCATTGTACTAAATGACTAAATATGCAATCCCAGGCTACATAGCAACAAGGAAGAGTGTTACCTTAATGTTCTGATGATGTCTAGATATACATGTAATAAATTCTTATATGATGGGTGGATGGAGTGTTGTACTACATCATTTTTCAATTGTTGTTTAGCTTCTAATATTAACTTGGTGCTTTTAGGTACATATATCATTGCCAAAGATCCACACTTCGACCCTTTCTGCGTATGGGGCAATGAGATATTCATGAACCAACATCAAGTGAGGAAACTGATAAAGATTGTTATTAAAATGGGTCAAAAGATGTCAATCGAACTATTTGTTTACACTTTATGCAAGACAACAGTGAACTGCAGGATGGTAAGTAAGAACCATGTAGCCTTCTTTTTACTGCCCGTAATGAGTTCTGTTAGATGGAAATATCTGAGTCTTTTTTCTTTTGTAGTGGATCCTGAAGCAGTTTACTAAAGATTACCTCTCAAACTACATGATTGGCAGCCGGCCATCACAAGGGGTTGGACTAGAGTCATGCATGCGTTCCGCATCTAGGAGAGCACAATAGGGCCATTCCGCTTCACCTTGTTCAGCAACTGGAATGTCTATCGCCTCTTTCTTTACCATCTGTAATAGTACAAGTATAGAACCCTAGTACATCATTATTTATTTGGTGCTTATGTAATTCTTAAACATATGTACATGTGAATCAAATAATGCATTGGTTGTTTGAACTTGATGGATATGAATAAAGCTATAGCCTACTTTAAAGTTGAAATTAGGTATAATTTTAAATAGCAGCAATTAAATTAGGGAAAAATTACATTGTGCAGGTCATTACGGCACACACCGTTGGTAAAACACAAACATTTGCGATATACACCATAATCCGAGACGATTCACAAAGAGGAAATGTGTGCAAGCATGCACACAATTGCCGCTTGCAAAGCATGTGTGATGTTAGACACTATCACGTACGGTGCGGGAAAAATAAATGTGTGTGATTGTCTACCTATCATACACAGTTTATAATCATGAACTGTTTGTGATGTGTCAGGCATCGTAAAACTCCCGTGCAGAGAATCTGCCTAGAAAACTCCCGTGCCTGGATTCAGCCTGGTTTTAGGCAGAACCACAAAACTCCGACTGCGATGGCAATGCAAGCTCAAACAAGCAACAAGGATCAAGCATTTGGGATATTCGAGATATCGGAAACGGTTATATAAGGACAACTGTATGCATCAAGGCTCCCTATCCCCGACGGTTTCTTGGTCGTGTGGCAAGGACCCCCTATCACCTACACTCACTTGGTGACAGTTCCAAATGCCGTCACGAAAAGGGGTTAAAAACCGTTTGTTTAGGACACATGTGATTTTTCAAACAACTTTGGTGCACTGGAGCCTGTGCTTGTAGTTCAAATTTGAATTATGCACATTAAATGCGCAGAAACTCAATTAATGTATAAAAAGGCCAAACGAACCGGAATAATTCCAAAATTTAGCACAATACTTCTATTTGGTCTAATCTACCTATGTAAAAAAATTAAGGCGGGAGAAGGCAGTGTACGTATGTCGTTTCGCACACGGAGGTGACACATTCCCTCTCAGAACCACGAGCCGTCTTGAGGGAAGCTCCGGTTTGCAAGAAGCTTACACCAAAGCTTGTCCCAATTCTTCCGAAAAAATTACCACATCATGTTGGTGCCATGTCATGTCACCATGCCAAGTTTCATGATTTTCAGGCGTGTTTTGGATTTACAGAAATTAAAAAACCAAGTTTCTCAATCTTTCCTGCCAAGCCACGATGCCCAAATGTTTGAATTTCATTCCCATTTCTTGCATGGGACCTATAAATACACCCAAGGACACACATGTGATTTTTTAACCAACTTTGGTGCACTGGAGCATGTGCTTGTAGTTCAAATTTGAATTATGCGCATTAAATGCGCAAAAACTCAATTAATGTATAAAAAAGGCCAAACAAACTCAGAATAATTCCAAAATTTAGCACGATAATTCTATTTGGTCGAATATGCCTGTGTAAAAAATTAAGGCGGGAGAAGGCAGTGTACATATCTCGTTTCGCACACCGAGGTGACACGTTCACTCTCGGAACCACGAGACTTCTTGAGGGGAGCTCCGGTTTGCAAGAAGCTTACACCAAAGCTTGTCCCAATTCGGCCAAAAAAATTACCGCAACATGTTGGTGCCATGTCATGACACCATGCCAAGTTTCCTGATTTTCAGGCATGTTTTGGATTTACAGGAATTAAAAAAAATGAAGTTTCTCAATCTTTTCGGCCGAGCAACGACGCCCAGATGTTTGAATTTCATTCCCATTTCTTGCATGGGACCTATAAATTCACCCAAGGACACACATGTGATTTTTCAACCAACTTTGGTGCACTGGAGCATGTGCTTGTAGTTCAAATTTGAGTTATGCACATTATATGCACAGAAACTCAATTAATGTATAAAAAAGGCCAGACGAACCTGGAATATTTCCAAAATTTAGCACGATCCTTCTATTAGGTCTAATCTGCCTATGTAAAAAAATTAAGGCGGGAGAAGGCAATATACGTATCTCATTTCACACACGAAGGTGACACGTTCCCTCTCGAAACCACGAGCCTTCTTGAGGGAAGCTCCGGTTTGCAAGAAGCTTACAGCAAAGCTTGTCCCAATTCGGCCAAAAAAATTTACCGCAGCATGTTGATGCCATGTCATGATACCATGCCAAGTTTCATGATTTCCAGGCGTGTTTTGGATTTACAGGAATTAAAAAAAAGTTTCTCAATCTTTCTGGTCGAGCCACGATGCCCAGATGTTTGAATTGCATTCCCATTTCTTGCATGGGACCTATAAATTCACCCAAAGACACACATGTGATTTTTCAACCAACTTTGGTGCACTCGAGCATGTGCTTGTAGTTCAAATTTGAATTATGCACATTAAATGTCTAGAAACTCAATTAATCTATAAAAAAATGAACCCGGAATAATTCCAAAATTTAGCACGATACTTCTATTTGGTCTAATCTGCCAGTGTAAAAAAATTAAGGCGGGAGAAGGCAGTGCATGTATGTTGTTTCGCACACGGAGCACTACAAAAAAATACATTTCCGTGATGATACATGTTTGTCGCAGTAGGTCGCGTTTTTGTCATGCATGTACATCCATGACGATTTTATGACAGAATCAAGATAGTCATACCTGTGCTGTCGTAGAAGTGTTACATGACATTACCAAAATTATCATCATGGAAGTGTCCACTTCCATGACGATAAATCGCGCCTCACAGAACTGCTTTCGTCAAGGGTGACCGACACATGGCATCCACCGTAACGGAACTCCGTTAAGCTATCGGGTCGGGTTTCAGATCCGATAACCCGTTAACAGCCCCAACCAATGGGGATTTTCCACATGTAAAATCATCATTGGCTGGAGGAAACACGTGTCGGATCACCGTTGGGACAGATGTCATCGCTCATTGGACCGAAGGCGCCTATGATACGGCGACACATGGCACGGCCCAACAGAGGCCCATTTCTATGAAAAGGCTGGTCCGTTTGACTTGGTCAAAAGGTGGCGGGCCGGCCCACGGAAAGCCTGTTAATGGCCTGTTCGCATATAGCCCATTTACAGCCTGCTAACCCAGGGCCCGTTATGCCCTATCCGAATTAGGCCCAGTAGCGTCATCTAGGCCGTCCAATATGATTCAACCCATTTTAACTTCCGGCCCATGTGTGGCACATGACTTCTTTCGGCCCATATGAGGTCCTTTGTAACTCTTGGCCCATTAACGGCCCGTGGTGAAACTAGCCCATAATGAACAGTGTATCACTTTATACCCATTAATGGCCCGTTATTCCATTGGGTCATTTCCAGCCCAAGTTATCTTTTGGCCTTCTCAGGGCCCATTGATTCTTGGGCTCATTTGCAGCATTCGGTTACATAGGGCCCGTTACTGTCATTTTCTGCTTGTGGGCCAAATTCAGCCCGTCGTTAAAGTCGTACCGTTAATACGTTGGGCCGTTTTCATGTCAAAAACCCGTTGGGCTGTTTTCATAGAGTTATCAAATACGGCCTATTAACGGCCCATTATGGTCCACGAATAGTACGGCCCATGATTGGCGAAATGATGATACACCCCGTAGAAGGCCCATGGATCCTACGGCCCATATGAGGCCCATGGATAGTATGTTTCGTAGAAGGCCCATGGATCGTTCGACCCGTAGAAGGCCCATGGACCCTACGGCCCATAGAAGGCCCATGGGCCCTAAGGCCCGTATAGAAGGCCGATGGATCCTACAGCCGGACGAAGACCCATGGATCATACGGCCTGCAGGAGGCCCATGGTTACAACAGTCCATGTGTTGCCATGATTATTTTGGCCTAGTTACCAAAAATAGGCTATTGTGGCCACTAGAAAAAAACAGAAAAAGAACTGCAATGACTACAAGCAAACAACTAAACAAGACAATAAGGAAATAAATAAGCAAGCAATTAACGCTAGCCTATTACCGCTATTACACATATTACATCCACTGGGTATCAAAGTTTGCCACCAGTACAAATATAGGGAACAAAGAAGCACATTACATACACTGGCCGTCAAAATTGGCCACCGGTGCAAATAAACACAGCAGCAAAACAAGAGCATAACTGAAACAACTTCTGAAGAGCTCAAGAAACGTTATCCTGGGTATCCACCATGCTAGCAATAAGCTTAGCAAGCTGATTAGCTTTGTCCTGTTTGGCGCTAAAATCCTCCAACGCTTGCTGTTGCACCAGAAAGTATGCATCTGAATGCTCTAGGGACTTCCGCGGTCCTTCCGCTTCTTGTCGTAGCACAGCTGATTGATGTGTTTCAGCTTGTAGTTGAGACTCAAGAAAGTAAACTGATTCAGACAGTGAGTTTGAATAGCTTGTGCAAGCGGTAGTGGCCAGTAACTCGAACATTAAACCAAGATAGGACTATGGGGTTGTCTCGCTGTCTTCAAGATAGTCTTCCTTAGCTGTTTTATCAGCTTTGTTGGAGACCAACAAGGATGTGTCACTATCCTGAACCTTATATGCATTACTTCCTTTACCATTGCTTAATAAGGCACTCTTCCCCAATATTCTGTCAGCATCTAAATGAAGAAACAAGTAGAAACATAACAAGTTTAGCATGTACTAGTATATGAAACTCATTTCGGTGAACCAGTTCATTAGTAAGGTGGACAGGATTAAACTACCAAGTATTCTATTGCCAAGTACTAGTACATAATAAAATCATCAAACAAACATATATCTATGTCCTATGGTCACTACATTGTCTTGCCAAATCAAAATAGAGACACAGTTCAAATCATATCAGTTCAAGACAAAGCAGCAGTGAAAGAATACAAAGCGTGGGAAACTACACGGCACAACAAGATTTCAGATGGGTACCACGGGTCTACATGTACAACAACACTATTGGCTCTGTTGTGATGCTAGTAATGTGCATGATATGAAAGTCAACTGTATACAAAATTGAAATTGAAATCAACAGAGCTATTGATAAGAGCAAACCTGTTAAAGAAACATGCGTGAACATACCTGCTGTGCCATTGGAGTTTCGATTGGATCCTTCAATTTAAAAATACGTTTGTATGAGTAAATAAAGTGATACAAGAGCAAAGCAATCATAGTTAAAAAAGGCGTGCCTAAGCGAGCGCTTAAGCGCACCTAGGCTCTAGGCGTTGGCAAAATGCATTGTGCATAACTACGCATAATCTGTGCATAACTGCGCATAAGCATGCGCTTTGGTCAATAAAGCGCAAGGCAGTGGCAAAACGCTCAATTAACGCCTAGCGCTTTTTTGAACTATGATAGCAATGGAATCTTAAATTAGAACAGTTGTTCTTCAGGTTTAGGCACTTGTTCTACATGAACAGAGTACAGTAAGACACAAGAATATAATACTTAAAAATAAAAAATGAGCTCATAGACCTTACCACATTCTTGGTTCGGGACCAGTACAGAACAAGGCGTTCCCAGTCATCGTCTAGTAAATGTGTCTCGGGAGAACGTAAGGGAATTTGATGAGTTTCTTTGCCGGTGAAGTACGTTTTCTTCAGGTAATTCCAATACTGCCACCAAGCATTCTTGAAGATAGCAGAGGTATTAGCACAGGTTACCTCATCCTAAGTTTCCAAATCGGTCCTTCTCTATAGAGAAAAATGGGAAAATTTGCTGTATTATAACCATCATGGAGGTAGGATGTATGGGACGAAGCAAAGTAATTGCCATGAATAACATTACTTACATATAACTCCTGGACAAACACCTACAACTGGCATTTTCCTTCATCTTTAGTATAATATTTCCAAGATGGGAAGATACGCACATACGATTTAACAACATCAAATGCGATAGATGCTAAACTATGACTAGCTGGTTGTGCTTCCTCCACAGGAATAGGCGTACTAACTGGTGGAGTTGGGGTTCGTCGTGATAGTACTGGCCCTTTGGGCACTGGAGCTGCCTTACTAACTGCTCTTGTTTGGGAGCTCTATGGTGGAGATGGTGCTGTGTCAACAGGAACTGGGTTACTATCGGTTGGGGTTGGGGTTAGATTGGGTGAAGCTGGTTCTCTGTCCATCACAGTAGGGGTACAATCTGTGAGAGTTTGGGTTATGTGTGGTAGGGCTGGTTCTTGTGCATGCACAACCGGGGTGCTATCTCCACCAAGAGGTAGCACTATTTTATTTGAAGACCGTGTTTTCAGCCCGCTAGATACTGGCATCACCCGCTCCAATTCGAATGGCTGATAAACATGAAACATAGTTGAATGTACAGACATTGTATGAGAGACAGATGCAATAGATAGTGTGGAAAAAAGAGGGCATTAAATAGTTGATATGTATATTGTTTAACTAAAACGGATAGCACGACATAATTTCACATATATGATGTCTATTTAAACTGGATAGCATAGCATAACATAATTCAAAGATATGATGAATAACTAAATAGGATTGCATGACATAATTCACCTACATGTTATCTAAGTAATCAGGATCACATCATTTAATTCACATATGTGATTTATATGCTAAACAGAGGGCATTCGATATGATGTCTGAACAAAGAACATGGTGTTGAATATTGTGTATATGATGTCTAAACTATGCAATGCAAGACACCGTATGCATGATATGAGCAGTATAACCATGCCAAGTTAGAGCATACACCTCACTGGGGGAATAGGACTGGTCATCTGTCTCTGAATCCATCTTTGAGCAGCTATCGAGACCCAACAAGAGATCCGCTTCGACAGGTAGCACTGTCTGCTCTGAAGGCCTTGTTTTCACTCTAGATTTTTCCATCTCCCACCCAAATGGCTGATCCACAGGAAGAGTAGTTTAACGTACAAACATTGTCGACAAATGGACATGTAATGAAGAAAAGGATCGGCAAGATATCATTCAAATATATGATGCCTAGTTAAACAGGATGGCATTGCACATTTCACATATATTATGGCTGGCTAAAAGACATGAGACTACATAATTCCCATATATGATATAGAAATTAAACATGTGGCATTACAGAACATGTCTAAACTAAGCAGATGACATATATGATGCCAAAAGTAGGCACTGCAAGGCAACATATGCATGATATGACTAACATTATCATGCCAGGGTAGAGAAAACACCTTGGGGGTAAATAGGAGTGGTTAGCGGCATCTGAATCCGCCTCAGAACAGATATCTTCCTCTGGATTACAATCTGGAGAGGGGTGGGAAGGGTTTGCCATTGAACCCACCATGGAGCGATGTCTGCACGACATTGTATTGCCGCGCAAAACTCTTCTCTTTTTCTCCACATGTTCAGCATGACTGTGTACAATATCTGACATGCATACGAAAAAAATATGGTGAGATTATGTAAGGATAGCATGCAGAAATTTAGAGTGATGGTAACAACCAGTGGATCGACGTTTTTCCATTGAACCAAAATAGCCCTAATGGATCGACGTGAATGTATAGTAATAAGTGATGCAACAAGTGTACAACCTCTTTGCCGTAGCCGTGTCGACCTCCGCATCATTGGGTTGGTCGCTGAAGCAGTTGAGGCAGAGGTGGCTGTCGGAGGTGTGGAGGAAGATTTGAGGAATCTGTAGACGGCGTCCAGGGCACTGCTCTGTTGTGATGGATCGTTCTGTCATTGGAGCAGCTCTGGTGAGCCGTAAGACGTCAAGGCTGAAGCAGCACAAGACAGACATCGTCAATATCAAGTGGGATTCTAATAGCATCTCCAATAGATGATGTAAAATGGATATAAAATTAACATCACCCAAAACCACCTGACTACAACAGATGAGGTAAAAACTATTGGCTCTGAACTTAACTGTCGAAACTAAAATTTACCGTGGAATCTGAATGCTACTGTCGAAACTGAACGCAATGGTAGCAAAGAGGCACTTGACATGTAGTTTAGGTAGGGTGAGGGAGTCCTGGATTAGGGGATCTCCGGACAGCCGGACTATCTCCATTGGCCGGACTGTTAGACTATGAAGATACAAGATTGAAGACTTCGTCTCGTGTCCGGATGGGACTCTATTTAGCGTGGAAGGCAAGCTAGGCAATACGTATATGGATATCTCCTCCTTTGTAACCGACCTTGTGTAACCCTAACCCTCTCCGGTATCTATATAAACTGAAGGGTTTTAGTCCGTAGGACAACAACCATAACATACAATCATACCATAGGCTAGCTTCTAGGGTTTAGCCTCTCTGATACCGTGGTAGATCTACTCTTGTACTACCCATATCATCAATATTAATCAAGCAGGACGTAGGGTTTTACCTCCATCAAGAGGGCCCGAACCTGGGTAAAAATCGTGTCCCTTGCCTCCTGTTACCATCCGACCTAGATGCATAGTTCGGGACCCCCTACCTGAGATCCGCTGGGTTTGACACCGACATTGGTGCTTTCATTGTGAGTTCCTCTGTGTCGTCGCCGTTAGGCTTGATGGCTCCTACTATCATCGATAGTGATGCGGTCCAGGGTGAGACTTTTCTCCCCGGACAGATCTTCGTATTCGGCGGCTTTGCACTGCAGGCTAATTCGCTTGGCCATTTGGAGTAGATTGAAAGCTACGCCCCTGGCCATCAGGTCAGATTTGGCAGTTTCAACTACACGGCCGACATCCGCGGAGACTTGATCTTCGACGGATTCGAGACACAGCCGGGCGCGCCGCACTGTCGCGATGGGTATGCCCTAGCTCTACCGCTGAACAGTACCCCAGAGGCCGTGCCCGCATCAGCTCCGACCCTTAGCTCAGAGCGAACTGCGCCAATCGAGGATGGGTGGTTAGACACCGCCTCAGGGGCTGCAGTCTGAACGGCGATCGAGCCAAACACCAGAATAATCCTCTGCGCAGCCCGTCACTCCAAGGTGCCGGACTCTTTTTCCGGACTCCGAACCATCCGCGCCCCTGCCAATCGAATCCGATTGGGCGCCGATCATGGAATTCACCGCCGCGGATATCTTTCAGCACTTGCCCTTTGGCGACATTATGAATTCACTAAGGTCTCTCTCTTTGTCAGGAGAGCCCTGGCCGGATTATGGCCAAAAGGATTGGGATGCGGACGACGAAGAAATTCGACACCCACCCACCACCCACTTTGTAGCCACTTTCGATGACTTAACCGACATGCTCGACTTCGACTCCGAAGACATCGACGGTATGGACGACGATGTAGGAGACGAACATGAACCAGCACCTATATGGCACTGGAAAGCCACCTCATCATATGGCATATACATGGTGGATACACCCAAAGAAGGCAATGGCGACGGGATAGCGGAGGATGACCCCTCCAAGAAGCAACCCAAACATCGACGTTAGCGGCGCCGCTCTAAGTCCCGCCAAAGCAAAAGTGGTGATACCGGCACAGGAGATAATAACACTCTGGATAGTTCCAAAGACAACAACAATCCCCTCCAGCAAGATTTAGAGCAGGAGGATGAAGGAGCCAGCTCTCCTGAGAGAGCGGCAGACGGAGAGGAGGAGGATGATCACACGCCCCCTCCGAAGACGAGGCAAGCCTCAGCGACGATGAATTCGCCGTACCAGAGGATCCCGTCAAACAACAGTGCTTCAAGCGCCGGCTTATGGCCACGACAAATAGCCTGAAGAAAAAGCAGCAGCAACTTCAAGCTGATCAAGATCTGCTAGCTGACAAATGGACTGAAGTCCTCACAGCCGGGCAAGACCCATTCGAGCTACGTCGGAAACAGTAAAAGCAAATCCGGCCGGGCGAACACAGCAGGCAAGACCCATTCGAGCTGCGTCGCGATATAGCCCAATACAGAGGCGCCGCACACCCCTTATGCTTCATAGACGAAGTAATGGAACATCAATTCCCAGAAGGTTTCAAACCTGTAAATAGTGAATCATATGACGACACAATAGATCCCGCAGTATGGATTGAGGATTTCCTCGACATCCACATGGCCCGCGGCGATGAATTACACGCCATCAAATACCTCCCACTAAAGCTCAAAGGACCAGCGCGACATTGGCTTAACAGCTTGCTAGCGTACTCCATTAGCTATTGGGAAGATCTGGAAGCCGCATTCCTCGACAACTTTCAGGGCACTTATGTGCGACCACCAGATGCCGATGATTTAAGCCACGTAATTCAGCAGCCAGAAGAGTCGGCCAGGCAATTCTGGACTCGGTTCCTTACAAAGAAAAATCAAATCGTCGACTGTCCGGATGCGGAGGCCTTAGCGGCTTTCAAGCACAACATCCGAGACGAGTGGCTAGCCCGGCACCTTGGTCAGGAAAAGCCGAAATCTATGGCAGCTCTCACGACGCTCATGACCCGCTTTTGTGCGGGAGAAGACAGCTGGCTGGCTCGCAGTAATAACATATCAAAGAACCATGGTATCTCAGATACCAAGGAAGACAATAGCAGGTCACGTCGCAACAAGCATAAGCGCCGCATTAACAGCGAAAATACTGAGGATACGACAGTCAATGCGGGATTCAAAGGCTCTAAACCCGGTCAGTAGAAAAAGCCATTCAAACAAAGTACGTCGGGTCCGTCCAGCTTGGACCGTATACTCGATCGCTCGTGTCAAATACACGGCACCCCAGACAAGCCAGCCAATCACACCAACAGGGATTGTTGGGTGTTCAAGCAGGCTGGCAAGTTAATTGCCGAAAACAAGGACAAGGGGCCGCATAGCGATGACGAGGAGGAGCCCCGGCAGCCGCACACTGGAGGACAGAAGAGGTCCCCCCGCAAGTGCGGACGGTGAACATGATATATGCAACCCACATCCCCAAGAGGGAGCGGAAGCGTGCGCTCAGGGACGTATATGCGTTGAAGGCAGTCGCCCCAAAGTTCAACCCTTGGTCCTCCTGTCCGATCACCTTCGATCGCAGGGACCACCCCACTAGTATCCGTCATGGCGGATTCGCCGCACTGGTCCTAGACCCAATCATCGATGGATTTCACCTCACTCGAGTCCTTATGGACGGCGGCAGCAGCCTGAACCTGCTTTATCAGGACACAGTGCACAAAATGGGTATAGACCCCTCAAGGATCAAACCCACAAAAACGAACTTTAAGGGTGTCATTCCAGGCGTAGAGGCCCATTGCACAGGCTCAATTACACTGGAAGTGGTCTTCGGATCCCCGGATAACTTCCGAAGCGAAGAGTTAATCTTGGATATAGTCCCATTCCGCAGTGGTTATCACGCGCTGCTCGGGCGAACCGCATTTGCTAGATTCAATGCGGTACCGCATTATGCATACCTCAAGCTCAAGATGCCAGGACCTCGCGGTGTTATTACAGTCAATGGAAACACAGAGCGCTCTCTCCTAACAGAGGAGCACACCATGGCCCTCGCAGCAGAAGCACAAAGCAGCCTCTCAAGGCAATAGACCAGTTCGGCGCTTCAAAGCCCGGACACCTTCAAGCGCGCTCGGGGCAATCGGCAAATAGACCGCCTGGCGCGATTTGAGCTCACGTAGAAATACGGCGGCCACCCCAATCCCAGCCCAACAGCGATATTCGTGCCGTGCGTACATGATTATGCATTAAAAATACCATGGGCACAGGTGGGGAGGGGGCACAACTGTGGCACGCCCCAAGACGCGGCCTAAACCGCACTAGGGGCTTCCCGTTCGGTTATTTTTCTTTTTCTTTCAGGACCTTAATCTCTGGAAACACTGTCCGGCAGCACTATTGCCGAACACATGATGCAACAACCAAGGAGGCAGACAGCTATGTTATACCACGGAATTCCCAGGTTGAGTACGGTAATGAGTGAAATATTCAATTTAACATCATTCCTCAGCTTGCCCTTGGAAGGGACATAGTCCCACTCTTTGCTTATCGCACTATCTGTATCACTCTTCTTTGACGCAATTTTTTAATAAACAATGCATGACATTATGACTATTATTGCATTTTTGTTATATATAGATATATATCTATGTGTTCACTAATGATGCCTTGCAACCGTACACTCTGGTACGACCAATACACCAGGGGCTCACGTACCCCACAATATGGTGTGAAAAGTCCAAACACTTTCACAAGTGCGGCACCCCGAACTTATAACATTATATGCATCAGCTTTGAATAATGTCTTTGGTCAAATGTTGGGTTTGCCCGGCTCCTATGTTTTGGTACCTTACGTTCCGCTCTATTGGCTAAGGTAGCGCTAGGAGAACTACTGCGATTGTGCCCCGGTTCTGCCGGGCTTAGCACCTCAGTAGAGAAAGCTAAAACTGACTGTCATGATAAGGCGAGAGACTGGTCGCTGTTCGGCGAGGTTTTTCGAGTCCCTAAAGACTTATGCCACTTAGGGCGAGGGGCCGGCCCTGTCTGGCTTACATGCGTGTATCGCGCCCCGAATTCGGCCTTCCGAATACCAGGGGCTTCGCCGAAATTTAAAGTTATAGAATTCTATGGCTAAGTGAGAGTGATAAAGCATTATTAGTCCGGTTGCCTTGTTCGTTGTGCTGAGCACCTCCCTCGAAGGACCCAAATATGGGAACATGAGTGCTCAGGTTTATCCCGAACACCCCAGCACTCGTGGCATGGGGGCAGAAGCCGAGGACTAGCCATCTCTCAGATTGGATAAATAGCCAAACAGAAGGTAATATTTTAAATTCAAACAAGCGTTGCATAGCGCATATGAAACATGTTTTCATAAATACAGGATAAAACGAGCAAGTTTACTCAAATATTACATCTTTTGAACACTCATCCGCGATAAGACGGGCACCCGACAGAACACCCTCGTAGTACATCTCGGGGTGGCGGTGCTCCTTGCCCTTCGGCGGCCCCTCCTTGATCAGCTTCACGGTGTCTAGCTTGACCCACTACAATTTCACATGGGCGAAAGCCCTGCGTGCACCTTCAATGCAGACAGATTGCTTGACGACCTCCAGCCGCGGGCAGGCATCCACAAGCTGCCTCACCAGGCCGAAGAAGCCGTTCGGAAGAGCGTCGCCAGGCCACAGCCGGACTATAAAGCTCTTCATGGCCTGATCGGCCGCCTTATGTAGCTCGACCATCTGCTTCAGCTGGTCGCTCATCGGCACGGGATGTTCGGCCTCAGCATACTGAGACCAGAATAGCTTCTCCGTCGAGGTTCTGTCCTCGGCTTGGTAAAATTGTGCGGCATCGGACACACTGCGGGGCAGATCTGCGAATGCTCCTGGAGAGCTCCGGATTCGGGTAAGTAATCGGTAATTTACTTTTACATGCTTGATTTGCATATAGAAAGCCTTACCCGCCGCTATCTTATTCATCGTGTCGATCTCTTGGAGGGCCTTTTGGGCTTCGGCCTTGGCACTTTTTACACTCTTGAGGGCCGCGGCAAGCTCAGACTCCCATGTCTTTGAGTCAAGCTCCAACGCGTCGTGCTTCGCCACGAGAGCCTGGAGCTCTTGCTGCACCTCGCCCACCCCAGCCTCGTGCTTCTCTCGCTTGGTGCACTCCTTGTCCGATTTATCTTCGGCCTTGGTTAACGCTTGCTTCAGGGTCGCCACCTTGTTCGTAGCCCCTGGCAAACATACAATGATCCTGTCATTTTGCAATCGCGTCCTTTTTTATATATACATATCTATAGACGGGGTACTACTTACCCTTGTTCTCCTCGAGCTACCTCTTGGCAAGGCCGAGCTCTTTCCTGGACCCCTCGAGGTCCTGCTTCAGTACGGCGACCTCCGCAGTCAGTGCGGCGGACGCCAGCAGCGAAGCCTGCATATGCATATTGACACACTTATATTAGACTCCTGCGATATTATTTGATCCTTTGTTCGGCTTTTCTTTGTGAACACCGAATAAAGCATTAGGGGCTACTGTCTATGCGGTAATATTTCTACCACATTTTAAAACACTTACCTCGAAGCCTGTTAGAAAGCTGGCACAGGCTTCAGTCAATCCGCTCTTGGTGGACTGAACCTTCTGGGTCACCGAACTCATGATAGTGCGGTGCTCCTCGTCGATGGAAGCGCTGTGAAGCGCTTCCAGCAGATTGTCCTGCGCCTCTGGATGGACAGAGGTCACCGGCACAGGCGTCTTGCCACTCTTTGAAGGAGGCCGCCTGCCCGAGCCCGGAACCGCTGGAGGGTCTGGCGCAGTGTTCGGCTGAGGGCCGAACTCGGAGCGCTCGGGGGCCCCATCCCCTCGGCTCCCGGAGTCCAGAAGGTCGCCTTGAGGCACCTCCGGGACTGTCTCCCCTCAATCCAGTGCCTCTTGAGACAACACCTCAGCGTCATCGGCAGGATGAGGGGAGGTGGCGGTCGGGACCGGATCGCTATCCATGTCCGACGAGCCCAGCGAGCTGTCCGATGATACTTCGATATTGGCTCGTGGCGGCCTGCATAATTATGTTCGGCGATTAGGGAAAGCAGTGCGACAAAGGAATCCTATGAGTTACTCTGGTATCCGGATACTTACGATCTCCCCGGGGGCTTGACCCTGGGCAACCACTCGTCTTCGCCTTCGTCTGCGGCGGTGGAACTGTCCGGAAGGAGAGTCCTTCCCTTCTTGGACCCTCCGGCCTCCCCAGTTGGGGCAGCCTTCCTTTTCTTGTCTTCCCCAGTCGGTGGGGGAGCATCTTCTTCTTCTTCTTCCTCGTCTTCGGGGGAAGAGTGCGCCGCAGATTCATCGGACGGTGAGTCCGACGACGCCTGGCGTCGGGAACCCTTTCGGGTTCCCTTGGCCTTCTTGGTCTTCTCCGGCACCTTATAAGGGGCCGGAGTCAGCATCTTCACCAGAAGAGCGTCTGCGGGGCCTTCGGGCAAAGGAGCCAGACAGTCGATCTGTCCGGCCATCTTCTGCCAGTCCTGTCAAAGGTACGGGAGTTTAGATCCCGCATAAGATTCAACCTATATAAAAAAAATAAGTATCCTATGAAAGGTAAAGCAGCTTACCACACTGGCTTGGCGCTTCGCGCTGAATCCGTGATCCTCAGTAATAGGGGGGGGGGACCTCAGCACTTTTGAACAGCACCCTCCAGGCGTCTTCATGAGTCGTGTCGAAGAGCCTGTTCAGAGTTCGGTGCTGCGCCGGATTGAACTCCCACAAGTTGAACTCCCGTTGTTGCACGGGAGTATCCGGCGGATGAGCATAACTTGGACTATGTTGACAAGCTTGAGCTTCTTGTCCACCATGTTTTGAATACATGTTTGGAGTCCGGTCGGCTCTTTCGAACTACCCCAGGACATGCCCTTCTCTTTCTAGGAGGTGAGCTGTGTGGGGATGCCAGATCGGAACTCGGGGGCCGCTGCCCATGCAGGGTCGCACGGCTCGGTGATATAGAACCACCCCGATTGCCACCCCTTTATGGTTTCCACAAAGGAGCCCTCGAGCCATGTTATGTTGGGCATCTTGCCCACCATGGTGCCTCAGCACTCCGCCTGGCGGCCGCCCACCACCTTCGGCTTGACATTGAAGGTCTTCAGCCATAAGCCGAAGTGGGGCTTGATGCGGAGGAAGGCCTCGCACACGACGATAAACGCCGAGATGTTGAGGACGAAGTTCGGGGCCTGATCGTGGAAATCCAGGCCGTAATAGAACATGAGCCCCCAAACGAATGGATGGAGAGGGAATCCCAGTCCACGGAGGAAATGGGTGAGGAATACTACCCTCTCATGGGGCCTGGGGGTGGGGATGAGCTGCCCCTCATCTGGGAGCCGGTGCGCGATGTCGTCGGGCAGGTATCCGGCTTTGCTCAGTTTCTTGATGTCTCCCTTCGTGATGGAGCAGACCATCCACTTGCCTCCCACTCCGGACATGGTTGGAGAAGGTTGAGGTGGAAGTGTGGGATTGGGCACTAGAGCTCGAGTGTGCGAAAACGGATGAGCAAATGAGGAAGAAGGTGTGGATAGCAAGGTGAATCCTTATCCCTTTATATGGGCGGACGAAGCCAAGCGTCCCCACTTACCTGGTAAAACTCGCTTATCCCCAAGCGCCGCAATTGATGGCGTGGTTGGGTTACCCACGCCTGTATTGATGAGAATCCCGTAATAAGGGGACACGATCTCTACTTTGACAAGACGTGTTGAAAAACTGCCTCGCGTTATGTGCGGGGCTGGTTAAAAGAAACGGTTCGAATAATCACCGGGCCATGACATAACGTCATGCTGCCAAAACAAGCCAGCAAATTAGATCTGCGAAAATATTATTCTCTCTACGGTGGAATGTGGAACTTATTTTGCAGGGTCGGACACTATCCTCGTATTCAAATTCTTCTGTGATGTATTCGGAGAAGGAATCCACCTTGCAATGCCGAAGACAATACTGCGCGCCGGACTCATCGTCATTGAAGCCTGGTTAAGGGGCTACTGAGGGAGTCCTGGATTAGGGGGTCTCCGGACAGCCGGACTATCTCCATTGGCCGGACTGTTAGACTATGAAGATACAAGATTGAAGACTTCGTCTCATGTCCAGATGGGACTCTACTTGGCGTGGAAGGCAAGCTAGGCGTATATGGATATCTCCTCCTTTGTAACCGACCTTGTGTAACCCTATCCCTCTCCGGTATCTATATAAACCGAAGGGTTTTAGTCCGTAGGACAACAACCATAACATACAATCATACCATAGGCTGGCTTCTAGGGTTTAGCCTCTCTGATCTCGTGGTAGATCTACTCTTGTACTACCCATATCATCAATATTAATCAAGCAGGACGTAGGGTTTTACCTCCATCAAGAGGGCCCGAACCTGGGTAAAACATCGTGTCCCCTGCCTCCTGTTACCATCCGGCCTAGACGCACAGTTCGGGACCCCCTACCCGAGTTCCGCCGGTTTTGACACCGACAGAGGGCCTGCAGTTCATCTCCAACCTGCACCCCCTGAGACACCAGCCACCACCGGCCGAACCACCGGCCCCAGCGCCGCCTCGCCGCCCCGAAACAACTCACCGCCGCCGCCCCGGCCAGCCCTCTAGGCCCCCCGCCCCACCCTAAACCCTAAGATAGATAGTGGGGTACCTCTCCGGCGAGCCCCCGTCCACGCTGCGGGTGGTTCTTCCTTAACTCCGGCGAGCCCCCCTCCCAACCCCTGAAAATCGACTGACCCAAAAGTCGATTCAGTCGACTGAAGTGTGGCTTAATCAGAGGAGAGCAGCAGCACGAGCGAGGGGGAGAGCAGCAGCAGCTGCTGGGCGAGCGAGTGATCGAGCGCGAGCCGGAGCAGCAGTAGCAGATCCGTCTGGTATGGACGCCGCCGCTGAAGGGGCCTTGCACTAGGGGAGGGACACCGTGGAGATGTCGCCCGCGGTGCCGGCTTCAAGGTAGCCGCTCCATGGGGGTGCGGGATGGACCACTGTCGGCGCCAGGAGGTCGAGTTAAGGAGAAGGTGCTATGCGATGAGTGTACAACCTCTTTGGTGGCGCCGAGTAGGCATCGGCTTCGTCCGAGGAGTCGGTGAGGATGCTGCGATTCCGGTGGAGCAGGTTAAGGCGGTGTTGTGGGGATGGAGCTGCCGCGATAGACGAGACGATCGTCAGAGAAGCACCTTGGAGGTGGAGGACGGGGCGGCTGAACCGGCGGGACGGCGAGATGGACGATGGATCCTCATCCGGGGAGGTGGACGAGGGACGTCGAGCTGTTGCGGTGGACGACGTCGTCGGGGAAGAGGCTCCGGTTGGGCAGCGGTGACGTGGTGGACAGAGGAGGGTGGGGTTTCGCGGCTGGAGCGGAGAGGTTATGGCGGCCTGGGATTTTGAATGGTGAAAAGGGGGCGATGGGAGGGGGTGAAGCATGACTTAGGGACGCGCTTGTCCAAAATGTAGGGTGCGTTACAAAAGTACCCCCCACCGATTTGAACTGGCGGCCCTTTCTGCTCAGGGTTAGAAGGGGGATTTCACGTGTCGGGATTTGGCAGCTGGAGGGAGTTTTTGCGCGCGTTGTAATTTCGGGATAGCAAGGCGCGGGTTGTGAAGGTGCTAGTTTTGGGAGCACAATATCTGAATATTCGGGATATAACAAGACGCGGGTTGAATTTTAGGGACAAGCCTAACATGTAGTAATATTGTACTTGTACGTACCAAATCAATTCGCACTTCCCTCAACCAAAAAGAAAACGAAAAAATAAAACTATTCACACCACACAACGAGAGAGTCTTGCCCCGTTTTACTATGCAAATGCTATTCAAAGCTACTCCCTCCTTCCATCTACATAGGGCCTAATGCGTTTTTAGATGCTAACTTTGACCAATATTAGAGCAATGATATATGACATGCAACTTACACAAAGCACACCGTTAAATTCGTCTGTGAAAGGTTCTTTCAATGATATATTTTTCACATTGTGCATGTCATGTACTATTAATCTTGTCAATAGTCAAAGGTAGTCTTAAAAATCTCATTACGCCCTATATAGATGGAAGGAGGGAGTATGAATCCATGTTATGTCCGATTAAATTTTTTTGCTTGCTGTATAATGCATGTAACCTACTCATACCAACATTTTAGTGCATTCCAAATGTCTATACTACCGCTGCAATTCGAACTAAACTTGAATTCATTTCTATTTCAAAAAGAATCTACAATCATGATTGTTGCCAACTTCAACCATCATAGTTTCCTTGCTATCCGCCAGATATAAATCGGACGGCCTATAATGCAGGATGGCAGGCACACCATCATCAACTACTCCGTTTTTATAAGAGTAGAGATAAAATATATTAAATGTAGTATAACATGTTCATAACCACACCATGTGTATCACCGTTATATATATTCACACATGCGTCGGTTTGAAACACTATGATAAATTCTTCAAATATCCGAATTCGCTTTTTATAATGAAGTATATATGATCTCTATTCGTCTTTTACACCCACATAACCCTCTTATCTTTGTAGCTAGCACTAACTTTCTCTTGTGCATGCACACGCCCGCATCCCTCTCACCCTACCTCAGCATTCTCTAGCTCCATCGTGCAAATTCGTCTTTTCACTTTAGGTCGTTCACCCACGGTGTGTGTAGGCCCCCAGCTCCTTCTTTACGGCACACATCGATCGATATGCCTCTCTAGCCAGGTGTGCCTAGCACAAACACAAGCTTCCCCTCTTCTCTTGTCACTGTCCATGCCTCACTCCCACCACTCTTTTCATCGTTCTAGTACTCGCACACTCCTCCCCCTCGATATAGTATGCCTCTCGTACCACCTCCTACATGCATCTCTCTCTCTATCCTTCTCCTCGTGCCTCATTTGCTTCTAACACACACATGCATGTATACCGATCGATCTCCCAACATATACCTAGATCGACTTTAACTACCCCCCATCGATCGACGTACCTCACAAGTTATGTCTCTCCTTTCTCTAACAAAGGGAGATTGATCTTTCTATGTAGTTACATCTGCTTACCACAGCCACATCGTCCCCCCTCATCATTCGTGCATGCCTCCTGACCCGTCTCTCACACGCACGTGCACAGACAACAAGCAGCCATCTCCTCTCTTATTGATATTGCGGGCGTGCCCTCCGTTTGTCTAGCAAGCCTATCCCACCATTTGTTAGAAGCAACTCCACTACCACCCCCTCCAACACTCTAGCTCTGTCTCTCTCCCAACCTTATTCCTCCCCTGCACATATCATGGATGCTGATCGATCTCCCTTAATACACGAGGCAGATCGATCTCCTTAATACATGAGGTAGGCCTCTCTCCTCCTCCACACGTATACCAGCCATTGTACCTCTATAGTTAATTGGGCCTCCCTCTTCCCCCACCACACACCGACAGTCGAGCGCTGCAGGTAGGTATCTATGCCATAGAGACAAACTGCACATGTCCCATCTCACATTCCAGTAGGCCAGCCACTCTATATCTTTGACGTGGGCACACACAAATTCGATGGCACTCTTTATTGATCGCGCGCGCACGCACACACACATCATCCCTCTCTTCGATTCTATGGACACCTCAGGCCGATGATACCTCCACTCTCTTCTCATGGATCGCCCCCTCTATATATATGTTATATCCAGGACTCTACTTCACACACATTTCATATGTTACATTTTTTATTGACCCCCCCCCAAATCTCAAGAACCCACACACTATATCTCTCTAGGTTTGTATCTCTCTCACACAACCCCACGTAGGTGGTGTACGTATACAAGAAGAGAATAGGTGCACCGTGCACATACTCACGCTTCGTGCCCAGCCACACCCGCGCGGGTACACGGTGGAGCTCATTTCTTTACGAAATGGCAGCCCACGTGCTAATTTGAACGCCTGTAGCGGTTGTTTACCTAGGGAGGTCGTGTACCACGCATGCACGAAACAAAGTTCGACTTGACGCATTGCCGCGTTATTTTTAAATAAAGTTATAGCGCTCAATGGCACTATATACAATGGAGCCTGCCTGCCTGGTTTGTCGCTCTTCAGAGTATCTCACACAAGGCTGCGGTGGCCTCTCTCTCTCTCACCGTTGGTCAATGATCCGGCCGCATCCTGTCCGCCGGGGGAAAGGGAGTGCGGTGGCCTCTCTCTCTCTCACCATTGGTCACTGATCCGGCCGCATCCCGTCCGCCGGGGGAAGGGAGGAAGTGCATCGTTTCTTCGTTCGACGGCGCCGAGGCAGCACGTCCCGATCTGCGGTACACGCCGCTCTCTCTGACCAAGCTCTGGCACGGCAGGGTCTACGCCACCTGCTCGCAGATTCCGCCCACCGCCGCTCACCTAGTTACATCCCGACGACCTCCAGGTATCCCCTCCGGCCTTGCTCCACTGCCCGTCTTCCCACATCGCTGCATGTGGATCTTCCATAGTTCTTTGCCCAAAACGTAGCTCGTCCGGCGTACTTTCCATATTGCATTCTCATCCTCACACCGTTTTAGACAAACACAACCGTGTTGTTATCTTCCCTTAGGAAAAGGAATATGCTTCTTTTTTGTCGTCGCATGTGTCATCAACTGTTATTGGCCAATAATTGTTTCCTTTCTACCTATTTTTTTGCAAACAGGGCTATCCATTTCACCTCGTTGCTATTGCGACCTTTTGGTGAATTGCACAAATCACTTTTTTCTTAAGAGTGTTTTGTGCAGTTGTACTAAAATGTCACACGGGCAACTCTCTACATTTCAGTGCGACTGCACAAAGGGAGATTGGTTTTGCTCTATCCTCCTCATCCAACTCCGAGCCTAATCTTCTCCAACTAGTTAGTCTTAAGAGAGACTGCAAAGGTGACCGACTTCTATTTGTGTGTTTATTGTTTCATCAGCAGTCCTCTATTATCGTAATCACACTTAATATCTTTGGAACAGGGAGCTCAGCTCTATTTTAGTGGAACTGCACAAAATGATCGGAATGTTGCATGCTCCAGATAGAAACTTTTTTTCCCAACATGCCTTGTTGATTTAGACAGAGCTGGGGGACGTTGCTGCCAATGAAGCATGGATCAATTTTAATTTAACACCTTCTCACAACTCTGTCTTCAGTTGTGATGGAATTATTAGCTCTGATCTGCTAATAATTGACATGCATTAGCAAGGAAGTTAGTTTTTTATTATTTCCGAAAGAGCATCGATGGCAAGACACGCGAAACAAAAGCTGAAAGCTCCCACCATTGTACAATTTCATGTCGCTGGAAAATTATTTGTATAGTACGTCAATTATGTAAACAAATGATGGAAGCTTGATAGCATTGCCAGGAGCCTCTTCATCATCCGGGTCCATGTGCCATGCACAAAATTATACTCCTTCGTTCCTAAATATTTATCTTTTTACAAATTTCAAACGGGCATATTTTAGAGTGTAGATTCACTCATTTTTATTCGTATGTCTACTCCCTCCGTTCCTAAAATGAGTGAATCTACACTCTAAAATGTGTCTATATACATCCATATGTGCCAGTCCATTTGAAATCTCTAAAAGACAAATATTTGAGTAGTCACTCGTTGAAATCTCTAGAAAGACAAATACTCCGGAGTATATTTAAGAACCGAGGGGGTAGTGCACAACCGCAAGGGAGACTCAGCCCGGTCGTTGCGCCGCATTAATAGTGAGTAATGAGCAGTCAAATCATAAGCCCCACCTTTCCCACTGTAAGTTGCTCTGAAGAAGCAACCATCAATACGCTCTTTTTTGAATCCGCTCATACTACTCCATCCGTCACTGTTTATACAGCGCGCTTCAGGCTGGTCGTAATGATAGTATCATAGGTAGTATCATGCATGTCAACTAGGCAAATTTGATGAGGTGGCATGGAATTAAATGAAGAAAGAGAGGGTTGAGTATCATATCATGATACCGTATCATATTAGATGATGTGCTACTATGTGTCTTGCATGGCAATAAATGAGGTTAGCTATGATACTAACTTATGATACTATGCACCACGGATGTAATATCATACACTAGTATCATATGCATGTTACTAGTATATGATACTCGTCATTACGACCAGCCTCAGAAAAAAGAAAATAAAATCTGTGGGGCCAAGGCGACTAGCGATCGTCCTGAAAAATAGCATTGGTAGTTATAGCATGGCGTCTATCACTAGAGGGAATAATGTGTACACACATGCATGCAGTGCTTCCACCCCGGGTACACACATGCATGCACTTACTCCACTCCATAGTAGTACAGTACATGGAGAGAAAATTGTGGACTTGATTGCGGTTACCATGCCCTAATTAATTGAGCATTAAACCAAACACGTCTAAAGTCTCTCTGGTGGTGGAAATGCATTGAGAGAAATGCATCATAATGAAGCGCGCCCTGTAAACTGTGACAGAGGGAGGAGTAGTATGAAGGTGGAAAACCAAGTATGCGTATGGCCAGTCGGTCAACGCACCTCCTCTTGGCATATCACTGACATGTGGGACAGGAGTGTGAGCAGACCGATCTCAATTGACGGCAAAGAGCCAACGCGCCGTTCCTTGAGAGAGACGAGGAGCGAGAACACACAGACGGGCTCGCGCGGAGGCCAAGATATATTCGAGCATGGTTGGTTGATCGATATCATTCATTACATGTTGGGCTGCCGTTTTCCGCCCTTCTCCGGAATAAACATGTACTATATCAGAGATAAAAAAATAAGAGTACAGATGCTCCACCATGCGGTTCTAGTAGTACTACTACTCGTAGTACTGCGCTTGGCTCTTCTCCTGTTCGTGAAGTTGAACAATGATGGTACTCCACATGTTGGGTACTACAGTGTATGCCTCTGACAATCTGACACCGAATGGACAGATGCATGTCCACCGAGGGTAGGTTGCATTAGTCAAAAGGTGTGAGCGAGCTTCACCTTGTCCTGCAAGCTTCTCCTCTTTCTGCGAGTTGACGGGACACACCAAAAAGTAGTGCTAGTCCATACTCCCTCCTTTCCGGTTAATATGGCTTAATCTTTTTTGCGGGTAAATGAGAGCGCTTTATTCATATATAAGAATTCTTAGGACGATCAGCCAAGACACTGGTCACTAGGAAGCAAGGTACCCCGCAAAAATAGAAGTAGGAAGCGAGGTGTTTCATCAAGCCAGCTCTCGGCCACATTCAAAGTGCAGCAAGCACGGTTCGCATGAAGATGCGCCGCAAGGTTTGCTGACCTGTTTACATGCTGAATAACAAAAAAAGAGGAAATATTATAGAGCGCCACTATTTGTAACAGGATATGAGCTAGAATTAAGCGAGAATTGTGGCGAGTGTTCCATGCAATCAACTTCCATCATCACATGCGAGAACCCTCGAAGAGAACCAAATGTGTTGAAGATTGCTTTATCACATTTTAAAATTATAATAAGAGTGCCGACGCTCCTCCATCCGGTTCCTAGTACTAGTACTAGTATAGTACGTACCTTTATAGACTATAGTAGTAGTACTAGTAAAGTTTGCGCTTGGCTACTCGCCTATTCGGGAAGTTGAACAATAATAGCACTAGTAGTATAGTGTATGCTTCTGGCAATCTGACACCGAATTAACTGTTGCAGGTCCACCGCCTCAGCGAGGGAGAGCTTGCATTAGTCAAAAGTTTCTCCTTGTCCTGCGAGCCACCGCGCGCAAGCTTCTCCTGTCCTACAAACTTCTCCTCGTTTGGCAAGTTGACGGGACACAACAAAGTAATGCTAGTCCATACTGCCTCCTCTCCGGTTAATATGGCTTAATTTCAAACGAGATAAATACTCTGTCTGTCACTGTATATTTGTAAAAATATGGTCAGTGGACTTCATAATACGCTCACTGCGCTCTATATATATATCCGGTGTTTATACGGTCACTAGCTCACCCTGACTGAGTATGTCTGTGCATGCACGTGTAGGTTGAGCACTTGAGCGTGACCGTGTGTGTTCCGTCGTGTGCTCGGACATGCATGCATTAGGGTGTCGCGCGCGTTTTTGCGTCCATGTGTACGTGTGACTATTGCATACACGTAGGGGGAGTACGTGTAGGGGCCACTAAGGAGCAGTCAAATCACATAGTAAGTTAGTCGGAAGAAGCAACCATCATTTCACTCTTGAATGACACGTACGCAATATAAAATGGTTGATATGGTGAGAAAAAGAAAACCACTATATATATACACAAGCAGGGGCCTAAGCTACAAGCCTGCTTGGTTAGGTTGCTCTCTTCACAAGCATAGAACGACGGGCCTGATCCCACCACTGGGGGAAGGGAACAATGTTCTGCGTAGACGCGGTCGACATCGGCGAGGGAGAAAACCCACAGTCGGTGCGTCCCAACCGCCCTTCTAGCTACAGCCCGACGTCCCAGGTAGTCTATCTTCCTTTTGGAGCCGGCTTGCTCCACTGCCGTAGCTCCATCTCCATGTCGATCTTTCTCTACTTCTACCGGCTTCTACTTGTGATGAGTTTATGTCTCATGAACTAGTGTTAGTACTATTATTCTAATCACACTTCTTCAATATCTTTGCCATCAGGGATGCTCAGGTCGATTTAGTGGAACTGCACAAAAGCATCGTATCATCCGAGGGTGCCAGCTGTCTTTCCTTCGACAGGTTCTACCTGGCCAGGAAATTAAATCATGTTTAGGGTTTAGGGTTTAAGTCGTAGTGACCCCATCAGTAGTTTTTCTTTCGTACACGCTCTCACAACTTTTTTCCTTAGTTGTGAAGAAATATGGGCTATGATCTGTGAATCATTGAGATGCATCAGCATGTGTGTTAGTTTTCCTTTGTATTTGATGGATTGTTGTAACGGGGCAACCTTGGAATAGGAATGAAAATGGAGTGGAAAGTTTCCGTTTTTCTGGAGAAAAAATGGAAACGGAGAGAAACCAACGTTTTGTTTTGTTGGATCGCGCCATCGAGCAAAACCAACATTTAAATCACGTCTATCGTGTTCGTGTCTCACCCTCCTCCACGGCTCGACCCCACAAGGTCGCTCGGCATGCCACTCACCGCAAACCGAGTATACGATAACTTTCCCACCTGCTTGTCGATGGATCGCGCCATGGAGTACTAGCACTACTAGAAGAGATTAACGAGTTGGGGGAGGACAGCTAGCTGTAGCATGGACTCCCAAGAACTTTTTACATGCATGTTGTAGCCTGCTATTGCGACCTTTGAACGCGGAGCAGCCACGTGCACCCGGAAGCAGCGCGGGCGACGCTCTCTCGGCCGGCGCGCCACTTCAATGCTGCCCCAGTGAGAGGTCACGTCCGCTCTGGCCGTGCATGAATGCGGCACTGATGTTTCGGGCGGGAAGCACACGCGGGTGATGAAGAGGGTTCGGGTTGGTCAGGACCGACCGTGGCAGTGGTCCGGACGTGCGCAAACAAGAGATGATGTATGTTAATATTGCTGCGTATATAATTAACAACGTAAATAATGTGCAAGTTGGACAAATATGATTGGAGATGGAGATGGAAATGGAAATGGAATTTTACGTAAACACGGATATGCATGTCTATGTCTATGTGTGTGTGCGCGACGACTCTCGCAACCTGGAAGTGGGGGCATGTTTTTGATCGAGTTTTCTTTCTTGGTACTTTAGAAAATCAGTTTGTCTAATTCACATCTAGATGTTATTTAAGGATATCACATCTAAGCTCCCACAAGTATATAATGTAGCAACAAGAAACAAAAAAACTAGGAAAAAAATAGACCACAAACAGAGTGGACATCAACTTAGATGTGACATAACTATGTCACATCTAGATGTGTCCTAGACAGACCCTTAAAAAATTGTTCGCCAGTTTTCGTTTCTTTTTTCCGGGAACGCGCGTATTCTATTTAAAACCACTGCTATGGAGAGATTTTTTTACTCCATTATAGCCTCTTGTTTGATAGAGTTTCTCGCGTCTCGCTCTCTCACCCTCTCCATATCAAAACAAGATGACGCTGTCCACTCTATCTCTCTCCTCACCGGTGGTCACAGATCCGGCCGAATCCTGTCCGCTGCGAGAGGTGAGGAGGTGCAGCATTGACTTTGTCGCCGTCGGCGACGGAGGAAGCCGATGCGCACTGTCCTCTCAGAGACGGCGCTGGCGCGGACGAAGATCCTCCGCGCCCTTGTTTGCTGCCATCGTGTGGGTAGATCCCGCCCGCCCTCCTAAACGACATCTCGCCCACTTGAGGTATAACTTCTTGTACTGGTCCAGCTCCCCAGGTCGGTGCGTGCGAGTTTTCTTCTATGCGACTACTCCCCAGCTCCCCATGCATAGTAGCTAGATTTTGTCGGCTGGTCCAACATCACCTACTAGTACTATTATAGAGGAAATGCCACTCAAAAAGTTGTCCTGATTTATGCCTCGGTGGAGGTATACATGTTGTTTCGACAAAAAGTACATGGTGGATGTGCGATCATTGTCCATATGGTGGTAGTACTATCACTGGTTAAATGAAGAAATGCTTTTTTTTCTCGGGTATCCTGGTTTAGTTCCCATCAAGATAATTATGATGCTTCTGTTTGTTGGTGTACTTTTCATTAATTCTTATTGACAATTGAGATGTCGTTGCTACCCTTTTTTATATTTTTGGAAACAGTGATGCGTGTCTCCATACCCAGGCATGTCTTCCTCAATTTTAGTGGAACTGCACAAAATTGGATGGCCATTGTTGTTCTGCCTCACTGTCCTTTGCCACGTGGTTCTTCCTTACTCGAGCTTGATTACTGAGAAGAAACAGACCATAGTGAGGATTTGTCGAACTTCATAGGTGCCTCACCCAAACTTGATGCCAAATGGATGATGCATCACCACGATGACCTATCGATGCTCATGGTTGCGCCTCATGGTTGCATCGGCTGGTGAAGCTGATCGATTTTAAATGAAAAACAAGCCATCTTCCATCAGTGCTCTTTGCTTGTTATGCGCAAAGATGATATCCTTCGTCAGTTCACCTTGCTTGCGTTGGAGACGCAGTCGTCTTTCACGTTGGTGCAATTTTATCACACAATTGGCTATGAACCAAATGTTTCCTTGAAGAAGGGTCGATGTTGGTACTAAGAGCATACGTTTTGTATTGATTTCTAAGCCTTCTCACAACTTTGTCTCCAGCTCCCCTATAATTTTATTTGTCCAACTATTAACTTTGATTTAAAAAATGGTGTGGACTAAAAACCCGGATGGACGTAGTAGCCCTCCATTTTTATTTACTCCGCATATTAGATTTGACTGAAGTCAAACTTTGTAATACTCTCAAACCTTTTTGATAATTGAAATTAAAATTCTTTATTTGTACACACTCTCACACGTTTCCGATAATTTGGCGCATGTGTGGTTGTTCACTTAAGGGAGGGTAGTGTACCACACGTGAAGGACAGGAAGTGCGACCAGGACGCGTGGGCATGGATCGTTAGTTCATCGGAAGTAGTACTAGTTTTCTTCACTGTACATTAAATAAAGAGTTTCGTTTCGTACTTACACAATTTAAAACGATTGTTATGGAGAGAATAAGAAAACCACTCCACTATATATTAGTTGTATACACAAGAGTACTATATGGACGCAGCTTCATTGACTTAGTGCGCCTGCCTTTGGATTTATGACAGGTGGACCCAAAATGTGGCTGGCTCACCTGTCATACAGCCAAAAGCAGGTCTAGTGAAGGCACCGGAGCTCAGTTCGTACTACAGTAGTATATATATAAGTGGGAGCCTCAGCGCTTGTTCGCTAGGGTTTGCACTCTCCACACGCTCGCCGCACTACATATATGTTACACGATGGAGGCTCAGCGTTCATTTGCTAGGGTTTGCTATATTCACAGTCTCTCACCCTCTCTTCACCAGATCTAAACAAGATTGTGTTGGCCTCTTGTCTCTCACTCCCCTCTCACAGCTGGTGAAGGAGGCGTCCGTATCCCGTCGCACCGGGAAGGGGAGGAGGTGCAACGTTCACTCTATCGCCTTCGGCGAGGGAGGCAATCCACTGCCGGCTGCGCTGTTCTCTTTCACCCAGCGCCTGTGCGGGAGGGCCACCGACCCCTTCTTCCTTGCTGCCGTACGTAGTGTGGGTAGATCCGGCCTCCCGCCGCACGCCTTGCCACATCCCGACGATCCTAAGGTATAAGTTTCTTTGAAACCGTCATTGCTCTAGCTGCATGTGGATCTTTTTTGATCTGTAGTCAAATCTAGGTCTTATTTCAAAGAGGAAAGAAGGGTGTGGTGGGCTGGAGCAAGAATCTAGGACGTGGTTCAATGAGGAAAGGAGGGGCGGAAAGTAGTATAGACTGGCTATCCAGCCGCTTTGTAGGTCAAAAAGGGAAAAGGGGGTAACCCAGTACACACATCTGTAAGGAACTGATCTCTTTGTTGAAAAGGGAAAGAAACTGGGGGTCGGGTAGTTTGTGCAGGACTAGATTTGCTGCCCTCACATAGGAAGAAGGTTCAAAGAGAACAAATATGGGACCAGCGCATATATGTTGCTTGGCTACATACTCTGCATCACCCATTTATACGTGTGGACGCACATGGTGCTCGCATGTCCCATACAGCTATTTTGCTGTTGTTAATCTAAGAATGCCACCGGAAAATTGAAGCAATGACACTGTTAAAAGTAAATTACATTTTTTAACGAATGTTGTTTCAAGAGAATGTCTCTGTTAATATGAATCAATGCAACCGTTTTAGAAATGTTACTGTCCTACTTTGTTTTCCATCCAAGATAAGTTAGATGCTTCTTTCTGTCACCGTTTGTTTCATCCTCCTTTATCGGCAAGTAATGGTTTCCTTTTTTGCCTCTGTTAAAACCGGGGTATCGATTCAACTTGTTGGTATTGCGACATTTTGCTTCGCTACTCGAAACACTTATGTTTTAAGAGTGTTTTGTGGAGTTCAACTTGAATGTCACACCGGTGACTATGCTTAATTTTGGTGGAACTGCACAAAAGGAGATCAAGATTTGTTTCCAGTCTTCGTGGCGAGTTGTTTCAAATCTTGGTCTCAACCACATGATGTGCAGTGTGCTTTGAGATGTTGTGCTACTTGTTTTGGTACTGTTTTAAATAAATGTTGAATTGAAGCTATTGTATTGTTGTCTTTTCCCATTAAGTAGTGAACAAAAATGGGACCAACCCAGGCATGATGCTTGTTGCTTTGTTACAACAAATTCAGCATCACCCCCTTTATAAGCCAGTAATTGATGCCACTCTCAGAATTAACTACTGAATCTTATTTCAAAACTGCAACACTTGTTAGGGATTGGCGGGATTACCATTTTTGTGGCCGCATGTTTCATCCTCCTTTATTAGCCAGTAATTGATTCCTTTTTTGCCTCTGTTTAAACAGGGATATCTATTAAACTTGTTGCTATTGCGACATTTTGCTTCGCTACGCGAAACACTTTGCTTGATTTCAGTGCAACTGCACAAAATGAGATTGGATTTCCTATTCGTGTTGGCAGATTCATATTTTATCTTGTCCGTCTCATGAAAGGTCAGTACAGGCCTTCACCACATGATTGTGCAGTGTGCTTTGAGATGTTGTGCTACATGTATTGGTACTGTTTTAAATAAATGTTGAATTGAAGCTATTGTATTGCTATCTTTTCCCATTAAGTAGTGAACAAAAATGGGACCAACCCAGACATGATGCTTGTTGCTTTGTTACAACAAACTCTGCATCACCCCCTTTATAAGTAGATGGAAGCACATACTGTTGTTGCGCTCACTCTCCCCTGGAACTATTTATGCTTTTCATTAATCTAATGTCGCTGGTAAAATTAAGCAATGCCACTCTCAGAATTAATTAACTACTGAATCTTAGTTGAAAACTGCAACACTTGTTAGGAATGGTACTATCCTGCTTTGTAGTTCTTTCTACATGTTTAACCAAGGTATTGTTAAGATAATGTCTCTGTTAAAATGAATCGGTTGCATTGTTTTAGGAATGGTACTTTTCTGCTTTGTCGTTCTTTATACATGTTGAAACAAGGCATTGTTAAGTTAATGTCTCAGTCAATATGAATGATTCACACTGATGGAGAATTGCTACTCTCCTGCTTTGTTTCCCATTAAGATAAAGTAGATCAGTAGATGCTTTTATTCTGGGAGTACAAGTCATCAACCATTATTTCTCAGTAATTGTTTCCCTTATACCTATTGTTGCTTACAGGGATATCAAAATTAAAGCTCGGTTTTATTCCGACTTTGATTTTAGTTGAACTGCACAAAAGGAGCCAATGTGTATGGCAAACTGCTGCATTACTGGGTCCAGTTGCTCGTTCCACTTTGCAGAAAGAAGCAGTCACTGTTTGTGCTACATTACAGAAGGAATGACCGAGAAGCTTTACAGAGTATTAGACACCGGTGACATGACTAGTCTGTAGAGACCATTGGCAATTTAACAACCCGTGGAGTGCCATGGGCAAAAAGTGCCCAAACAAGTACAAGAAGCTACGACAGGACTCAACGATCATAGGCATTACATATTTTGAATGGGAAAAGCTTGTCAAAGTTTAATCATTGATGTTAGCAAGAAGACATTAGTTTAATATATTGGAATTGGAAAACCTTATCAAAATTTGCTCATTGATGTTAGCCAGAAGACATGCATTTGATATTTTTGAGTGGGACGCCCTTGTTGTGAGCAGCGTCGAGTGTTTTTTCCTATTCCCGTGTTCAGTTTAGAAGTAAATAGTTACTCTGCTCAGATATTCCTGTGTTAAGAGTTTGTTCTGAATATTGTCTATGTAATGCCAGGCCTTGTGTTTGATTGCAAAGTTGAGCTTGGAATGTTGTGGCATGCGGCATCACGAGTTGTTCACCGTGCCTCCTGAGAATAATGCATCGTATTGTTTTGCATGTCGATCTAATGCCAGTGATTTGCTTGTTAAGAAGATCATCCTCTTCTGTTGTTTCCGTGCTTAAGAAGCTCATCGGCTGATGTTTCATTCATAGCCTATACGATAAGTCGGGTAGGTTAGACATGAAACCATATGATCTTCCAACCAACTCATGATATTAGGCCGTGATTGGATCGTCGTTTTCCAACCAAAACCACTTGTAAAACTGATGCTTGTAAATTAAAGAAGATGGTCTCGGGCAAAGGCGCTTGGTTGGTCGATTTCGACTAATAAAATATCGGAAGTACTTCACACACGATAAGAACGCTGAAAGACACACAGACGATTGCTAATCCAGCCGTTAGCTGCTGTTTCAGCCTTGCCCATGGATGGCATGATACGCACGTCATGCATGTATCGTCTGGTAATGTCGTACATATAGCAGTGCTCGTAAAATATACACTGGTCTCTCAAATTACACGCGTAACCCGCCGGTTTTACTTATAGACCTCGGGCCCTCGGTTTCATTACGCCTGTATTTTACGCGTTGTCTCCGATGACGAGTAAATTACACTTATATGTTAATACAGGTTAGAAATAAACCAGAGCTCCCAAGCGCGGCCTTACCGTTTCATGCCGTCTCATTTTCTCGAAGGTGCTCATAGGTGTCTGATGATCCTGGCTTCCTGAATGAGCAGCGGGCATTGTATCAGACCATCCGTAGGGCCCGCGAGGCCCTCTCCATTGTCCTTCGAGTTGTTGCGCTCGTCGTGGCGCCGAGCATTGTTAACATCATCAACGAACATGAGGATTCAGGAGATGACTTTATTTTGACTGGATGACACGGGGGACCCACTAGGGCCATAGCCGTACGTACGCAAGTGTCTTCTTATTATGTACAACTATATTTTTTTTTGCTTTCTCCTGGTTTCCTGACATCACGGTCCCACACCATTGTCAACCTATGTAGTCAATATAAACGAGAGAATTGCACAAGGTGCGGCCGACAGCCGGGACCAAGCAGCTCGAGCAGTATTTGTGTTTTTGAGGCGTGAGGACTGCAGAGTTTTTCTTGGCGATGATTTCGTTGTTGTTCAGAGGAGAGCAGGGTATTAACTGGGCGGGCCGTGGCCCGTCTAGCCCAGGCCAGATATCCAGCCCAGATAATAATTTTTTCAAGATGAAAATGGCTAGCCCAGCTATACGTCTTTTTGAGGAATACCCAGGAAAGGTCAACTTGTTATTCTCCTCCCCGCTGGGCTGCAAATCTTTCCTAGGAGGGATGCATTAGGCTTAACAGGAAAATGGGCTTTAAAAAATAATAAATGGGATGTAATTATAAAAATTGGGCAATAACTATAAAAAAATGCACCAAACACAAAATTAGTTTATAAAATATTATTTATGGATTTTGAAAATCTTAAATTTTCATTGTTGCGCGCGCAATGTTTCGTTGGATTTTTACGTAATACAAATTTATATTTAATCTGACTAGAAATTTCGGGATAAAAATATTTTGAATCCCATCAAAATGTGGGAAACTTTATTGAATTCTGTCTTCAACGGTTGGTTGAAATTATTAATCGTTGTCCTAGCTAGAAAATGGGATGTACTTTTAACAAACTGTAAATGGGCTATTGTAAATTCCATTAGAATTCAAAAATGGGTTGTACATTCTTACAAATCGCAAATGGGCTATTAGTTCTCTGCCAAACACTTGTGGGCCTACTAAGTGACGCGTCCCCTAAAAAAATAAGTTGACGCGTATGCAAGGCTTTGTCAACTTCTTATAGTCAACACACGGTTCTAGCAGCAGTGGCCATTGGATGTCTATCCAACGGATGTCGTGCTTCTTCTTCAATCTCGGATATTCTTAGCTTCGGCCGCCCAAAAAATGATTCCTCCCCCTGACATCTGGGGCGCACCATTTCAGAGGCTGACTTGTGGGCCTACTAAGTTAGAGCGTACCAAGGCCTTTGTCAACTTAGTCAATATAAATGATTCTAGCTTCAGTGACCGTACGATGTCCATCCAATGGCCGTAGTGCTTCTTCAACCGCTGGTCTTCTTGCTCCAGCCACCCAAAGCAGCGCCAGTCTTGTCGCCTGCTCCTACCTCCCGTGGCCGGCTGTGCTGCCGTGGAGGCCTGACCGCCCCCATACTACTCCCACCGCTGGCCAGGCCATCCCTCCACTCATCCACACCCCCTGTTATTCTGCGGCGACGGTCGCCTCACACCGCAGCAGAACCAGTGAACGCTCGTACTCCTCTCCGCGTGGGCATCCATCTTGCCAGGCTCCTCATCGTCCCCTTCCTAGGCCTCGCCGTCGTCCACCGCCGTGGTGCTCTCGGCGCGGCGTGGTCAATGTGGTCAACGACCGACTTCCATCGGAAGAGTACTGTATGTGGAGAGGCTGACAGCTGGGTCCACGGCAGCCGCAAGGAAGTGCCTCCTTATTACGCGGAAAATAATTATTCCTCCACCTGACAGCAGGGACCCACCGGACGGGCCACCAGTATTTTGTAAAAAATCTTTTCCCCCTGACTGGAGGGACCCATCAGACGGGGCACTGTATTTTGTGAAAAAACATTCCCCCCGCTGTCAGCTCGGACCCACCGGAAGTGCCTCCTTATTACGCACAAAAAAATGAATACTCCCCCGGCTAGCTGGGACCCACCTTGGTGGGAGGCTGACTTGTGGGCTAAGTTGACGGGGACGAAGGGCTTTGTCAACTTAGTTAATATGAACGATTCTAGCTCCAGTGACCGTACGATGTCCATCCAACGGTCGTAGTGCTTCTTCAACCTCTGGTCTTCTTGCTCCAGCCGCCCAAAGCTGCGCCGGTCGTGTCGCATGCTCCTGCCTCGTGGCCGGCTGTGCTACCGCAGAGGCCTCACCACCCCTACTATTCCCACCACTAGCCAGGCCCTGCGGCGACGGCAGCCTCACACCGCAGCCGAACTAGTGAACCCTCGTACTCCTCTCCGTGCGGGCTTCCACTGCCTCGTCTTCCCGGCTCCGCGTCGTCCCCTTCCTAGGCCTCGCCGTCGTCCACCACCGTGGTGCTCTCCGTGCAGCGTGGTCAACGTGGTCAAGGAACGACTTCCATCATAAAAATACTGTACGTGGAGAGGCTGACAGCTGGGTCCACGAGCACAGCCCAGTTTTGTTGTGATTTGCCAAGTAAGTCGCTTTGTCAGGCCTGTTGTGCTGCAAATCTTTCAAGACAAGGAGAACTTTCATTCGGCTAGCCGAGAAAATGGCCCATAAGTAATGAGAAATGGGCTGTACATTTTTAAAACACATCAAACCGACAATTAGTTTCAAATATCTGTTTTTCATTTCAAGATTTTAAATTACATTAATTTTTATGCGTGGAGAACTTGTTGGATTTTATATTGATATACATTTATTTTTAAAATCAGTTTGAATGTGAGTCAAAATTTCGGGATTAGAAACAGTTCGGACCGCACCGAAATATGCAAAATTCCGTATAATTTTTTAACTGTGGGCACAATATGGGCTGTAATGCTAACAAAAAGAATATGGGCTCCAAAAAAAAGCCTTGAGCATTAGGAAATGGGCTGTAAATTATTAGAAATACTGGCAGATGGGCAGTATGCTATTTTCCACAGATTTGAGGCTTTCCTAAAAAAAGGTTGACGCACAACCACTGACTGTTGGATGTCCATCGAACGGCCGTCGTGCTTCTTCAATCTCTGCTCTTCCTGCTCCAGCCGCTCAAACAAGCGCCGGCGGGACTGCCTGCTCCCTCCTCCCCGCGGCCGGCTGTGCTGGCACGCAGGCCTCACCGCCCCACCATACTCCCATCGCTAGCCTAGCCATCCCTCTAGTCACCCACACCTGCTATTAATCTCCATCGACGGCAGACGAACCAGTAAACCCTCGTGTAGTCGTACTCCCCTCCGCGTGGGAAACAATGATACGTCTCCAACATATCTATAATTTTTGATTGCTCCATGCTATATTATCTACTGTTTTGGACTATATTGGGCTTTATTTTCCACTTTTATATTATTTTTGGGACTAACCTATTAACCGGAGGCCCAGCCCAGAATTGCTGTTTTTTTGCCTAGTTCAGTGTTTCGGAGAAACAGAATATCAAACGGAGTCCAAACGGAATAAAATCTTCGGGAACGTGATTTTCTCACCGAACGTGATCCAGGAGACTTGGACCCTACTCCAGGGAGTCAAAGAGGAGGTCACGAGGGTGGGGGGCGCGCACCCCCCCTAGGGCGCGCCCCCTGCCTCGTGGGCCCCTCGGTGCTCCACCGATGTACTCCTTCATCCTATATATACCTACGTACCCCCAAACGATCAGAACGGGAGCCAAAAACCTAATTTCATCGCCGCAACTCTCTATATCCACGAGATCCCATCTTGGGGCCTGTTCCGGAGCTCCGCCGGAAGAGGGCCGTCAGCACGGAGGGCTTCTACATCATCCTAGCCCCTCCGATGAAGTGTGAGTAGTTTACCTCAGACCTTCGGGTCCATAGTTAGTAGCTAGGTGGCTTCTTCTCTCTTTTTGGATCTCAATACAAAGTTCTCCCCCTCTCTTGTGGAGATCTATTCGATGTAATCTTCTTTTTGCGGTGTGTTTGTTGAGACCGATGAATTGTGGGTTTATGATCAAGTCTATCTATGAATAATATTTGAATCTTCTCTGAATTCTTTAATGTATGATTGGTTATCTTCGCAAGTCTCTTCGAATTATCCATTTGGTTTGGCCAACTAGATTGGTAGTTCTTGCCATGGGAGAAGTGCTTAGCTTTGGGTTTGATCTTGCGGTGTCCTTACCCAGTGGCAGAAGGGGCAGCAAGGCATGTATTGTATCGTTGCCATCGAGGATAACAAGATGGGGTTTATTTCATATTGCATGAATTTATCTCTCTACATCATGTCATCTTGCTTAAGGCGTTACTCTGTTTTTAACTTAATACTCTAGATGCATGCTGGATAGCGGTCGATGAGTGGAGTAACAGTAGTAGATGCAGAATCGTTTCGATCTACTTGTCACGGACGTGATGCCTATATACATGATCCTGCCTAGATATTCTCATAACTATGCTCAATTCTGTCAATTGCTCAATAGTAATTTGTTCACCCACCGTAGAATACTTATGCTCTTAAGAGAAGCCACTAGTGAAACCTATGGCCCCGGGTCTATTCTCATCATATCAATCTCCATCACTTTAATCTTGCTTTGCTTTTTACTTTGCTTTTACTTTTTACTTTGCATCTTTATACCAAAAATACCAAAAATATTATATCTATCAGATCTCACTCTCGTAAGTGACCGTGAAGGGATTGACAACCCCTAATCGTGTTGGTTGCGAGTAGCTATCGTTTTGTGCAGGTACGAGGGACTTGAGCGTGGCCTCCTACTGGATTGATACCTTGGTTCTCAAAAACTGAAGGAAATACTTATGCTACTCTGCTGCATCATCCCTTCCTCTTCGGGGAAAACCAACACAAGCTCAAGACGTAGCAAACAACTGCCGAGTCTTCCCTGCCTCTGTGTCGTCCCCTTCCTAGGCCTCGCTGTCGTCCACCGCCGTGGTGCTCTCGGCGCGGCATGGTCAATGTGGTCAATGACCGACTTACATCGGAAGAGTACTGTGCGTGGAGACGCTGACAGCTGGGTCCACGGCCGTAGCAAGGAACTGCCTCCTTATTACGCGCAAAATAATTATTCCTCCACCTGACAGCGGGGACCCACCGGACGGGCCATCGTATTTCGTGAAAAAAACGTTTCCCCCTGAATGCTGGGATCCACCAGCTACACCTTTGCACGCAAGGAAGTGTGTTCGGGCAAAAAAACAAACCAATTCGCCCCCCTGACTACTGGGACCCACCAGCTACATCTTCGCACGCAAGGAAGTGCCTGACAGTCGGGACCCACCTGGTCGAAGCGTACGTCGTGTTCATGGGGAGGCAACAAAATTCGTCGTGTTCATGGGGAGGCAACGGAATGCGTCGTTTTCATCGGGAGGCAACGGAATGCGTGGGAGCCAACCGGCTGGACCGGAACGGAATGCATAGTCGTGTTCATCGGGAGGGCTTGGACGGAATAGGCGAGGGAAACGAGGCCTGGCGTACCGCAGAACGGAGGAAACAGCCTTGTGTTCGACCGGCCACGTTCGAAACGGGATCCAGTTCATCGGGAGGGGTCTGGTGTACCGCAAAATGGACTAAACAGACCTCCTACGGTCGAAACTGGGGTCCTGTTGATCGGGAGGGGTGTGGCGTACCGCAAAATGGAGGAAACAGACCTCCTACGGTCAAAATGGGGGTCCTGTTGATCGGAAGGGTTGTGGCGTACCACAAAACGGACGAAACGGACCTCCTATGGTCGAAACGGGGGTCCTGTTCATCGGGAGGGGTGTGGCGTACCGCAAAACGGGACTCCATGGGATACTGTTCATCTCCACCGTCGACCTCCTCCAGCCTCCACGGGCTACCGCCGACCTCCTCCAGCCTCCACGGGCTCCTGTTCATCCAGCCTCCACCGCACGCTACTCCACCGGCTACTGTTCAACCACCCCTCCACCGTCTACTGTTCATCCAGCCCTCCACACCACGGGGTCCTGTTCAACCACCCCTCCACGGGCACACCTCCACCGTCTACTGTTCATCCAGCCCTCCACACCACGGGGTCCTGTCCATCCAGAGGCAACACCACCGCTCACTGATCATCCAACCCCCCCCCCCCACAACGCTCACTGTTCATCCCAGAGGCAGCATCGATCGACTTCAGTTAGCAGCAGTAGCGAAGGAATCATTTGATCAAGTTCAGTTAACAGCCATCGATCGATCGCTCGGGTTCAGTAACGCGTAGCCTGCAGTGCAGTCGCTTGGGTTCAGTTAGAGCCCAACACCTCGCTCGGGTTCAGTTAGAGCCAACGCCTCGCACACACGCACGTACGTGTACGAGAGAAACACACATCGCTCGGCCCCCGACCTCCCACCGTAACCAGGAACTCCCCAAAAATTTTCTCGCCCTCGCTTCTATGACGGTTTTTTCTGTCATGGACGGCCCAAAGAATGTCATGCAGCTGCGTCTCCGTCCCGCCCAGGACGAAAAGCCCATTTTCTCTCATGATTATTTGTCATAGAAGTAGGAGCCCACCACATCTATGATGATACCGGGTTTTGTCACAATTATCGTCATAGAAGTGTCATATGTATGACAGAAAAAAATTCGTTCGGCCCAAAATGTCACGGATGTGTCTTTCTTTTGTAGTGGAGGTGACACGTTCCCTCTTGGAACCACGAGCCTTCTTGAGGGAAGCTCCGGTTTGCAAGAAGCTTACACCAAAGCTTGTCCCAATTCGGCCTAAAAAATTACCGCATCATGTTGGTGCCATGTCAAGACAAGATGCCAAGTTTCATTATTTTGAGGCGTGTTTTGGATTTATAGGAATTAAAAAACCAAGTTTTTCAATCATTCCGGCCAAGCCACGACACCCAGATGTTTGAATTTTATTTCCATTTCTTACGTGGAACCTATAAATTCACACAAAGACAAACATGTGATTTTTCGGCAAACTTTGGTGCATTGGAGCATGTGCTTGTAGTTCAAATTTGAATTATGCACATTAAATGCCCAGAAACTCAATTAATGCATAAAAATACCAAACGAACTCGGAATAATTCCAAATTTAAACACGACACTCATGTACTAGTTTCATGTTCATTGCACGTAAATGTTCTAGCAATTCAAACACCATCCTTTCCCTCGGTAACACCATTTTGTCTTCCAAAACATAATGAAAAAATCAGGTATACAACAAACAGTTTACTAGAAAGATTCGTGTGGGATGCGATATAAAATATCTTGGCGCACCATCTTGTTTGGCTTACGCAGGAAGCTTCGTCGTCTGCAGCCCACCGCCCCCACTTGAACCACACTTGTGCGCCAGTTTCTCACGACACCGAGCAAAATTTTTTTGCCACCGCGGAAATATCTATCTCCCCGCCCCCTCCCTCCTACCAAAAGCCACATTTCCACTGTCCCCCTTGCTTTCCAAGTTCAAGCCTTCACTGCTGCTTACTGGACAGCTCTACCTCCTCGCCGGTGACCCTTCTTCATGCAGAGCCGCCTCCTCGCCGGCTACCCTTCTTTTTGCAGCGCCGCCTCCTCGCCGGCGACCCTTCTTCTTGCAGCTCTGCCTCCTCGCCGGCGACCCTTCTTCTTGTTGCGCGACCTCCTCGCCGCCGACCCTTCTTATTGCTGCATCGCCTCGTCGATATGGTCAGGTAATCCACACCCCACCCACACCATCCTCCTCCTTACCCATTCCACATGCCCAGACCGATGGCGCGGCACCTTCCACCAAAATTACTGCCCCCTCTTCCAATTAAGTGCCACCCACAGCCATTTTGCACGCAGTATAATGTGGAGCTCAGTAGCATGCGACCGCACGCGTCCATGAAGTCGCTATGGCTGCCAAGCGTGTCGACCACCAGATCTTGGAGGAGCACCTCGTCTTTGAGGTCACCTTCGACACCGCCACGTGGTTGTCTACTTTAAAATACAGTATATGATGTTTTCTGGAGGCCACCGCTAGTGCCTTCTAGTGATTTGTCCTTTGTAATGTTAATATGCAATCTGATGTTCAGTTAACAGTTTGGTCCTCTGAAATGTAATGTTCAGTTAACACTTTGGTCCAACAATTGCTACATTTCGTAATACTGTTCTCAAGCATTCTTTGTTTTGTTAACTGTCTTATCTTCTAGTACATGTTTCTATTCTGCAATGTCGTGCTCAGTTAACTATTTTGGTTCATTCAGTCTGCTGTCCATTTAACTGTTTGGTTTAGTTCTGCAATTTAATTATCATTTGTTGTGGGTACAATTCTGTATTGTTATGCATGTGACACCAATCACTGGTACATCGACGTCCTAAACAAACGGTTTAAAACCCCTTTCCGTGACGGCATTTGGAACCGTCACCGAGTGTGTGCGATAGGGTGTCCTTCCCACACGACCCAGAAATCGTTGGGGATAGGCCCTCCTGGGACCCAGGCTAGGGCCGTGTGTGATCGGGCGAGGCATCGAAACCTAATCATTTCCGTAGGTATGTACATCCCACACGGTGAATCCCAGAAATCATTTCCGTAGGTATGTACATCCCACACGGTGAATCCGAGAAATCATTTCCGTAGGTATGTACATCACACACGGTGAATCCCAGAAATCATTTCCGTACGTATGTACATCCCACATGGTGAATCCCAGAAATCAGTTTCGTAGGTATGTACATCCCACATGGTGAATCCCAGTAAATCATTTCTATAGGTATGTACATCCCACACAGTTCTTTGTGTGGAAACGTTTGTGCAAGGTGGCCTAACGCAAAAAGTTCATTGTCGGAAGCCATGTGTGATTGTTAGTTGATTGAACACGCCTACTTTCTAGAAACCATGCAGGTTGTTTGAGTTCGTCGCCCACGGTGCTATCTGAGTAACCGTTTGCAATAGAAAACCCCAATAAGCAAGGTAATTAGCCTATTATTGATAATCCATGTACTAATCAAACTGATATTTCTTATAAAACACGCCAGATATTTCATATCCGTATAAAAGCAACCAGGATTTCATAATGGAATTACATCAGATAGCTTCGGCACTCAGTTATGCCATTACACAACAACACCAAGTTTCACATGCTGTTGTAAATTTTTGAAATGGCGCAAGGGGTAAAAACAAGGTAAAAGAGTTGGTACCATCCTATAGTTGACTGATGTATTCTTCATTGTGCAAACAAAGATCTTGCTGTTATTCATCGCAAGTTTCTTCATCCTAACAATCTTTCCGAGTTTCTTGACTTGACTGATATTCATGGACATCTCATTTCCCCATATGCAAAATGGGTCGAATAGTGGGTCTAAGCCTCTGACAGCAGGACCTACATGTGCAAGACCAAATTATAAGAAACCTAAATATTAGAATGATTCCTGCAACTGCACAAGAATGGCTATTAGCCAAAGGACCCTGCTTGAACAAGCCTCGATGGTAAACCGCAGTGTCTCCCATTGTTTCCCTGCAACACACATAACGAAGATCTTGATCAGGTTAACTGAGAGTTGCCATACTATCAGTAGAATATGTATTGAGTTTAGCCAAATTCGATTGTTGTCACATGCATAACAATACAAAATTGTTCCCATAGCAAATGATAATCAAATTGCAGAACTGAACCAAACAGTTAAATGGACAGTAGACCAAATGAACCAAAATAGTTAACTGAGCACGACATTGCAGAATAGAAACCTGTACTAGAAGATAAGACAGTTAACAAAACAAAGAATGCTTGAGAAAGGTACTATGAAATGTAGCAATTGTTGGACCAAAGTGTTAACTGAACATTACATTTCAGCGCACCAGACTGTTAACTGAACATCAGTTTTCATATTAACATTACAGAGGACAAATCACTAGAAGGCATTGGCGGTGGCCTCTAGAAAACATCACAAACTGTATTTTAAAGTAGACAGCTGCGCGACAGTGTCGATGGTGGCCTCGAAGACGAGGTGCTCCTCCAAGATCTGGCGGTCGACACACATGTCAGCCATAGCGACCTCGTTCGTGCGTGTGGCTGCAGGTTACTCAGCTCCATGTTATACTGCGTGTAAAATGGTTGTGGGCGGCACTTAATTAGAGAAGGGGGAAGTGATTTGGGTGGAAGGTGTCGTTCCGTCGGTCGGGGCATGTGGGATGGGAAAGGAGGAGGATGGTGTGGGTTGGGTGTGGATTACCTGACCATATCGACGAGGCCGCACAGCTAGAAGATGGGTCGGTGGTGAGGAGGCCGCGCAGCAAGAAGAAGCGACGCCGGCCAGGAGGCGGCACTGCAAGAAGAATGGTCACCGGCGAGGAGGTTGAGCTGCCAGTAAGCAGCAATGAAGGTTTGAACTTGGAAAGCAAGGAGGAACAATGGAAATGTGGCTTTTGGTGGGAGGGAGGGGTCGGGGAGATAGATATTTCCACGGTGGCAAAAAAATTTTGCTCGGTGCTGCGAGAAACTGGCGCGCAAGTGTGGTTCAAGCGGGGCGATGGACTGTAGACGATGAAGCTTCTTGCGTAAGCCAGATAAGACGGTGCGCCAAGATATTTTATACCGCATCCCACACGATTCTTTCTAGTAAATTTTTGTTGTATACCTGATTTTTTCATTATGTTTTGAAAGAAAAAATGGTGTTACAGAGTGAAAGGATGGTGTTTGAATTGCTACAACATTTACGGACGATGAACATGCAACTAGTACATGAGTGTCATGTTTAAATTTGGAATTATTCTGGGTTTGTTTGGCATTTTAATACATTAGTTGAGTTTCTGGGCATTTAATGTGCATAATTCAAATTTGAACTACAAGCACATGCTCCAATGCACCAAAGTTTGCCGAAAAATCACATGTTTGTCTTTGTGTGAATTTATAGGTTCCATGCAAGAAATGGAAATAAAATTCAAACATCTGGGTGTCGTGGCTCGGCCGGAATGATTGAGAAACTTGGTTTTTTTAATTCCCATAAATCCAAAACACGGCTGGAAATCATGAAACTTGGCATGGTGTCATGACATGGCACCAACATGCTGTAGTAATTTTTTTGGCCGAATTGGGACAAGCTTTGTTGTAAACTTCTTGCAAACCGGAGCTTCCCTCAAGAAGGCTCCTGGTTTCGAGAGGGAATGTGTCACCTCCGTGTGTGAAATGACATACGTACACTGCCTTCTCCCGCCTTAATTTTTTTTACACAGGCAGATTAGACCAAATCGAAGTATCGTGCTAAATTTCGGAATTATTCCGTGTTCATTTGGACTTTTATACATTAATTGAGTTTCTGGGCATTTAAGATGCATAATTCAAATTTGAACTACAAGCACAGGCTCCAGTGCACCAAAGTTGTTTGAAAAATCACATGTGTGTCCTTGGGTGAATTTCTAGGTCCCATGCAAGAGATGGGAGTGAAATTCAAACATCTGGGCGTCGTGGCTCGGCTGGAAAGATTGAGAAACTTGGTTTTTTTAATTCCTGTAATTCCAAAACATGCCTAAAAATCATGAAACTTGGCATGGTCTCATGACATGGCACCAACATGCTGTGGTAATTTTTTTGGCCGAATTGGGACAAGCTTTGGTGTAGGCTTCTTGCAAACCGGAGCTTCCCCCAAGAAGGGTCGTGGTTCCGAGAGGGAACGTGTCACCTTCTTGTGCGAAACGACATACGTACACTGCCTTCTCCCACCTTTATTTTTTACACAGCCAGATTAGACAAAATAGAAATACCGTGCTAAATTTTGGAATTATTCCGGGCTCGTTTCGCCTTTTTCATACATTAATTGAGTTTCTAGGCATTTAATGTGCATAATACAAATTTGAACTGTAAGCACATGCTCCAGTGCAGCACAGTTGTTTGAAAAATCACATGTGTGTCCTTGGGTGAATTTCTAGGTCCCATGCAAGAGATGGGAGTGAAACTCAAACATCCAGGCATCGTGGCTCGGCCAGAAAGATTGAGAAACTTGGTTTTTTAATTCCTGTAATTCCAAAACACGCCTGAAAATCATGATACGTGGAATGGTGTCATGACATGGCACCAACATGCTGCAGTAATTTTTTTGGCTGAATTGGGACAAGCTTTGGTGTAAGCTTCTTGCAAACCGAAGCTTCCCTCAAGAAGGCTCGTGGTTCCGAGAGGGAACATGTCACCTTCGTGTGCGAAACGACATACGTACACTGCCTTCTCCCACCTTAATTTTTTTACACGGCCAGATTCGACCAAATAGAAGTACCATGCTAAAATTTGTAATTATTTCCGGTTCATTTGGCCTTTTTTATACATTAATTGATTTTCTGGGCATTTAATGTGCATAATTCAAATTTGAACTACAAGCACATGCTCCAGTGCACCAAAGTTATTTGAAAAATCACATGTTTGTCCTTGGGTGAATTTCTTGGTCCCATGCAAGAGATGGGAGTGAAATTCAAACATCTGGGCGTCGTGGCTCGGCCGAAAAGATTGAGAAACTTGGTTTTTCTAATTCCTGCAATTCCAAAACACACCTGAGAATCATGAAACTTGGCATGGTCTCATGAAATGGCGCCAACATGCTGTGGTAATTTTTCTGTCCGATTTGTGAAGGCGCACACATTAACAATCAACAAAATCATTTTGGAACAAGTGTTGTCATGTTACAAATCGGAAACACGAGTATTATTGAAACTGTTGGCATTCGACATACCAATTACGTGCGGCCATGCGTCCCCTTTTTTTATTGGCTAGGACGTGCCGTGTGGGGTAGCTATTTGAGTACGAGAGGCATGCGCGATCAGACCCCTGCGCGTGCTCATCGGGAGGAGAGCCCTTTTGGTCGCTACCCGCCGCGCGCCTCCCTCCCAACGTCTCCATTAATGGTGCACGAGCACCAGTTCTACGGCGTGGCTATATGTTTCATTGGACTGAGATTTAAGAGAGAAAAATGAAAATCTGAAAAGAAAGTTTTGCATGGATCTTGATGTAAGATCTGACGGACCTACATAGCATCGACTGCGACTTATAGCAAGCATGATGAATATAAGGACGATGACATTGGATAATAATTTTCTTGCATATTTATAAACATAATTAAAAAAATCCACATGTGGCAACGCCCGATATACACAAGGGCAAAAGAAGAAGGAAGACAATTAGTCTCCGCGGGCGGCGACGAGCTCTTTCTTGTTCTCAAGATGCTGCTTGAGAGCATCCACTGGTTCCTCCACCAGCATTCTGCGCTCGATGCGCGGCATGGCATTCTCGTCCATAAGTTTCTCGACGATGACGTCGGTCCTCTTCAACAAGGCAGTGGTCTGCTCCTGCTGCTCCGCACTTCCGACGATCTTCGCCCTCAGCAGGTCGCCCTCGGCCCAGAGCTTCGCATTGTTCTCATTTAGTTGCCGGATGACGTCAGTAGACTATTCAAATGAGGCTTGCAGGTCATCCTGCAACCTCACCCACCTAGAGATCTGACCCATCTGCCTAAGGACGAGGGCACGCATGCGCCTATTAGAGTCCTCGCCTGCCCGCGAGGCATTTTCCTAGGCCGCCGCGGCGCGGGAGGACATCTCTGCCGCATTCGCGGTGCGGCGGGATATCTCTTCTACTTCCGCGGCGCGGCCGGACTAATCTGCTGCTTCGACGACGCGGCAGGTCCTCCGTGCTGCTTCGGCGGCGCATCGGAACCTCTCTGCTGCTACGGCCGTGCGGCGAGACATGTTGGCTGCTTTCGCGGCGAGGCGGGACATCTCTCGTGCTCCCGCTTCCAGGCTCGCCTCTCCTTGGTGGCAATCTCTCGACCCAGAACTCACGCTGGCCATGGAGGACGCAAGGGAACGATGATGAGTGACTTGTTTGTTGTTGACTTTTTGTGGATAAGGAGTTGAGGAGGAATGTGCAGTCATATTGGAGTAGTAGTATTTATAACCACGTAGTAATACGCTCCTAAGTGGGAAACCATTTAGGTTTTGATCGGTGTGAACATTTTTGCAATTTGGAAAAATGACGGGATGCATGCTCAAAATTTACTGATGGTTATAAGTGCGGCACTATTCCCGGAAGGCGTAATGTGGGCACGTACGCCTTCTCGGCCGCGTACGTGGCATTTGCACCATAGGGTGCACCGCAATAGGCACTGTCATCACACGTCTTGTTCCAACAACCGTGCGCGCTCGTTATTACCATCACACTCTTCTTTTAATTAGAATGGGTGTGACCGTCTAGCATACACACGTTGATCTATCTAACTGTTTCATTTTGTTGTGGCTAATTGCAAACAGTTCATCCATGTGAAGTGTATGCCATCAATCGTAGACACTTTGATCTGGCTTACCCATTTCTGTTCTGTTGCCTAATTGCAAACGGTTAATCCTTCTGAAGCGTATGCCCTCAATCACACACACCTTGATCAGGCTAACCATTTCTTTTGTGTTGCCTAATCACAAACAGTTCATTCGAGTGAACCATATGCTATATATCGCAGACACCTTCATCTGGCTTCCCATTTCTTTTGTGTTGCCTAATCACAAACAACTCATCTGAGTGAACATATGCTCTATATCGCACACGCCTTCATCAAGCTGCCTGTTTCTTTTGTTCCGCCTCATCACAAAAAGTTCATTGGACTGAACCGTATGCCCTGGATTGCACACGCAACTAAAATCTGAACCGTGTTTGATGCATCCTCCATTGCGAATGTTTTGCACCTTTTTTGATGGTTTTTTTACATCCCCGTTTGTCATTAATGCATCGCACATAGTTTCGTGAAAGGGTCTCTGATCGTAGTGTCGCGTTAGCAGCAACCTATAGTAGTGAATCGAATTTGGTTGTACTCAATACATATTCTACTGATAGTATGAAAACTCTCAGTTAACCTGATCAAGATCTTCCTTATGGGTGTTGCAGGGAAACAATGGGAGACACCGCGGTTTACCATCGAGGTTCGTTCAAGCAGGGTCCTTTGGCTAATAGCACATTATTGTGCGGTTGCAGGAATCATTCTAATATTTAGGTTTCTTACAATTTGGTCTTGCACATGTAGGTCCTGCTGTTAGAGGCTTAGACCCACTATTCGACCCATTTTGCATATGGGGAAATGAGATGTCCATGAATATCAGTCAAGTCAAGAAACTCAGAAAGATTGTTAGGATGAAGAAACTTGCGACGAATAACAACAAGATCTTTGTTTGCACAATGAAGAAGACATCAGTCAACTATAGGATGGTACCAACTATTTTACCTTGTTTTTACCCCTTGCTCCATTTCAAAATTTACAACAACAACTTATGCATAGCTTTGTTTTCAGTACTTTTCAAAGCAGTTCACCGATGATTACCTCTCAAACCACCTGCATGGTCAAGAGGCGAGGAATGTATTCATTCAACACCCACGATACAATATTGAACTCTTTCTGAAGAGGACGAAGGTCGGGCAGGCAATTATCCATAGCCACTGGCCTAAAGTTGCAAGGACATTCAATATCACTGAAGGCTCCATATTTGCCTTCCGCTTCTGCAGTTTCCTAGATGAGATTCATCTGTCTATTTACCATGTGTGATGCTACTTTCCAAAGGTTTTTGTTGCTGCATGTGAAACTTGGTGCTATTGTGTAATGGCGTAACTGAGTGCCGAAGCTATCTGATGTAATTCGATTATGAAATCATGGTTGATTTAATACGGATATGAAATATCTGGCATGTTTTATAAGAAATATCAGTTTGATTAGTACATGGATTATCAATAATTGGCTAATTACCCTGCTTATTGGGGTTTTCTATTGCAGACGGTTACTCAGACAGCACTGTGGGCGATGAACTCAAACAACCCGCATGGTTTCTAGAAAGTAGGCGTGTTCGATTAACTAACAATCACACTCGGCTTCCGATTGCGAACTATTTGTGTTAGGCCACCTTGCACAAACGTTTCCACACAAAGAACTATGTGTGATATACATACCTACACAAATGTTTTTCTAGGATTCACCGTGTGGGATGTACATACCTATGGAAATGATTTTCTGGGATCCACCGTGTGGGATGTACATACCTACGGAAATGATTTTCTGGGATTCACCGTGTGGGATGTACATACCTACGGAAATGATTTTCTTGGATTACCGTGTGGGATGTACATACCTACGGAAATGATTGGTTTTCGATGCCTTGGCCGATCGCACACGGCCCCAGCCTGTGTCCCAGGAGGGCCTATCCCCGTCGATTTCTGGGTCATGTGGGAAGGACCCCCCTATCGCCCACACTCACTTGGCGACGGTTCCAAATGCCATCGCGAAAAGGGGTTGAAAACCATTTGTATAGCACGTCGATGTACCAGTGCATGGAGAAGTTAGAATACAATAGGGATAATGCAAAAGTAAAATATGAATGGGTTTTCAACAGTACTCAAAGTAGTGATTTGCTTTATTATACTAATAGATCTCAGGAGGGTTTTGTCATGTTTGTGTGGATGAAGTGTTCGAAGATCGAGGAGGTCTCGATAGGTGGAGAAAGAGGAGAGGCAAGAGTGCAAGCTTGGGGATGCCCAAGGCACCCGAAGTAAATATTCAAGGATACTCAAGCGTCTAAGTTTGGGTATGCCCCGGAAGGCATCCCATCTTTCTTCCATAAGTATCAGTATATGTTTCGGTTTTTGTTTTGTTCACGTGATATGTGTAAATCTTGGAGCATAGTGTGCCTTTTATTTTTCTTTTAATAATGCAGCATGCTGGTATGTGATAGTCCTTGGTCGATTTATAGAATGCCTTATGCTTCATTTATATCATTTGAAGTTTGGATTGCCTGTTTCTCTACATATGGAAAACCGTTATTTCTAGAATGCTCTTTTGCTTCACTTATATTTATTAGAACGTGGGCAAGTCTTTTGTAGAAAGAATTAAACTCTCTTGCTTCACTTATATCTATTTTGAGAGTCGACAGGAATTGGTCATTTACATGGTTAGTCAGGAATTTTGTAATAAGTATGTGAGTTCTTTATGACTAATGTGAGTCCATGGATTATACACACTCTTGCCTTTTCGCAATTTGCTAGCCTCTTCGGTACCGTGCATTGCCCCTTCTCACCTCGAGATGTGGTGCAAACTTCGCCAGTGCATCCAAACCCCGTGATATGATACGCTCTATCACACATAAGCCTCACTATATCTTCCTCAAAATAGCCACCTACCTACCTATTATGGAATTTCCATAGCCATTACGAGATAGTCAAAGTACCACCGTGTTTTTCATATAGAGAGTCTTCTATGTTATCACTTTCATATACTAGTGGGAATTCTTCATTGTAGAGTTACATGCACACCCACTTAGTTTTAATTTTGAGCTTTCATACACTTATAGATCTTTGTGCATCTGTTGCATGGCAATCCCTACTCCTCACATTGATATCAATTGATGGGCATCTCCATAACCCGTTGATTAGTTGCGTCGATGTGAGACTATCTAATTTTTTGTCTTCTCCAAATTAATCTCTACCACCGTATTCTATTCCACCCATAGTGCTATATCCATGGCTTGCACTCATGTATCGAGTGAGGGTTGAAAAATCTGAAGCGCGTTAAAAAGTATGAACAATTATTTGGATGACACCAGGGTAGTACATAATAAATACTTTGTGTTAAGAATATGGAGCATGACAAGACTATATGATTTTGTAGGGATATCGTTCTTTAGCCTTGATATTTTGGAAGACATGATTGTTTGTTGGGATGCCTGAGTATTAATGTCTTTATGTCAAATTATAGACTATTGCCCTGAATCACTCATATCATATTCATGCCATGATTAGACTATATGGTCAAGATTATGCTAGGTAGCATTCCACATCAAAAATTATATTTTTTATCATTTACCTACTCGAGGACGAGCAGGAATTAAGCTTGGGGATGATGATACTTCTGAAGGAAATATGCCCTAGAGGCAATAATAAAGTTGTTATTTATATTTCCTTATATCATGATAAATGTTTATTATTCATGCTAGAATTGTATTAACCGGAAACTTGATACAAGTGTGGATACATAGACAAAACACCGTGTCCCTAGTAAGCCTCTACTAGACTAGCTCGTTAATCAAAGATGGTTAAGTTTCCTAACCATATACATGTGTTGATAAACGGGATCATATCATTAGGGGAATGATGTGATGGACAAGACCCATCTGTTAGCTTAGCATGTTGATCGTTCAGTTTTATTGCTATAGATTTCTTCATGTCATATACCTATTCCTTTGACTATGAGATTATGCAACTCTCGGATACCGGAGGAATACCTTGTGTCGTGGATTTGTCACGGCAGATGTCCTAGTGAAAGGACTTAGTCGTGGAGCCATCGCGACAGGTTAGCTTAAAGGGGTTAAAGCGGACAAGGGACACAAGGAATTATATTGGTTCGACACCTTACGATGAAGGTAAAGCCTACTCCAGTTGTGATGGAATTGCTAAGGTTTCGATGACCAGGGAGCGCATCCGCTTTGCCTGGCTCTCGAGTTATTGTTGTATGTCCCTGAACCGCCATCGGGTCGTCCCTTTATATACACAGGTTGACACCTGACGGTTTACAGAATCCCGAGGCCGGCTCATAAACGTGCCCGGCTCGGTTTCTACCTCTCCTTGCCTTACAACATAAGTTACATATCATATGGCGGTTAATGCCTATGGGATCTAATATGCCTTTCGGCCCTAAGCCTTCATGTTAGATCTCCTCTGTAAAGCGCCATACCTCTTGTCTTCATGGGCTTCAAACATGACCAACTCCTTGTGGACATAACCCGGCCCCTCATGGCCGGTTTATACTTAATATTAATATCCCCAACATTAGGCCCCAGATTGATTTGAACTCGTTCATGTCAATCTTCAACATTTAGAAAAATTCCTCCTTCTGCACCTTTGCGTAGATCTTGTAAACCGCCATGACATCATCTTCTAGGTTCGTAATAAACCGCCATGACGTCACCTATTCATTAAAACCGAAGATACCCTTCATTAATGATCCTCCAACAATCGAGGCAAAAACTTTACTGCATATCCATTTTTTGGGCTCCTCGATTTCCACGCATGTCGCTTATCTCTTTGTCTTATAAATAGGGCCGAGGGTCCCTTTCCTTTCCTCCCATTGCCTCTTCGTCTCTCTTCTATCTCGCGTCGCCTCGGCACTCGAGCGCCGCCGCCATCGTCTACCTTCGCTTCTGGCTCAACTCCGGCCGCTGCATCACCCTGACCGTACCAGAAACCTAGAGCGCCTCTCCGCTGTTTCACAGCTTCAGTAAGTTGTTCTTCCTTTCCTCTGTAGATTCGCTAGGGTTCGCGCGAGTTCATATAAACTTCATGGTGTTCTTCCCTTGTTCTTCATTAGATCGTATGTAATGGACTCCAAACTTGATGTACTTCCATGCGGTAGTAATGATAACCCTTATTTTGTCATCAAACCATGTTCTTTGTGCATAAAAATCTGATCTGGAACTTCACAAACTGCTCCGGCACCAATTTTTAGGTCTAAATATTTTCCTTTTCCTGACATGTGGTAGATCCAAAATTTCAATGTGAACCTGTGAATCTTGTTTTTCCTCACTTAGTCGTTTTCTACTTCAGGTCTGTACTTTCATTGTTTACGTAGGCGGTTTATCCTTTAGAAAATAATCTGTCATATGCCATTATTCCCCTTGTAAACTGCCAATCGCTTTACCATTTATAATAGCATCAACCTCCGGTTTAACAATTTTGCATGCTTGAATGCCTTTTCTATAACCTGCTACACTTTATGCTTGCCAACCACGAATCTTAAACCGGAATCAATCTTTTTCCAGCTCTTCACTCGAAATGGCCAAACAATTTTATGCCTATAACTGGGTCCCTTCCCGGGTTACTGAAGAGCAACTAGATGGATGCGTCAGAACTGGTGTTTTATCAAAACAAAGCAAAATCCACTGGCGAGTTCCCGGTCCAGAAAATCCTACTACCCCCAAGGATGGCGAGGTAGTAGTATTTGTTGATCACATGAACCCTGGTTTTAAACCGCCTGGATCCAAGTTTTTCCGTGATGTGCTTGCCAGCTTCCATATCCACCCTCAAGATATTGGACCCAACTCTGTGTCCAATATTTGCGACTTTCAAGTGTTTTGTGAAGCCTATCTGCAAGAAGAGCCAACTGTTGAATTTTTCCGGGATTTTTTCTATTTGAACCATCGTACTGAATCCGTAGACGGGCCCAACACTGAACTTGGCGGCGTCTCCTCTCAGAAAAGGAAGGATGTCAGCTTCCCTCACGCCAAACTTCACAGTCATCCTAAGGATTGGAACCAGACTTGGTTCTACTGTAAGGATACTTCTCCTGAAGATGAGAACCCTCTGCCGGGTTATCGTGCTCACTGGCTTACGAACACACACCCATTTCCGCAACAGCTGACTGCCAAGGAACATGCCACATACGCACCACAACTCGCCAAGCTCAGAGCTTTCATGGCTAACGGTTTGACAGGAGTGGACTTTGTTCGTTGCTGGATATCTTGGAGTATTTTACCGTTAAGCCGCCGCCCTGGTTTAATGTGTGAGTACACAGGGGACTCAAAAGATCCTAACATCATATTGATATTCAGCTAATAGAGGCTGAAGTTACTGAGTCTGTTAAGAAGATGCTGAATGAATCGGAAGCTGTATGCAGTAGGACCGAGTTAAGTCCCTTTTATACATTGAATAAACCGCCAGCTGTAAGAATTGCCTCACTCCTGCTTTGTACTTGATATTCTTAACTGTGCAATCTTCTATATTCTCTGTCAATCTTTTAACAGGGTGACGACCCATTTTGGAAGAAGAAACCTCAAGATAAACCGGCCAAGACCCCTCGACCTAAGACGAAGGTTGTCAAGAGACCTGCCAAGAAGAAGGCAGTTGAATCCACTGGGTTGAACCTCGATGATGATCTTGATAATCCGGCCTCAGAGGTAGAACTTGACTCTCTTGGTTCGTTTTTCATACACCTCATTGACAATGATTATTATCAGGGTGACACTGAAGCTAGCCAAGCCGATGACGCTGAGGTGATTATCCTTTCCTTCGGTTCAGACCCTCTGCCAACACAAAAAATCCATCAAGCAATCCGGAAAGTAAGATTTTCTCACCCCCTAGCTCACTTGGACCCACACTTTCTTTTGAAGAAGTAGCAACATGAAGCTCGCCGCACAACCCGGCACAACGGCCAAGTAGTCACTTCAGCCGGTTTACCGAACACTCCTGTTCGGAAGCGTCAATCTGAGGTCTCACCCACTTCCGATCCTTCTTATCCCAAGGAAGGTTATTTCCGACAACCCCTTAATCCGTCCAATTCCAATTATCAGGGAATGCCTCATTCATCATCTGGCGAGTCAACGGCCACACAGCTCCCTCCTCTTAAGATTGTTCCTGTGTAAATACTTTAAACTTAATCTTTTGACGCTTGATACTTGCATGTTATACTGACCTTTATATCTTTTCCTTGCAGGGCCAAGGCCACCCAGCAAGAAAGCTCGGGTGAATAAACCGTCTGATGACCATGTGGTTGTTGAACCGGAGAGAACTCCAGAACTAGAAGGAACGAATGCTGACACCATGTTTGATGATCCGCCCCCTCAAGACCATGATTTTGTTGAACAAGTAGAAGTTAATGCAACAGGCCATGCTGATAAACCGGCAAGCCCGGTCCGAACTGATGATACACCGTCAAGTCCAGCTAAGGCTGCTGATAAACCGTCAACTCCAGTAAAAGCTGCTGGTGACAAAGAAGATGATATTATAATTAGTGGCGTTCGCCACACCACCCCTAGGAATCCTGTTGGATTATCAAAGAATAGTGCCAATGAGGAACTTTCTGCTATGGGCAAAGGCAAGTGGAGCACAGACTTGTCAAGCTACACCCACCTCAATGCCCAAGAACTTCATTCTGGTTTTTAAACCGTCTGTACACAAACCGTGATTATGAAGCCGGTTTAGTGAATCTGATGAAGGAGCGTTATGAGGTAACTACATAACCTTTTCTCTCTTATGTACAATTTCAAGTACCAACTCCAGTAGCACCCAAGGTACGATTTATGATGCCAATCTAAACCGGGACTTTGTAATATCTCAACTCTGCATGCTTATCCTCCAAGGATCGGTTGATCCTTTTAAGATGAACCGGTGCTTTCACATTGTAATCATGTAACTTTCGCCTGTGTAGCCCCCAAGGGCCGGTTTATCTTTCCAAGCTAAATCGAGACTTTAACCAATGTTACTTTGAGCAAACATACATTAGCCCCCAAGTGTCAAGAATAATACTTGTATTGTGCTTGGGACTTGTAAAATTTTTCTGATAATCAAGCAAATAGGCATTAGCCCCCAAGTGCCAAGTGTATAAATTGTTACGTGCTTGGTACTTCGAATATTCAATGCCACCTCATAATATGTCCTTCTCTTATAGGCTGAGTTGAGCAAAAAGGAAGCCCAAACGGTTGATCGTCAAGAAAACATCAAATCTCAGCAAGCGGAAACCTCCAAAGCCAAAGAGGAATTGACCAGTGCCTTAGCAGCCATGGATAAGCTAAAAGAAGCTTTTAACAAGGAACGGGCGGATTGGGGCACAGAGAAAACCGGATTACAAAAGAGAGCTGAAGACGCAGAAGCAGCCCTTAAACCGGTGGTCAAAGAACTGACCGACTTAAAGCGGCAAATAAATGCCATGACCTCTGTTGTGTCTGGTAAGTATCCTCATCTAAAGTTTTTCAATATACATTATCTCATCAGTTGCCGGTTTACTGATGCTTGCAATGACACATGAACTTGGATTACTCATCTGGGCTCTAACATGCGGATGAAACTGAAGGCTACCTATACTTTGATAGAGCAGTTATATTCCGGAGCCCATCGGGCCATTTGCACCGCCGCTCATAACAAAATGCCTCCAACGTTGATAAAGGAAACCATTGAGAAGCTGCCAATGCTGCCTACCCGGTTGAGTGAACTAAAAAGATCAGCTGCAAGGTCAGGTGCGCTGACTGCGCTAATCCAAGCTAAGGCATGGATACCAGATCTTGAACTGTCGGATATAGGCAGCGGCTACCCTGGCGTAAAGGAGGACGGTTCAGAGTTTAACAACGACGATCTTCGAAGGTTGACAAGGGAAATGCGGCCCTTAGCAAGAAAATTGGCAGAGGAAACATATCTCTCTCACTATCAGCCGGTTTATGATTCTGATCAAAAAACGTATCCTGCGCCAACACATGATGTAGAGGATCTTATTCCGCCAATCCGTAAGCACACCCATGCCCATGATGTTGACCCCTCCAACCTTATAAGTGATGAAGCTGTGATCCAAGCTTTAACTGGAATCGATTGGGCAACCATTGATTTCCAGCCACTAGGTAGAGAGGAGGAGGAGGATGCACTAGCGCAAGACGACCCACAACTTCAAGTCAGCCTGGTGAAAAGTCATGATCCGGAGGCCGGTTTACCCTTGTGCGTACTGCCACACTTGCTGAAAACAATTATTCTTTTTGGGCCTTAAAGCACCTTGTAATAGGCTAGTTCAAAATACTTGGTCTGCTATGCCATCGTGCATATTTATGTTGCCTGATACTGTTAATCTAGCCTGCTTCAGGATATATTATGTTCATAATCCGTAGCAGTGTTATGCAACCTGTTCCTGTATATAAGAAATTTTAAAGTGTCCTGGTGGTTTACCGCTGGACGGGTCATGGTGCCCATATATATAGCTGGGGTTTGTAACCAAGGCTGTACTTTGAAAGTAATCAAAGATGAAAGAGATGATACCTGTGATATTGAATCACTCTGTTGGTTGACCAACTTTTGTATATTAGGGTAATAACCCCAATCTTGAGTATTGATAACTCCTTCCTTGTTGTGCCGTTTTATGATAAAACCGTACCAGGTTATAATAAACACCGGTGTATCCGTATATAATGTTCGTGACTTGTAGTCGAAACCAGACCGGGTCAATAAACACCGGATTATAACTGATCATGTACTTACAACTTATTGTTGAAAGCCAACCCGGGTCAATAAACGCCGGTTTATCATAAAATATTATAAATCTCCCCAAAGGAAAAAACCTAGCAAAAACATAAAAAGAATATGCAAGGCTTTTCATGGGCTGCCAGGCCCTAAATCGAGGCTTTTCGTGGCAGCCGAGCCACTGAGTTAAACCATTTTTCAAAGCCTTTTAAGATGGACCTCAATCATTAACGAATCGTTGTTTTAACTTTGACAAGTTCAGGGTCTATGAGATTGACTTGTCAAATGTTCGGCGGGTCATACCAGGTTTACCTGGACGGAGTGGCTTACTTAAAAAAGGCAGGATAACCCGGGGTTTTAGGTGAATACACCTGGCTTCCAAGGCTGGCTTGATAGCCTATTGCAAGGGTGCAAGCTCTTTGTTCTTTGAGAAGCAAAGAGCCCCCAAGCAACATTTGAGCTGTGCTCGGTGGGTGCCTATGTTTGAGTTGTGTTGTTGCAACACTCTCTTTGGCCCCACATGATTTCCTTTTGGCCTTAAGCCAATCAAGAGGTGTAGTTATGGTTCAAATACAACCTAGCCCCCAAGTGATTTCCCTAATGGCCTTATGCCAATCAAGAGGTGTAGCTATGGTTCGAATACGACCAAGCCCCCTAGTGATTTCCTTTGATATGTGTGGCCTTATAAGCCGGATCAATAGAACTCCGCTTTATAAACAGATGCCCCCATGTAAGCACACATGATCTAATAAAAACAACAGAGACCCTGCTTTAGCTAAGGCTCCGGTTTATTACATTGATCATAATATATACATTGTCATAATTATGTACATAAGAAGAGCTTATGGCTCAAGTACAGTAAGGCCGAACATGAGCTATATTCCACGACCGTTGGGTCTCCTCCTCCGATTTATGTGAGTCTTTGTGCTCTCGAACATCGATAAGGTAGTATGATCCGTTGTGCAGATTTTTGCTGACCACAAAAGGTCCTTCCCAAGGTGGGGACAACTTGTGCATATCAGTCTGATCCTGGATGAGTCGGAGCACCAGATCGCCCTCTTGAAAAGTTCTGGTTTTAACCCGGCAGCTGTGATAACGACACAGATCTTGCTGATAAATCGCTGAACGTGCCGCTGCGAGATCACGCTCCTCATCTAACAGGTCCAGTGAGTCCTGACGTGCTCTCTCATTATTAGCTTCAACAAAAGCTGCCACACGGGGCGAGTCATGACGGATGTCACTAGGGAGAACCGCCTCTGCTCCGTAAACCATGAAGAAAGGCGTGTAACCCATAGATCTGTTCGGTGTGGTGTTGATACTCCATAACACCGAAGGTAACTCCTCCACCCAACAACCCGGCGTCCTCTTTAAAGGAACCATAAGCCGGGGCTTGATGCCTCTCAAAATCTCTTGATTGGCTCTCTCTGCTTGACCATTAGATTGGGGGTGAGCCACTGATGACATGTCAAGCCGGATGTGCTCACGTTGACAAAATTCTTCCATAGCACCCTTGGACAGATTAGTACCATTATCAGTTATGATGCTGTGTGGAAAACCAAAACGGAAGATCACCTTTTTGATGAATTGAACCGCCGTGGCTGCATCACACTTACTAACTGGCTCTGCCTCTACCAACTTGGTGAACTTATCAACCGCCACCAGTAGGCGGGTCTTCTTGTCCTTGGACCTCTTAAAGGGCCCAACCATATCCAGCCCCCAAGTTGCAAACGGCCAAGTGATTGGAATCATTCTCAATTTTTGAGCCGGAACATGAGCGCGGCGTGCAAACTTCTGACAACTTTCGGATTTCGGGTTCCGGCAGACCCTTGAGGTTCGAACACTGGGGTGCACGCAGAGATTTCGCCTCCTACCTACCTGCACCCCTCCGCCTCGCTAAGATCTAAGTTGTGGAAAGAACAACATGAATGACACAGGGTTTATACTGGTTCGGGCCACCGTTGTGGTGTAATACCCTACTCCAGTGTGTGGTGTGGTGGATTGCCTCTTGGGATGATGATGATGAACAATACAAGGAAGAACAGCCTCGTGAGGGTCTGCTCTTGGCTGGGGCGATGAACTGCTGGGAGGAGTTCGGTCACCCTTCTCTCTCTCTCTCTCTAATTCTCTGAGCTCCACTCCTCTCTCTCTCTCTCCGATTGTTTTTTCTCTCTTTCTTTCTTCTCTCCCTTTCTTCTCTACCTTTATTCTCTACCTCCCCCCTCGGGGTGGCTTGTCCTATTTATGGAGGCCCTAGTCCTCTTCCCAAATATCGAGCGGGAAGGGAGCCAACAATGGCGGGCTAATTTGAAGGGGGACAGCTAGTACCAGTTATCCTAACAAAAGTAGTCTTCGCCTGCACAAAGCTCTGGTGGTGACGCCGTCTTGGGCTCCATGATGACCTCCGTCTTGCAGTCCTCCTGATCTTGGTCTTGTTGCACCGAAATGGCAACCTTTGCCTGATGCCTCGGTACTCCGCGGCTGCGCTTGCTCCCTTTGCACCAAAGAGGAAAGGAGGACGCTGCGCGGGCTGGCACCCGCCTGGCGCCTTTGGTCGTCACGGCTTGCGTCATGGGCACCTCGTGAGGTACCCCGCCTTGATATCTCCGCCTCCTCGTGAGCCAGCCTGATGAGGTCGTGCCTGAGGAAGCTCCGCATCGTCTGCTCCGCGAGGCTTGGCCCCTCGCGAGGGTCTTGGGTCTGTGTTGGTGAAGATGGGCCGTGCTGGGCCCCCCTTTGAGCCACACCGCAGGCCGCCGGCAGGCAAGTCTGGGGACCCCCGTTCCCAGAACACCGACAGTAGCCCCCGGGCCCAAGGCGCGCCCGGACTTGGCCGTGCAGGGAGCCGGAAGGGCAAGAGCGAAGCGCCGCGGGCCCTAACAGCCTGCGGCCTTGGGCGCCGCGTGGCGGTTGATTGGACGTGGGCGTCTCCACTTCCCCATGGCGCCGCGGCAACTGCACGGATTGGACAAGTCCCTGCATGCAAAGCGGGTCATGATTACCTGCGATCGTGGGGGTCGACGGTTGGCCTTCGCCGGCCATAAGTACAAAACAGCGCGCGCCCTTCCAGTTCATTCCCCCCTTGCTTCTCCTTCTTCCCGGTCCTTGCTCCGTCTTGCTGCGATGGCTCCAATCCGCCGGTTCTCGACGGCAGAGAAGGGAAAGGCTCCCCGAGGGGAACCTGACCCGCTCCTGCCGAAGAAACGGCTCGTCCTCCGTGGCCCGGACGAGGGGGCCCATCAGGTGGTGCCGAGGCCTTGGTGCGTGCGGGCACCGCCGGGGTTCCCGCTTCCCTTGTATTCCCACATCGAGGGCCCTGAAGGAGCTGATGCTGATCGCCATGGGCGGCGCCGCCGTCGGCGCCGTCGGGTCACGAAGGTGTGGGTCGTCCCCCCTGGGGTCCATACCGAGGGCTCCTGCCGAGAGCTCATGCTCAACGTCGCCATGCCTCCTCAGTCTTGGGTTCGCCTTCCTCCCTTCTTCGCCTCCATCGTCCCGTAGGGAGAGCCCCTGGAGCTTTGGCTGCAGCACACCGGCTGCAGCACCCTCGGGACCGAGGCAGAGGTCGCGGTCGTTGCCCCAGGCGAGGTCTTGATGACTCGAGGCTGGAGCGAAATCGCCCGGGTTTGCAGGACAAGAGGTGCCTTCGCGATCCACTTGGAGTACGACGGTGCTTCGGTGATGTTCTTCAAGGTCTTCGATGCGAACGGGCACCGGCTGGAGTGCTGCCTCGGGAGAGGTGGCCGGGACCCTGCTGCGGCGAGGACTGGGCCCGCCGATCGCTCCCTTGGCGGCTCCTCAGGTGGTGGAGGCGTCGGAGGTTCCAGCAACTCTGGCGAGCTCTTCGCGACTCCGGAGATGAGCGACGACAGATATGAGCCCCCGAGCCGGCGCCGCTCCTGGAGCAGGGAGGGCTCGTCAGGCCGCCGCCGACTCTGATCTGGATGGGGTTGGCGCCGGTGCTTGACAGCCCACTGTTGATGATGGCGTCTTCTGCAGGGGCGTGCGTAGTTAGCGTCCCTTTAGGATCTGTTCCCTGCGAGGAATCAAAGACGCGTCCCGTGGGGGCTTGCAAGGTGCCTGTGATCCTGTTTTGTTAATACAACCCTTGTCGTAGAACTGTGCGAGTTGCTCATTCCGTCTTAGCTCAGTCCTCCCTTTCAAACCTCACGAGGGCTTGGTGCTCTCGCCGACAGGTCCCAGTCCCAAGGCGGCTTCAGCCGTCGCTGGTATGCTAGGTCGCGATGCCGTGGTCAAGGCCAGGAGGTGAGCGACCTGGAGTCCGGTAAGAGCCCCTGAGTCGCGATGCTCAGGAGGTCCCCTTTGGCGCTCAAGCAGCCGTTGTTCGGTGAGAAAGGAGATTGGCTTCGCTAACACGGGATTGCATTAGGTGCGGGGATGGTGCCACGGTAGCTGGTGCTTCCGGGTGGTGACTTATCTCGAGAATCAGGGGTCGCTCTCTAGTGTGTCGCCGGGTCCGTGCATCGGCAGGCGCGAGGTTGCTCTTGAAGATGTCGCCCTTGGCCTTGGCCCCACGGCCGAGGCCGAGGCGCGTGTCCTGTCTTCTGCAGCACTGACGCGGGTGCTCACCCACATCTACCTTCGCGATCCCGACGTCGACCTCGACGGCCTGCTGGAGCCAGTAAGCGGCGAGCGTGCCGCTGCTGCTGCCGTCGCCATGAAGGGTCACACGGAGGCTCTGCTGGGGAAGTTCCGAGCCTTCAACACCAAGCCGAAGCAAGGCGCTACCGACCCCATTGCTCCGTGAGGCGCACCCACTCCGCGCTGCTCTACCGCCGACAAGTGACTCAGTTGTAGCTCCTGTCCTGCCTTTAATTCCTGCACATGTATCATGCTTCGATGAGGCGTTTAAACTTGCGTTTGGCATTGAGATAACAGTGTGGACTATAATATTTGCTTTCGAATTCCTTGAAATTTGCGCTTTTCCTTCCTACTTGCTTATGTTCTACGCCGGCAGAGCCCGGCCCCGCGCATACCTCACCCAGCGTTAGTCCCGACCGGAAACTAGGACGGGGCCAACGAGTGAGGGGCTACGTGACAAGTTAGGCTCCTGAGTCACGATGCTCAGGAGTCCCCCTTGGCGCACGAACATCAAGTAGGGAGGTGTGATGTGGGTGGATCTACCGTTCTACGTCTGCAGAGCCCGGCCGCGCGCATACCTCACCCAGCGTTAGCCTTTCGGAACTAAGGGGTGAGGGGCTACGTGACCAGTTTGGCTCCTGAGTCACGATGCTTAGGAAGTCCCCCTTGACGCTCAAATGGCCTTCGTACCTTGGCTCCGCTCGGGGAGAGACGCGCGATGAACCAGGCCCGGGGGGGGGGCCTGGCTGGGCGGCGTGCGTCTGGGCGTAACCCAGGCGCAGCCCCCGTGCCCAGCCCCCTCGTGCGGCACTCCCGAGGGGAGGCGTTACGATGAGGCTAGACACTGAGCTTTGGGCTCCCTGAGGTTGATGCGGCCCGGGGGCCACCCTCAGTTGTTTATCACCAGCGCGGAGCATAGCGCTTCCGTATGTGTACGGGCATAGCCGCTCCTCGGCAGTGTCGTCAGCCAGCGCGGAGCATGGTGCTTCCACTGGTACGTGGGAGGGGCCCCCTCCGGGAGGAGCCCCCGAGGCGTGTACAGCCCCGCCCTGACACTGGGCTGGCACGGTAGGGCCTGGTGAGGTGTATCTGGGCACCCGTGGGCCAGCGCGGGACTCACGGGGCCCTACCTCTAGGCGGGTTGCGCCTGGCACTGGGCCTTATCTTGTGATGTGTCCCTGCAAATTTGGTTAGATGCCGGCACTCTACGTCCTTGGGTCCCGGCCCTCGAGCTGGTCTCAGCTGTTGCTGGTATGCCAGGTCGCGATGCCATGGACAAGGCCAGAGGGTGAGGGCTGGAGGGCCAGTAAGAGCCCTGAGTCGCGATGCTCAGGTACCCCCCCTTTAATGTGCAAGTGGTCGGCATGGAGAATAAGAGGTGCCATGGACCGGCATCAAATAATCAAGCATGGTGGGTATGATGCATAACCGGAAATAACTGCAAATGAGATACATGCCGCTGGGTCTGGCCCGAGCGACTTGGGGATCGTGCAGCCCGAGGGGCGCCCCCAACAAGGTAAGCTAACAACATGAAATAAAAGGGATACATGCCGCAGGGAAGGACCCACACGGCCTGGGAATAATGCAGCCCTGGGGGGCGCTCCCAGCTGGAAGTAAAACTTGAAAGATGTCACCTGATGACGTTGAGGACGAAGGGGTGTTGGTGTAGCAGACCCGGTGGGCTGCGGAAGCCGATCCTCACAAGCCCCCAGACCCAGGGGCCTCGAGAGGCTCCGGAGGCGCTGGTGGCTCTCTGCGGACCATCTCCATCTCCGCCAGGGCTGCGGAACGCCTGGCCTCTTGTGCCTCCATGGTGCCCCTCGTGAGGCGCTGGTGCGTGACAGCCGCGTTCGGCAAGCCGTAAGGCATGCGAACGTAGCTGTGGGGTGGACCTCTGCAGTGCCCCACTCGCGAGGGCCAGAGGCGCTCCAGAGAGGCGGCTCGGTTGAGCCCTGGTATGTCGATGCTGACGCGCATCCCACCATCCTCGCCTGGATGGGGAGCCACTGCTGGTAGACGGCGGCCGCCTTTCATGACCCTTGACTCCTGTAGCTCCTGAATGGCCTTGCTGACGAACTCCTGAGGCTCTGGCTCTCCTTGCCTTACTCCTTGAGGGAAACGTGCCTCGAAACACGCCTCCATGTGGTGCCCAAGCGCCTCCCTCGTGACCCTAGCCAGGTCGGTGGCCCTCCAGGGGAGAGCCCCCGAGCCCTGCCTGAGGAGGGCGCCGGGCGCGCTTTCCTATGCGACGGAAGGAGGTTCCCCCTGGGCAGGCACGGGCCCAGAGGGGCTTGCCTCCTGAGGGGTCAGGCCGGACAATGTCTTCTTTTTCTTGGGGGCGGTCTCGGGAAGCCTCCTGCTTCCGCGATCCGGGTCTTCCAGTGACGCGGCCAGAAAGGCTCGTTCCAGGGAACACACCGCGTCCTTCTCTTCATAGGGCACCGTGATGACTCCGCCACTTCCTGGCATCTTGAGGACGTTGTAGCCATGGTGAGTTACGGCCATGAACTTGGCCAGCGCTGGGTACCCAAGGATGGCGTTGTACGACAGGCGAATGTGAGCGACATCGAAGTCGATGAGCTCGGTGCGGTAGTTGTCGCGTGCCCCGAAGGTGACAGGGAGGCGGACCTGCCCAATCGGGACCGTGGAGCCATCGGTGATTCCTGAGAAGGGCTTGGTTGGCTGAAGCTGGCTGTAGGGCACTTGGAGATTGTTGAATGTTTCCACGGACAGGACGTTGAGCCCTGCCCCGCCATCGATGAGGGTCCTGGTGACCACCACGTTGCTGATGATTGGGGAACAAAGCATCAGGAGGACTCCGGCTGTAGCCGCACACTTGAGCTGATCTGCTGAGCTGAAAGTGATGGCGCACGCCGACCACCTGAGAGGGCGCGTGGCTTCAAGCCTGGGGAGGACTGCATTCACTTCGCGGGCGAACTGCTTGAAGATGCGTTGAGAGGCTGGGGCCTGAGCCCCGCCCAGGATGCAGGCGATCACGCACGGCTCCTAGAAGCCCCTAGCCCCCTCGTCTTGGTGGCGGTCCTCGTTTCTCCTTGGCTGCGGCGGCAGCGGAGGGAGGCCTGCGTTGCCATGCTGGCGATCCTCGCGAGGCTGATCCCTCCAGTCTCCCTCGCGAGGCGGGTCTTGCCAGCGATCCTCGCGAGGTTGATCGCGCCACCCTTGGCGCGGGCCACGGTCTTCCCAGCGTCCTGCGTTCCTTCCTCCTCCTCGACCGTAGCCCCGGTCACCGTGGTCGGGGCGACGGTCGATCCTTCCTTCTCGCACGGCTCGGAGCTCTTGACATTCGTTGGTGTTGTGGGTGTGGAGGTCGTGGTACACATAGTACCGGCTGCCCTTGGAAGGTTTGGGCTGATCTCTTCCCCGCTTGGTGTCTGGTTCTGCTGTGAGCACGATAGCCCCCTTGCGCTTCACATCCTTGGCCTTGGGCTTCTTCTCTTCTGGGTCTGCGGCAGGTAGCTCGAGGAGGGAGAGACGCCCTTCCTCAACCCTGGCGCACTTGGTCGCCAAGTTGAACAGCTCCAAGGAAGTGCATAGGTCTTCATGCATCGCCAGCTCCTCCTTCATCTTGACATCGCGCACGCCGTCGGAGAAGGCTGAGATGATGGCCTCCTCGGTCACCTTGGGAATCTTGAGGCGTGCGTTGTTGAAGCGCTGGATGTACTTCTGCAGGGTCTCCCCGGGTTGTTGCTTGATGCGGTGCATGTCGCTCACGGCGGGTGGCCAGTCGCGAGTACCTTGGAAGTTGGCGATGAAGCGGGTGCGCATCTCGTCCCAGGAGGAGATCGTGCCCGGAGCCAGGTTCAGGAGCCAGGTGCGGGCCCCGTCCTTGAGCGCCACGGGAAACCAGTTCGCCATGACCTTCTCGTCTCCGTTGGCAGCTTCGATGCCCAGCTTGTAGAGCTGGAGGAACTCCGCAGGGTCAGCCGTGCCGTCGTAACGAGGAGGTAGGTCCGGCTTGAACTTGCCGGGCCAGCAACGCTGCGTAGCTCGGTGGTGAAGGCGCGACAGCCTGCCATGGCCACGGGAGGCCTTGGGTGACGGAGAGCTTGGTCTTGCATGTCCCCACGCGCTGCAGCTGGGTCTTGACATGCGGGAGCAGGAGCATGGTCGCGACGTGCTGGAGCAGGGAGCGCCCGGGTAGCTTCTTGCGGGCGAGGGACTTCTTGGCAGCTCTGCTCTTGCCGCGCTGGCACCTAACGGAGCGGGTTCCGCCCAGGGGCCACGCGCCTTGGAGCCATGGCGCCTTCTTGTGGAGGAGGCGGCCGCGGCGCCGCCGGAGCTTTGTCGCCCGCGCGGGGCGGGGTGCGGTGCAGCGGAGCGGACGGCGCAGGAGAGCCCCCTGCGGCGCGGACGAGCTCGGCGACGCCGTCGAGCCATTCTTCGTAGACGTCGTCGACGGGTCAGTAGCGCAGGAGCTCGTTTGCCGCGATGAGCGCAGCTCGAGCCTCCATGGGTGTGCGGAGCGCGCGGGGCGAAGAACCAGCTGGCGTGAGCGAGGGAGTAGCGGTGCAGCCGTCTTGCCGCACGGACGGACGCTGAGACGATGCTTGCTGCTCGTCCCCCGCCGGGCCGGTGGCAGCGTTGACGGCAGGTGACGGGGAACGGCGAGGACGCCCGCCGACAGGAGCCGTCTGGGCGATGCAGGAAGCGAGAGCGGCCCGGCGCTCAGCGCGGGCCCGACGAGCATCAGACATGGGCGCAATGGTCGGAGGAGAACAGGGTGGTGGAAGACGAATTCCGGTGCACCCCTACCTGGCGCGCCAAATGTCGGATTTCGGGTTCTGGCAGACCCTTGAGGTTCGAACACTGGGGTGCGCGCGGAGATTTCGCCTCCTACCTACCTGCACACCTCCGCCTCGCTAAGATCTAAGCTGTGGAAAGAACAACATGAATGACACAGGGTTTATACTAGTTCGGGCCACCGTTGTGGTGTAATACCCTACTCTAGTGTGTGGTGTGGTGGATTGCCTCTTGGGCTGATGATGATGAACAATACAAGGAAGAACAGCCTCGCGAGGGTCTGCTCTTGGCTGGGGCGATGAACTGCTGGGAGGAGTTCAGTCACCCTTCTCTCTCTCTCTCTCTCTGATTCTCTGATCTCCACTCCTCTCTCTCTCCGATTGTTTTTTCTCTCTTTCTTTCTTCTCTCCCTTTCTTCTCTACCTTTCTTCTCTACCTCCCCCCTGGGGGTGGGTAGTCCTATTTATAGAGGCCCTGGTCCTCTTCCCAAATATCGAGCGGGAAGGGAGCCAACAATGGCGGGCTAATTTGAAGGGGGACAGCTAGTACCAGTTATCCTGACAAAAGTAGTCTTCGCCTGCACAAAGCTCTGGTGGTGACGCCATCTTGGGCTCCACGATGACCTCCGTCTTGCAGTCCTCCTGGTCTTGGTCTTGTTGCACCGAAATGGCAACCTTTTCCTGATGCCTCGGTACTCCGCGGCTACGCTTTCTCCCTTTGCACCAAAGAGGAAAGGAGGACGCTGCGCGGGCTGGCACCCGCCTGGCGCCTTTGGTCGTCACGGCTTGAGTCACGGGCACCTCGTCAGGTACCCCGCCTTGATATCTCCCCCTCCTCGCGAGCCAGCCTAATGAGGCCGTGCCTGAGGAAGCTCCGCATCGTCCGCCCCGCGAGGCTTGGCCCCTCACGAGGGTCTTGGGTCTGTGTTGGTGAAGATGGGCCGTGCTGGTCCCCCCTTTGAGCCACGCCGCAGGCTGCAGGCAGACAAGTCTGGGGACCCCCGTTCCCAGAACGCCGAGAACAACCGTCACACCTCTTTACCAAATCCTCAGCATCAGCATGAGACGTCAACCAATAGAAACTATGACGAAAGGCCTTAGCTACCAAGGATTTAAACCGGCATGGTGACCACAATCTCCTTCGTGGATCTCACGCAAAATCTCACAGCCTTCTTGAGGAGACACACAACGCTAAAACGCCCCTGTCACACTGCAATGATGTAACTCCCCATTGATGATGGTCACTGATTTGGATCGCCGGATTACCTGCCTAGCCAAGTCTTCATCCTCTGGTAACTCGCCCCGGTTCATGTACGCCACGTATGGGACTGTCCAATCCGGGATAACGTGAAGAGCCGCCACTAATTGAGCCTCCGGGTTAGGAATAGCCAAATCCTCCTCTGAAGGTATCTTGACCGACGGATTATGTAGCACATCCTGAAAGACATTGGGCGGCACCGATTTACATTGAGAGCCTAAGCGACTTAAAGCGTCCGCCGCTTCATTCTTTTGCCTGTCTATATGGTCAACCTGATAACCCTTAAAATGACCAGCCACTATGTCCACCTCTTGCCGATACGCCGCCATGAGTGGATCCTTGGAATCCCAAGTGCCAGACACCTGTTGAGCTACCAGGTCTGAATCACCAAAGCACTTAACACGGCTTAAATTCATCTCCTTAGCCATCCGAAGACCATGGAGCAAGGCCTCATATTCAGCTGCATTGTTAGTGCAAGGGAACATTAAATGGTGAACATAACAAAACTTATCACCTCGTGGGGAAGTTAATATGACTCCAGCTCCGAGCCCTCCAATTGTGTGGACCCATCAAAATGAATAGTCCAATAAGTGTTATCTGGCTTTTCCTCCGGTGCCTACAACTCAGTCCAGTCATTGATGAAATTCACAAGTTCTTGGGACTTGATTACTGTGCGAGGCATATATTTTAACCCGTGAGGTCCAAGATCAATAGCGCATTTGGCAATCCGGCCACTTGCTTCTCTGTTTTGGATGATATCCCCCAAGGGGGCAGAACTAACCACCGTGATAGGATGACCCTGAAAATAATGCTTGAGCTTCCGGCTTGCCATGAAAACCCCATACACAAGCTTCTGCCAATGTGGGTACCTCTACTTGGACTCAATAAGCACCTAACTAATTTAATAAACCGTCCGTTGAACCGGATACTCCTTTCTGGTCTCCTTGCACTCAACAACAATAGCCACACTAACAGCCTGGCCATTAATAGCCACATATAGCAACAAGGGCTCTTTATCAACAGGAGTAGCAAGGACAGCCGGCTCAGCTAGCTGCCGCTTTAGACTCTCAAAGGCTTCATTGGTAGCATCACTCCGGACGAAATGGTCTGTCTTCTTCACCATCTGATACAGAGGGATTTCCTTTTCTCCCAAACGGCTAATAAACCGGCTCAATGCTGCAATACGACCCGCCAGCCGCTGCACATCGTTAATACACGCCGGTTTAGCCAGAGACGTAATAGTTGTGATCTTCTCCATATTAGCTTCAATGCCCCTGTTAGACACCAGAAAACCCAAGAGCTTGCCTGCTGGTACACCAAAGACACATTTGGCCAGATTAAGCATCATCTTATAAACCCGGAGGTTATCAAATGTCTCCTTCAAGTCATCTAGAAATGTTTCCTCCTTTCTGGACTTCACCACAATATCATCTAGATAAGCATGAATATTGCACACAATCTGTTTATGAAGACAATTCTGTACACAGCGCTGATAAGTCTCCTGGGTGCTCTTGAGCCCAAAAGGCATAGATACAGAGCAAAAGGCTCCAAAGGGAGTTATGAAAGCTGTCTTCTCCTGGTCCTTAACTGCCATTTTGATCTGATGATAACCAGAATAAGCGTCCAGAAAACACAAACAATCACAACCTGCCATAGCATCAATGATTTGATCAATACAAGGGAGAGCAAACGGATCAGTTGGACATGACTTGTTCAGATCTGTGTAGTCCACACACATACGCCAAGTGTCGTTCTTCTTAAGTACCAACACTGGATTAGCTAGACACTCAGGGTCAAAAACCTCCACAATAAACCGTGCTGCTAAGAGCCGGGCTACCTCCTCACCAATTGCCTTGCGCCTTTCTTCATTGAAGCGGCGGAGAAACTGCCAGACCGATTTAAACTTAGGATCTATATTAAGAGTGTGCTCAACGAGTTCCCTCGGTACACCTGGCATGTCAGAAGGCTTCCATGCAAAGATGTCCCGGTTCTCACGGATGAACTTGATGAGCGCGCTTTCCTATTTCGGATCCATGTTAGCACTGATGCTGAACTGCCTGGATGAATCGCCAGGAACAGAATCAACTAGCTTAGTCTCCTCAGCCGATTTAAACTTCAAAGCCGGACCATGCTCTATAGTTGGTTTTTTCAGAGAAGTCATATTTGCCGGATCAACATTGTCTTTGTAAAACTTCAACTCATCTGTTGCACAAACCGACTTAGCATAGGCCGCATCACCTTATTCACATTCCAAAGCAATCTTCCGGCTCCCATGCACTATGATGCTCCCCTTATGACCCAGCATCTTAAGCTGCAGATAAACATAACAGGGCCTTGCCATGAACTTAGCATAAGTCGGCCGTCCAAACAGGGCATGATATGGGCTCTTGATTTTCACCACTTCAAAAGTCAATGTTTCTGATCTTGAATCATGATCATCTCCAAAAGAAACCTCTAGGGCTATCTTACCAACTGGTTACGCCGATTTACCAGGCACCACACCATGAAAGACGGTGTTCGACGATTTAAGATTCTTATCTGTCAACCCCATGCGATGGAAGGTTTCATAATAAAGGATATTGATACTGCTCCCTCCATCCATGAGTACCTTGGTGAACTTATACCCCCAACCTGAGGTGCCACCACTAAGGCCAGATGACCCGGATTATCATCCCGGGGTGGATGATCCTCTCGACTCCACAAAATGGGTTGTTCACACCAGCGCAGATAATGGGGCACCGCCGGTTCAATGGAATTTACTGCCATCTTATGCATCTTCTGATCGCGCTTACATAGGCTAGTGGTGAAGACATGATACTGCCCACTATTCAACTGCTTCGTATTACTCTGATAACCCGATTGTTGTTGCTGCTGACCCCCTGATGATTGTAACCGCCCTGGTTACCCTGATTACCTTGATTGCCATGTCCGGTTTGATTGCCTTGGAATCCTGAACCGGAGCTGCCTCCACCATAACCTGGCCCATGAGAACCGCCTGCTAAACCGCTGGGCGGTCCCTGGTCGTATTGGAAAGAACTTGACTTTTTAAACTCCCGCATGATGAAACAATCCTTCGAAAGGTGCATAGCTGGCCTCTCCCGTGACCCGTGCTTTGGGCAAGGCTCATTTAACAGGCGTTCAAGATTGGGACCAGAACCTCTACCCCGCTGGGGCGGTTTACCCTTACGGCTTTGACCATTATCCTGGGTGTTGGTGTTAGCCACAAAATCCAAGATGTTATCTACCTTGCACTTACCATTGTTTCCATGATCCGTCGGGTTATGCTGCTGCCCCTTGGCACTGCCATTCTTCTTTCCCTTCCCCGTCTTTTCATCCTCAGACTCAGGGTCCTTGGTACTATCTGAATCAGCATACTTAACCAGAGCTGCCATAAGTGTGGACATGTCATTGCAGTGACGCTTGAGCCTTACCAACTTCAGCTTCAAAGGCGTAAACCGGCAGTTGCCTTCCAAAGTTAAGATTGCCGTGTCAGCATTGATGCGGTCTGATGAATGCAGAATGGCTGATACCCGCTTCATCCAATGGGTTGTAGACTCCCCTTCATCTTGAACACAGGCGGCTAAGTCCACAATTGACATGGGTTGTTTGCACGTATCATTGAAATTCTGGATAAACCGGCTTTTTAACTCGGCCCATGACCCAATGGAGTTAACCGGTAAAATTTTTAGCCAAGTGCGAGTTGTTCCTTCCAACATCATGTTGAATTACTTAGCACATGCCAGATCATCCACGTCCAGCATCTCCATTGCCATCTGATAGCTCTCAACCCATGACTCATGGGGTAAATCGGCGGTGTAATTGGGCACCTTACGAGGACCCTTGAAAAACTTGGGCAGCCGCATGTTACGTAGGGCCAGGGTAAGACACGGTACCCCCCAACGAACTAAAAACCACGCCCGGTTCCACTGAAGTAGTTGGACGAACCAGAGTAAGCTGACGAGCCGCATACTGTGTTGCTAACTCAGCTTCTCGACGTGCCCGACCGTGATCCACCACATCCTGGGCATTAGCACCGCCACCCGCTAGGTTTTGCCCTCGTGGCGGTTTACGGTTTCGCGCACTGCTTGATACAGTTGGTTCATCAATATGTCTGCTGTAGCTCCGACTTGGGCGGGGGGTGGTGGTGGAATGAATCCTCTCACGACTGTGCGAATAAGCATGCTGTTGGGTCAAAGCCGTCTGAAGGAGCTCTCTAGCCATCGTGTTTCAACAGCTACTGGAGACTCGCCTTCGATTGCGAGAGCTGCCATTGAAATGTGCTCTACTAGGACATTGTTCTGACGAGGCGGATCCGTTGCACGCGGCTGAACTGGCGCCCCCGTTCTAGGTGCCTCCGCCCAGTTTACCACTGGCTGGTTGCTGGTTCCTGCTCCTCGCATGTTCCAGGGTTTTCCCAGTCACGACGTTGTAAAACGACGGCCAGTGAATTGTAATACGACTCACTATAGGGCGAATTCGAGCTCGGTACCCGGGGATCCTCTAGAGTCGACCTGCAGGCATGCAAGCTTGTGCCTCTAACTCGGCCCGCTCTGCGGCCATCCTGGCGTTTTCTACTGCCAGATGTACCTTAGCTTGAGATATCTGATCCTTCACCTTTACAATCTCTGCGTTATGATGGTCCTGATCTGCCGGATTAATCTCAACCGCTAGCAACATTGCCAAAGTGTCGAATAAATCGGACAAAGCCTGAGCCGTCGGTGGTGCAGAGCCCCCTGCCCCGGCTGGGGTTGCTGCTGCTGAACCGGAAATCACTGTTGCGGCGGTAGAAGAATGCTGCACCGATTGTGTACTGGCCCTGATAATCGCACCTCGGCTCGGCGGATCAGGGAGGTCTGGAATACTGTCGCCATCGGAACCACAACTAATCCGTCCATCATGCAGCTGATATAGCGACTTGGTCTCTCCAGCTGAAGACTCGTCATCAGAGTAGACGACGGTTTCGCCACCAGATACCAATCTATCCTCAGATTCCGCTCCGTGGATGACTCCCATGAAGGCACGCTTCACGGCAGACTAAATGCGGGCAGGTCTTGCACGCTAAGCCGTCTCGATGATGTTAGTGCAGATGTCCGGCTCAGGGCCCGGTTCGCCGATCTTGCCAATGAAGACATGTATTCCGCCAAAGGGGACCTGGTACCCGTACTCGATCGAGCCAGCCTCGGGGCCCCATCCTGCGTCGTCGATGTAGAGCTTGCCGTGACGACTCTTGGTCATCCGGCCCATAGCGTATCCCTTGAGCCCTTCGAAGCTGCCCTTCAAGAAGTCAAAACCATCGTGCGATAGCCCCATGGTGGGTGCCAATTGTCGTGGATTTGTCACGGCAGATGTCCTAGTGAAAGGACTTAGTCGTGGAGCCATCACGACGGGTTAGCTTAAAGGGGTTAAAGCGGACAAGGGATGCAAGGAATTATACTGGTTTGGCCCCTTACAATGAAGGTAAAGCCTACTCCAGTTGTGATGGAATTGCTAGGGTTTCGATGAACAGGGAGCGAATCTGCTTTGCCTCGCTCTCAAGTTATTGTTGTCTGTCCCTAAACTGCCGTCGGGTCGTCCATTTATATACACAGGTTGACGCCCGGCGGTTTACAGAATCCCGAGGCTGGCTCATAAATGTGCCCGGCTCGGTTTCTACCTATCCTTGCCTTACAACATAAGTTACATATCATATGGCGGTTTATGCCTATGGCCTCTAATCCGTCTTTGGGCCCTGAGACCTCATGTGAGATCACCTCTATAAACACCATACCTCTTGTCTTCATGGACTTCAAACATGACCAACTCCTTGTGGACATAACCTGGCCCCTCCTGGATGGTTTATACTTAATAGTAATATCCCCAACACCTTGTGTGCTATCAAACATCACAAGGTAACTAGGTGATTATAAATATGCTCTACATGTATCTCCGAGGGTGTTTGTTGGGTTGGAATACATCAAGACTAGGATTTGTCACTCTGAGTATCAGAGAGGTATCTCTGGGCCCTCTCAGTAATACACATCATGATAAGCCTTGCAAGCAATGTGACTAATGAGTTAGTTACGGGATGATGTATTACAGAACGAGTAAAGAGACTTTCCGGTAACGAGATTGAACTAGGTATGAAGATACCGACGATCGAATCTCGGGCAATTAACATACTGATGACAAAGGGAATAATGTATGTTGTCATTACGGTATGACTGATCTTCGTAGAATATGTGGGAACCAATATGAGCATGCATGTTCCTCTGTTGGTTATTAACCGGAGAGGTGTCTCGGTCATGTCTACATAGTTTCGAACCCGTAGGGTCCGCACGCTTAACGTTCGATGACGATTTTGTATTATATGAGTTATGTGATTTGGTGACTGAATGTTGTTCGGAGTCCCGGATGAGATCACGGACATGCCGAGGAGTCTCAAAATGGTCGAGAGGTAAAGATTCATATATAGGATGATGATATTTGCACACCGGAAGTGTTTTGGGGGTACCGGGTACATATCGGGTCACCACAAGGGGTTCCGGGCACCCCCCCTGCGGCAACTATATGGGCCTAATGGGCCATGAGGTGGACAGACTAGCCCCTGAGGGGCTGGTGCACCCCCATGTATGCCGAATTGGGAGGGGAAGGGAGGAGAAGAGGGAAAGGAGGGGGAGGGATTCGGCCACCCCCTTCCTTCCCTCCTCCCTCCTCCTTCCTTCCCCCTCTGTTACTTATGGAAGGGGGAGGCCAACTTGGGGGAGGAGCCCAAGTAGGATTCCTCCTACTTGGGGCGCCCCTTGCTGCTCCCCTCCCTCTCCCACTTATATATATGTGGGGGGCACCGCTAGAACACACAACATTGATTCCTAGCCGTGTACGGCACCCCCTCCACAGTTTACGCCTCCGGTCATATCCACGTAGTGCTTAGGTGAATCCCCGCGCGGAACACTTCACCATCACCGTCAACATGCCGTCATGCTGATGAAACTCTCCCTTGACACTTTTTTGGATCAAGAGTTCAAGGGATGTCATTGAGATGAATGTGTGCTGAACTCGGAGGTGCCATACGTTCGGTGCTTGATCGGTCGGAATGAGAAGAAGTTCGACTACATCAACCGCGTTGTCAAACGCTTCCGCTTTCGATATACGAGGGTATGTGGACACACTCTCCCCCTCTCGTTGCTATGCATCTCCTAGATAGATCTTGCGTGAGCGTAAGATTTTTATTTGAAATTGCATGCTACGTTTCTCAACAGTGGCATCCGAGCTAGGTCTATGCGTAGATGATATGCACGAGTAGAACACAAAGAGTTGTGAGCGGTGATCGTCATACTGCTTACCACCAACGTCTTATTTTGATTCGTCGGTATTGTTGGATGAGGCGGCCCGGACCAACCTTACATGACCACGTTCATGTGACCGGTTCCACCGACAGACATGCAACTAGTTTTGCATAAAGGTGGCTGGCGGGTGTCTGTTTCTCCAACTTTAGTTGAATTGAATTTGACTACGGTCGGTCCTTTTTGAAGGTTAAAACAACAAACTTGATAAATCACTCTTGTGGTTTTGATGCGTAAGTCAGAACGGTTCTTGCTAGAAGCCCGTAGCAGCCACGTAAAACTTGCAACAACAATGTAGAGGATGTCTAACTTGTTTTTGCAGGGCATGTTCTGATGAGATATGGTCAAGACATGATGTGATATACGTTATTGTATGAGATGATCATGTTTTGTAAAAGTTATCGGCAACTGGCAGGAGCCTTATGGTTGTCACTTTATTGTAGGAAATGCAAATGCCATGTAATTGCTTTACTTTATCACTATGCATTAGCAATAGTTGTAGAAGCAATAGTTGGCGAGACGACCACGATGATACGATGGAGATCAAGGTGTCAAGCCAGTGATGATGGAGATCATGACGGTGCTTTGGATATGGAGATCAAAGGCACAAGATGATGATGGCCATATCATGTCACATATTATGATTCCATGTGATGTTTATCTTTTATGCATCTTATTTTGGTTAGTACGGCGGTAGCAAAATAATATGATCCCTTACTAAAATTTCAAGGTATAAGTGTTCTCCCTGAGTATGGACCATTGTGATAGTTCATCGTGCTGAGACAGTTTTGCACATGTGGAATACTCGGATTAAACTTGACGAGCCTGGCATGTATAGACATGGCCTCGCAACACTGGAGACCGAAAGGTCGAACGTGAATCATATAGTAGATATGATCAACATAGAGATGTTCACCACTGAAGACTACTCCATCTCACATGATGATCGGACATGGTTTAGTTGATTTGGATCACGTAATCATTTAGATGACTCGAGGGATGTCTATCTAAGTGGGAGTTCTTAAATAATATGATTAATGAACTTAATTTATAATTAACTTAGTCCTGATAGTTTTTGCATATCTATGTTGTATATCAATGACCCGTGCTATCATTCCCTTGAATTTTAATGTGTTCCTAGAGAAAGCTAAGTTGAAAGATGATGGTAGCAACTACACGGACTGGGTCAGTAACTTGAGGATTATCCTCATTACTGCATAGAAGAATTATGTCCTTGGTGCACCCCTAGGTGTGCCACCCCCTCCAGCAACTACAGACGTTGTGAATGCCTGGCAGTCGTGTGTTGATGACTACTTGATAGTCCAGTGTGCCATGCTTTACGGCTTAGAATCGGGACTTCAAAGACGTTTTGAACGTCATGGACCATATGAGATGTTCGAAGAATTGGAGTTAATATTTCAAGCAAATGCCTGAGTTGAGAGATATGAAGTCTCCAACAACTTCTACAGCTGCAAGATGGAGGAGAACAATTCTGTCAGTGAACACATACTCAGAATGTCTGGGTATCATAACCACTTGACTCAGCTGGCAGTTAATCTTCGAGATGATAGTTTTATTGACAGAGTTCTTCAATCATTGCCACCAAGCTACAGAGGCTTCATGATGAACTATAAAATGCAAGGGATGGATAAGACAATTCCTGAGCTCTTCGCTATTCCCAAAGCTGCGGAGGTAGAAATCAAGAAGGATCATCAAGTGTTGATGGTTAACAAGACCACTAGTTTCAAGAAAAAGGGCAAGGGAAAGAAGTGGGACTTCAAGAAGAATGGCAAGCAAGTTTCCACTCCTAGGAAGAGGCCCAAGTCTGGACCTGAGCATAAAACTAAGTGCTTCTACTTCAAAGGGACTGGTCACTGGAAGCGGAAGTGCCCCAAGTATTTGGCGGATAAGAAGGATGGAAAATTGAGCAAAGGTATATGTGATATACATGTTACTAATGTGTACCTAAATAATTCTCGTAGTAGTGCCTGGGTATTTGATACCGGTTCGGTTGCTCATATTTGTAACTTGAAATAGGGGCTTCGGATTAAATGAAGATTGGCTAAGGACGAGGTGACGATGCGCGTCGAGAATGGTTCCAAGGTTCATGTGATCGCCGTCGGCACGCTACCTCTACATCTATCTTCGGGATTAGTTTTAGACCTGAATAATTGTTATTTGGTGCCAGCGTTGAGCATGAACAATATATATGGATCTTGTTTAATGCGAGACGGTTATTCATTTAAATCAAAGAATAATGGTTGTTCTATTTATATGAGTAATATCTTTTATGGTAATGCACCATTGAATAATGGTCTATTTTTATTGAATCTCAATCCTAGTGATACACATATTCATAATATTGATGCCAAAAGATGCAAAGTTGATAATGATAGTGCAACATATTTGTGGCACTGCCGTTTAGGTCATATTGGTGTAAAGCGCATGAAGAAACTCCGTGTAGATGGACTTTTGGAATCATTTGATGCTTGCGAATCATGCCTCATGGGCAAGATGACTAAAACTTCGTTCTCCGGAACAATGGAGCGAGCCACTGACTTATTGGAAATAATACATACCGATGTATGCGGTCCGATGGGTGTTGAGGCTCGCGGCGGGTATCATTATTTTGTAACCTTTACATATGATTTGAGCAGACATGGGTATATCTACTTAATGAAACACAAGTCTGAAACATTTGAAAAGTTCAAATAATTTTAGAGTGAAGTGGAGAATCATCGTAACAAGAAAATAAAATTTCTACGATCTCATCGCGGAGGTGAATATTTGAGTTACGAGTTTGGCCTTCATTTAAAACAATGTGGAATAGTTTCACAACTCACGCCACCTGGAACGCCACAGCGTAATGGTGTGTCCGAACGTCGTAACCGTAATTTATTAGATATGGTGCAATCTATGATGTCTCTTACCGATTTACCACTATCGTTTTGGGGTTATGCATTAGAGACAGTTGTGTTCACTTTAAATAGGGAACCATCTAAATCCATTGAGACGACACCATATGAACTATGGTTTGGCAAGAAACCCAAGCAATCGTTTCTTAAAGTATGGGGTTGCGATACTTATGTGAAAAAGGTTTAGCCTGATAAGCTTGAACCCAAATCGGAGAAGTGCGTCTTCATAGGATACCCACAAGAATCTGTTGGGTACTGATTGTTCTCTGGTTGTAGCGCCAGAAAAGCTCCTGTCTGCTAGGACTACGTCGGTATTTCCCCAAAGAGGAAGGGATGATGTAACACAGCGATGGTAGGTATTTCCCTCAGTGAAGAAACCAAGGTTATCGAACAAGTAGGAGAACCAAGCAACACAACGTAAACAACACCTACACACAAATAATAACACCTCGCAACCCGACGTGTTAAAGGGGTTATCAATCCCTTTCGAGTAACAGTGCCAGAAACTGTAGTAGATTGGAATAATAGATCTCAAATAAAATAAATTGCAGCAAAGTATTTTTGTATTTTTGGTTTGATTGATCTGAATAAAAATGCAAAGGAAAAGTAGATCGTAAGAAAATATATGAGGAAGAAGACCCGGGGGCCGTAGGTTTCACTAGTAGCTTCTCTCAAGAAAGATAGCAAACGGTGGGTAAATGAATTACTATTGGGAAATTGATAGAACCCCAAATAATTATGACGATATCCAGGCAATGATCATTACATAGACATCACGTCCAAGATTAGTAGATCGACTCCTGCCTACTTCTACTACTGTTACTCCACACATCAACCGCTATCCAGCACGCATCTAGTGTATTAAGTTCATGGAAAAATGGAGTAATGCAATAAGAATGATGACATGATGTAGACAAGATCCATTTATCTATTGCGTAGATATAGATCTCATCTTTTTATACTTAGTAGCAATGATACATACGTGTTGGTTCCCTTTTCTGTCACTGGGATCAAGCACCGTAAGATTGAACCCACTACCGGGCACCTCTTCACATTGCAAGATAAATAGATCAAGTTGGCCAAACAAAACCCAAATATTGGAGAAGAAGTACAAGGCTATAAGAGATCATGCATATAAGAGATCAAAGAAACTCAAATAACTTTCATGGATATAAAAAGATATGACTGATCATAAACTCAAAGTTCATCATATCCCAACAAACATACCGCAAAAAGAGTTACATCATATGGATCTCCAAGAGACCATTGTATTGAGAATCAAGAGAGAGAGAGAGATGAAGCCACCTAGCTACTAACTGCGAACCCGGAGGTCTACAAAGAACTACTCACGCATCATCGGAGAGGCACCAATGGAGGTGGTGAACCCCATCTGAGATGGTGTCTAGATTGGATCTGGTGGTTCTGGACTCTGCGACGGTTGGATGAATATTTCGTCGACTTCCCTAGGGTTTGGGGAATATTTAGGTATTTATAGAGCAAAGAGCCGGTTCGGGGGGCACCCGAGGTGGGCACAACCCACCAAGGCGGGACTAGGCTTCCTGGCGCGCCCTGGTGGGTTGTCCCCTCCTCGGGACTCCACCCAGGTGCTACCAGGGCCCAACTTGTTCCTTATGGTCCATAAAAAATCTCCGTAAAGTTTCATGGCATTTGGACTCCGTCTGATATTGATTTTCTGCGATGTAAAAAACACGGAAAAAAACAAGAACTGGCACTTGGCACTATGTCAATAGGTTAGTACCAAAAAATGATATAAAATGATTATAAAACATCCAAGATTGATAGTATAACAACATGAAAAAATCAAAAATTATAGTTACGTTGGAGACGTTTCAGGTACACCTTCTAGCATGATCATAAGGAAGACAATCAAAAATAAATCATGCTCCAACATCATAGCATAACGAGAGACAATACGTGCATGCTTCGGGAATCACAAAGTTTAACACCAATATTCCTACTAGAGCATAATTACTCATTAACATAACTCACATATCACATCATCATATCTCAAAACTATTACTAAGAATCAATTTTATTTTGTCCAATGATCTTCATGACATTTTTCTTTTCTTTATCCTTCTTGGATATCTATCACTTTGGGACTAATTTTCAAGTGTTGCTTTTGACAAGCTCCAACAAATATAAGTGAAGATCATGAGCATAATATTTCTTTCTCTCAAAATAATTTAGTGAAGCAAGAGAGATTTTCTTCAAAATTTTACTAACTCTCAAATAAATATAATTGAAGCAAGAGAGCATTTCTTCATACTAAGCACACCATGCTCAAAAATATATAAGTGAAGCACTAGAGCAAGTCCTAGCTCATAAAAGATTTAAGTGAAGCATAGAGAGCAATTCTAACTAGTCATGACATAATTTTGGCTCTCTCAAATAGGTGTGTCCAGCAAGGATTGATGACTTAAAACAGTAGCATAATTGTGCTAACACACAAAGACAGGAATCAAAAAGCAAAAATAAAATTTATTCATTGGGTTGCCCCCCAACAAGCACTATAGTTTTATGCCCTTAGCTAGGCATAATATTTCAACGATGCTCACACAATACATAATAATTGAAACACAAAGTCAGCATCATGAAACATGTGAAAAACACATTTAAGTCTAACATACTTCCTATGCATAGGAATTTTATAGGAAAATAAATTATCAAAACAAGAAACATGTAGCATATGCAAAGGAGAGAAATAAAACATTGACAATCTCAACACAATGAGAGGAAATTTTATAACATGAAAATTTCTACAACCATATTTTCCTCTCTCATAGTAATTATATGTAGGATCGTAATCAAATTCAATAATATAACTATCATATAAAGTTTTCTCTTTATGATCCGCATGCATGCAACATTGACACTCTTCCAAAATAGTGGGATTATCATCAAATAAAGTCATGATATCTCCAAACTCACTTCCATAAAAAAATTCATAAGGTTGAGCACTCACCAAATATGTGGGATTATTTTTAGCTAGAGTTGACACCCTTCCAAACTCACTTTCAATATTATTGCAAACATATTCATCATGAGGCTTAAATAAATTTTCAAGATCATAAGAAACATTATCACCCCAATCATGATCATTGCAATAAGTAGCAGGCATGACAAAACAAGCATCCCCAAGCTTGGGGTTTTGCATATTATTAGCGCAATTCACATTAAAATAATTTATAGTAAAATTATTGCAATCATGCTTATTATTCAAGGAGCTATCATGAATCAATTCATAAATTTCTTCATCACAATTTTTAGATTCACGATTCTCAAGCAAAACTTCATAAAGATAATCTAGTGCACTCAACTCACTAGCAATTGGTTCATCATGATTGGATCTTTTAAAAAGATTAGCAAGTGGATGGGGATACATATCAATATATTTTTAGCAAGCGAATATGCAAGCATATAGAAGGCACATGGAAACACAAGAAAACAAAAGATCTGACGAGAAAAAGGCGAACGAAAAACGGGGCGAATAAAAAGGCAAATTTTAGTGAAGTGGGGGAGAGGAAAACGGAAAATAATGTAAATTGAGAGGAGATGAGATTTGTGATTAGGAACCTGGTTATGTTGAAGATCCTCCCCGGCAACGGTGCTAGAAATTCCTTTTGACTGCTCTCTGGTTGTAGCGCTAGAAAAGCTCATGTCTGCTAGGACTATGTCGGTATTTCCCCAAAGAGGAAGGGATGATGCAACACAACGACGGTAGGTATTTCCCTCAGTGAAGAAACCAATGTTATCAAACCAGTAGGAGAACCAAGCAACACAACGTAAACAACACCTACACACAAATAACAACACCTCGCAACCCGACGTGTTAAAGGGGTTGTCAATCCCTCTCGGGTAACGATACCAGAAAATTGTAGTAGATTGGAATGATAGATCTCAAATATAAGTTGCAGCAAAGTATTTTTGTATTTTTGGTTTAATAGATCTGAATAAAAATGCAAAGGAAAAGTAGATCGCAAGCAAATATATGAGGAAGAAGAGCCGGGGGCCGTAGGTTTCACTAGTGGCTTCTCTTGAGAAAGATAGCAAACGGTGGGTAAATGAATTACTGTTGGGCAATTGATAGAACCTCAAATAATTATGACAATATCCAGGCAATGATCATTACATAGGCATCACGCCCAAGCTTAGTAGACCGACTCCTGCCTACATCTACTACTATTACTCCACACATCGACCGCTATCCAGCATGCATCTAGTGTATTATGTTCATGGAAAACGGAGTAGTGCAATAAGAACGATGACATGATGTAGACAAGATCCGTTTATCTATTGCATAGATATAGATCTCGTATTTTTATCCTTAGTAGCAACGATACATACGTGTCGGTTCCTTTTTCTGTCACTGGGATGAAGCACCGTAAGATCAAACCCACTACCGGGCACCTCTTCCCATTGCAAGATAAATAGATCAAGTTGGCCAAACAAAACCCAAATATCAGAGAAGAAATACGAGGCTATAAGAGATCATGCATATAAGAGATCAAAGAAAATCAAATAACTTTCATGGATATAAAAAGATATGACTGATCATAAACTCAAAGTTCATCAGATCCCAACAAACACACCGCAAAAAGAGTTACATCATATGGATCTCTAAGAGACCATTGTATTGAGAATCAAGAGAGAGAGATGAAGCCATCTAGCTACTAACTACGGACCCTAAGGTCTACAAAGAACTACTCACGCATCATCGGAGAGGCACCAATGGAGGTGGTGAACCCCATCCGAGATGGTCTCTAGATTGGATCTTGTGGTTCTGTACTCTGGGGCGGTTGGATGAAAATTTCGTCGACTCCCCTAGGATTTTGGGAATATTTGGGTATTTATAGAGCAAAGAGGCGGTCCAGGGGCACCCGAGGTGGGCACAACCCACCAGGGCGCGCCTAGGCCTCCTGGCGTGCCCTGGTGGGTTGTCCCCTCCTCGGGACTCCCCCCAGGTGCTGACACACACAGTACTCGAGGATTTATAACAGAGGTAAATCACATGTAAAAAGTAACATAAATACTATTACCTCAATCCAAATAGCGGAAGTAACAAGGTTGTGGATTCCCATCAACACCAACGACAAAGTTGAGTGTAGAAATAGTAACCCTAACGTATCACTTACTCGTTGTAAGATTCCTGCAACATGAGACGTTGCAGCCACAAGGGGTCAGTACATTGAATGTACTGGCAAATTCACACCATAGAGAATGATGAATAAAGGCCATCACTACATGCATATTTGGCTGTTGGAAAAGCTCTATGGTTATAAGGTTTTGTTGTGAAAAGCCAATTTTTCCCTACTACAAAGGAATAAATTTTATTTAACTATCATGGTGGTTGTTAATCATTAAGAATGGTTGACAACATTCTCAATCCCAATTAAGTAACATCATTAAACCCAACAAAATTATTTAAAGTCACAGGATGAGATTCACATGATAATCCAAGTACTAGATACTCAAAACGTCCATAACCGGGGACATGGCTAATCATGATTAGTTTATACACTCTGCAGAGGTTTGCGCACTTTTCCCCACAAGACCCGATCTCCTCCGTTGGATTTCTTGCACTACAAGGTGTTTGAGAAACGAATGACCGAGACATAGTCTTTCAGAAGCGTTTACACCTTACGATGGGTAGACCGTTCCACCTACAACCCCTACATCTGCTAGTCTACCACTGTAAGAGTTCACACGACTAAATCAACTATGCTAGAGCGCATAATTGCTTGTGGCTGCACATGGAAGTTTGTAGTATGAGTAATCTCATGATCCCTTTGAACCTGGGTGGCGGTCCATAAAAAAACAGGCAATCCTGGTGTCGGTGTACTAAAGTAGGGGTACCCTTAGTACCCCGAACTTGTGCACGGGCAGTCGCAGCGTCCCGCGGCAAGGCCTGCCAGGTCACCGCCAAGATCCTCCGTGGTTCCTCTGAAGACCATTCAAGAACAAAGTACTCAAGACAAGACCCCGGCAAGAGGAGCTTGCCGGGAAGAAGGCAAGACCCCGGCAAGAGGAGCTTGCCGGGAAGGCCATCATAAGCGTTCCAAGGCCCCGGCAAGAGGCGCTTGCCGGGAAGGCCATCCAAGGCATCCCAAGGAACTTGCCGCGGCGCGCTACGCGCCCCGACAAGGCCCGGTGAGCGACAAGCTCCACGGAAGCGACAAGTCGACGGCCGCGGCAAGGCGCTTGCCGCGGCAAGCCCCCACTCCACGCCCGCGCTCCAGCACATCCACCCACGTGTCGCTCCGGGGCCCCTCCCGAGCACACGTGGGAGGAGGCTGTGCAGCTAGGGGCGTGCGGTGGCACGCAAGCGCTGACAAGACAACCATCGTGGCAAGACGGTGGCGTCCCTAGCGGTCCCTTTCGGTGCTGTCTAGGCGACACAGACGGACATTTAATGCCCTTGTCCCCTGCCGTCAGGGTTAGGTATGATAACACTGTAGCAGCTAGCTGTGCCTAGTACTGCCCCTAGCTGTGCCTACCACCACTTTTCCACTTTTGCCCTCCGTTGCCCTATGTCGGTAACCCCTTGAGCATATAAAAGGAGGCCCGGGGCAACGTAGAAGGGGGTTCTGCAATTCCGCACACTCACGCTCGGTCCTATTCGCCGTCGGTGTGTACTGTAGCACTCCGCGCTCCCGAGCTAGAAATCAATACCAATCCACAAAGCAGGAGTAGGGTTTTACGCATCCGTGTGGCCCGAACCTGGGTAAATCGCTCGCGTGCTTCGCCTCGATTTATTCTTCGCACGACCAACCGCCCGCGTGCTTCGCCTCGATCTGCTCTTTGCGCAACCTCCGCCCTCCGCCGAGCCGAAAGGGACCCGGTCCGCCGGTCCCATAGGTGCCCGTGGATCAGAAACCCCGGCATCTCTGGCGCGCCAGGTAGGGGGGTCAAAGTTGTGTGAATCAGATCCGGCGTTCTTGCGGGCTAGATCTTCATCATCTTGGAACAGATAAGTTCTCAAAGCCTGAGCAACCAGATCTCTAATTTTTGAGTTATCTCCCCTGGACGGCCGCACTTTGTGTGGAAAACCTGTGCGCGGAGGAGCCAACTCGTAGCTGGCTGCGCCCTTGCGTTGTTTCGAGCTCGCTCAACAACATTAGGTGAGCTGCGGCTAGTTGCTACACTAGCCGCGCCCTTGCATTGTTTTGAGCCTGCTCAACAGCGTAAGTTAGCTGCGGCTAGTTGCTTAACTAGCCGCGCCCTTACTTTGCTTCGAGCCCCGCTCAGCAACTTAAGTGAGCTGCAGCTAGCTGCGACGAGGTTTCTTGCCGGTAGCGGCACTGCCAGCAGCCTGCTGATGTTCCGCACTCAGCGCTCGCGGCCCTGGTGCCTGCGCCGGCAAGTTCCCTAAAAGTGTGGGGTAAAAACATACAAAGTTGACGCCGAAATGGGAAGGCCCTTACCGGGTGAAACGAGTCACAGGGCCCGGCGCTGTCCTCCTTGGGACCGAAGATAACATCCCAGTGAGTAATTCCTGGAGCATCGAGCATCTTCGTAAGTTTTACCCGTAAGGCGCGTTTGTCGGAACCCGTTCCGGCAACCACCTCTTGTACAAAGTCTTGCCGCTGTTGCATGTAATCCTTTGTACGAGGCCGGGCGCAGATCCCGTGCACAAGTAAAGCTCGCGTGCCCCGCACATTTTGTCGATTTTATGCTTTCTATTTTTTGGCATATATGATCTGACATTTGTGCAGCACCAACCCCACGGTAAGCGATAACGAGCCGCAAGGCTCTATATCTTTATTTTCTCTTCTTTCTTTTCTTCCAAGGAAAGAAAGGTTCCCCCGCCCACAAGTTTGCCAGGGAGGAAAAGAGAAGATGAGGGTATGGGCCAGACGCCGTTTAAGGAGATTTCGCCTTGCCGGGAAGCAAACGACAGAAAAGCTAAGTTGCCAAAGTTTGAGCAGCCAAATATTTTAAATTTCAAGTTATCTCCCTTGAACGACTGCACTTTGTATGGGAAACCTGTGCGCGGAGGAGCCAACTCGTAGCTGGCTACGCCCTTGCGTTGTTTCGAGCTCGCTCAACAACATTAGGTGAGCTGCGGCTAGTTGCTACACTAGCCGCGCCCTTGCATTGTTTTGAGCCTGCTCAACAACGTAAGTTAGCTGCGGCTAGTTGCTTAACTAGCCGCGCCCTTACTTTGCTTCGAGCCCCGCTCAGCAACTTAAGTGAGCTGCAGCTAGCTGCGACAAGGTTTGTTGCCGGTGGCGGCACCGCCAGCAGGCTGCTGACGTCCCGCACTCAGCGCTCGCGGCCCGGGTGCCTGCACCGGCAAGTTCCCTAAAAGCGTAGGGCAAAAACATACAAAGGGAGGAGTCAAGTAAAGGGAATAACATTGCAATGGCTACCCAAGATAAAGTTATATTACAAAATAGCTTGTCGCGGCTCTAACAGATGTTTTCTATGACATAGCTAGCAGCGACAAGGAAAGAAGGAAGCAGGCGGCCTAGTCGACGCGGTCGCCCTCAACCCTCTTGATCCCGCTCACCTTGTCCACAATGGGTGCGACAAGGGCCTTGAGCTCTTCCTGATCGATATCAGGCGGCAAGGATCTGAGGACGTTATGGAGGCGGAGGCCTGGATTGCGGAAGGCCACCTTCATCAGCACCTTCTGAAGGGCTCCCGCACAGATCTCGCGCGACTCGTCGGCCAGCCGCTTTGGGATACTATCCCGGAGCCGCTGGAGCGCCGTCGCCACGCCCTGGAAGAACAGAGTGAGCTTGGCGCTAGGTTGGAGGTTCTCGTCGGAAGAGTACCCAAAGTCCTCCACCCCCAGCTGCGCCAGCTCCTTGTCGATGTCCCCGGTGGCGTTCGCGAGGCTCTCCGTCCAGTGCTCCACTGTATCCCTAAAGGCGTTTTGGGTGGTGGCGGCACTCTCCAGCAACGCCTTGTCGGCATCGACCTCCTTCTTCAGGGCCGCCTCCCGCTCCTTGGCGCCGTCCAGCGCCTTGGTCAAAGCGGCCAGCTTTGACTCAAGAGCGGCGTTGGAGTCCTTGGCGGCGCTAAGCTCTTCGCCATATGCTTTGCGATCAGCTTCCAGCTGCACCACCTTTATTTTCAGCACCTTTTTGGCGGCCTCAGCAGCGGCGGTAGCATCCTCCGCTTGCTTGAGGGCTCCGCCAAGCTTCTCCTCGCGCGCGGCAAGTTCCTCCTCGTGAGCGTCGAGGTTGACCTTCCGCTGCGCCTGCTCACCCTCTTCCGTGGCTAGCTTCACGGCGGCCAGTCCCTGCAGCTCTTCGGCTTCGGCCTTCTCGAGGAGAAAGGCCTTCTTCGCTTCAGCGAGCTGCTCCCGCTCCTCCGCCAGGGATCGGAGAGCTTCCCGGTGGAAACCCCCGAGCTCGTCTACGCGCTTCTCAATGTCTGCTCCCGCCTTCACGACAAGCGCCTCGCGGGACTCCAGCTTGGCTTGTCGCGCGCGGTAGAGCGACATCAACCTGCGCAGCAGCCGCTCCTCTTCGGGCTCGTTGCTGCTACTGCTCGGCGCGTCGACCAGCTTCAGACCCGCGGAGGCAAGCACTTCCCCGTCGAAGACCTCGCCCTCGACCGGCGCCCTGGAGCTTGACGCCCAGGGGAGGTTGATGAAGACGCCTTCGCCGGCCTTCAAGTAAGCGCCCGGCTGGGGCTCCTCGGTACTTGGCGCTGCGGCTTCGGCGGATGGGTTGGCGGTCAGCGTAGCGCCTGGCGCTCCTGCGGCCCCAGGGCCGTCAGTACGATCGCCAGATTCCTCGCCAGTTGCTGCGGCACCAGCCTTGGCGGCCTCGGCGCCGGCGGCGTCTCCACCACCGGCAGCTTCATCGGCGGCGACCTCTGTCTCCGTCTGCTCCGCAGCGGATGGATTTGACGGCCGGCAAAGGGGAGAAGAGTCAAGCAAAATCCAGCAAGAACTCGAGAAGATCAGGAGAAGAAGAACCCAAGGGGAAGTTTTGAAGTAAGAAGATTACCTGCGCTGGGCTCGGCGGTCATGGTCTCTGCCGCTGGGGGGATGCTGTTGCCGTTCCTTGGCAGAGAGCTTCCCCTTGCCGGAGAGCCGCCCCTTGCCGGAGAATTTCCCCTTGGCGGCGTAGTTGTAGCAGATGGCATGCCGGGGGCTGTCCCCGGACGCTCCTGGTGGGGCTGCTCTGCTCCTACACAAGTCAACAAGCAGATATCAGCAAAGACAAGTACCCATGCGCGCCTCGCCGCGGAAAGTAATTCACACACTTACGCTGGGGGCTACCGTGGAGGAAAGTCGCCAGCTCCGGCAAGGTCGTCTCGGACGCACCACCTGTTGTCGCAGTGGGCTCGTCCTCGATGATGACCATCGGGGCCCTAGCTCTCTTTGCCGCTCTCTGGGCCAGAGTCCTAAAAAGGAGCAGGTTCAGGGAAAAGCAATTGAGAAACAAGAACAACAGCAAAAACCGAAGAAATGCAAGTGCAGCAAGAGAAGCTTACTCTTCTTCATCCTCCTCGTCGGAGCTCAGCGCAGAGAAGTCGAAGCCCGGCGCGCTCCCCGAGCGAGGAGGCGGAGGAGAAGCTTCCCTTGGCCGCTTAGCGGGAGCAGTGGTGGTGGTCTGAGAAGACCCCGCCCTGGCTGTCGGCGCGGCACGGGAAGCGGCAGGGACCGAAGCGTGGTCCGGCTGGACCCCGCCCTAGTTGCCGTCGTAGCATGAGGCACTCCCGCGGCAACGGTGTTTGCCGTGGTCGAGCGCGTCACGTGGCGTGGCGACTGTTGACCCGCTTGCCGCTCCGCCACATCGCCAACCTTACGGAGACGCCTTCTGGGCGGCGTTGGGGGCTCTGATTCTGGTGGGCTGTCCGGAGGCAAGGAGGAAGAGGAGTCGATTTGCCGCGAGCTGCCCGTATCTTTGGTAGGCTCGCTCGGCTCAGCATCTTGCCCGGCAAGTCCCTCTTTGCCGGCAGGCTCCCCTTGCTCGCCACAGCTCGCCACTTCTGCCGCGTCTGCTTCCGCGGTGGTGAACCCAAACTCGCCCGCGGCTGCGGCTTCCGCCGCCTCCTCTAGGCTGGTGGCGATGCGCGCCATCTCCGCGTCGGTGGTGTCGCGGGTAAGGCCGTCCTTCTCGTCGGCACGAACTGCCACTTCCACCAAGTCGTCGAAGAACTGCTGCACGACCTCGTCGGCAGGCTCCTGCCAAGTTGGCACAATCCCGTGCGAGTCGCATTCCGGCATCACTGCACGGATGCGGTCGAGCGCGGAGTTGTTGCACAAAGGCACGACGCCCCCCGGCAACCTGAACACCTCGGGATGCTGGGGGTCATATCTGAACAGCTCCTGCAGCATCGCGTGGAGCTCCAGAACTGTGAAGTTGTAGTTGAGGCCCGGCCGCAGCCTCACATGTCTGCCGCGTTCTTGAACTCCCAAGTTGGCCTCCCCCGCTCTTGCAGGGGGGCGATGCGGCGGCGGAGGAAGTCTGCGCCAACCGCGCCGACAGTGAGCCCGGCATTCCGGAGGCGCAGGATCCTGGTGACGGCGATCTCCAGCCTGTCGTCCTCCAGGGCCAGGTCGCTCCAGTCGTCGCCGCGCGCCACCGGGGTTTGGCGCCGGGCAGTGAAAGGCTGCGGACTCTCCTCGACAATCCAGCACCAATCAGCCCTCCACTCCTCCCACTTGCCGCGGAACTCTCCCTCCAGATAGGTCTCCTTCTTGCCCGTCCTCGAGATCTAGGTGATCCCGCCGGATAGAGGCTCTCCTCTCTCTACTCGAGGAGTGAAGAAATGGCGGAAGAGGGCTACGTTGGGAAGAACTCCGACAAAGTTTTCGCAGAGATGCGCGAAAACTGCCATCGTCAGAACGGCGTTGGGGGTGAAGTCGAGGATTTGGAATCCATAGGTGTTCATGATGTCGCAGAAGAAATCAGAGAAGGGCGGGCAGAGCCCGCAATAGAAGAACAACGCGAAGAAGGCGTACCCATTTGGAGCAGTCTTACAGGCGGCGGCGGGGAGAACCCTTGTGCGCGGATGTGCGCGCGTCTCCGCCGACCAGAACAGAGAATAGTCCGCCCTCAGCTCCTTCGCGCCGAGCCTGGGGGGGGAAACGGCCCGCGTCTTCAGCAGCACCGCGAGCCGCTGCGCCTCGGTCGTCTTCACGGTCTTCCCCCTGTCGGCTTTCGGAGCCATGGCGGAAGCAGTGGAGGGGGTCGACGGCGTTGGTGGTGCTGGCGGCGGTGGGGGGCGAAGCGCTGCTCTCTGTTTCTCTCTGCTTTGGGGAGGCGAGGAAGCGGCGGAGATTTCTGAGAATGGGAACGGCAACGGACGAGTGGCCCAACTGCCCCTGTTTCCCCTGCTTATAAAGGGGGAGGGGGGCGGACGTTCCGCATTTCCGAGTAAAGAAACCCCACGACCTCTCCCACAACGCCGCATCTGACGCGTGCCGTTCGGGGAGGGCGTGGTGGAAGCGGAGGGACGTGCGGCGTGACATAGGCCACGCGTGCCCGTGCACTGTTTTGGGCCTGACCCAACAGCGCTCGGCACCGTGTCTGGCCCAGGCCCGGGGGCTCCTGTCGGTGTACTAAAGTAGGGGTACCCTTAGTACCCCGAACTTGTGCACGGGCAGTCGCAGCGGCCCGCGGCAAGGCCTGCCAGGTCACCGCCAAGATCCTCCGTGGTTCCTCTGAAGACCATTCAAGAACAAAGTACTCAAGACAAGACCCCGGCAAGAGGAGCTTGCCGGGAAGAAGGCCAGACCCCGGCAAGAGGAGCTTGCCGGGAAGGCCATCAAAAGCGTTCCAAGGCCCCAGCAAGAGGCGCTTGCCGGGAAGGCCATCCAAGGCATCCCAAGGAACTTGCTGCGGCGCGCTACGCGCCCCAACAAGGCCCGGTGAGCGACAAGCTCCCGGAAGCGACAAGTCGACGGCTGCGGCAAGGCGCCTGCCGGGGCAAGCCCCCACTCCACGCCCGCGCTCCAGCACATCCACCCACGTGTTGCTCCGGGGCCCCTCCCGAGCGCACGTGGCAGGAGGCTGTGCAGCTAGGGGCGTGCGGTGGCACGCAGGCGCTGACAAGACAACCATCGTGGCAAGACGGTGGCGTCCCTAGCGGTCCCTTTCGGTGCTGTCTAGGCGACACAGACGGACATTTAATGCCCTTGTCCCCTGCCGTCAGGGTTAGGTATGATAACACTGTAGCAGCTAGCTGTGCCTACTACTGCCCCTAGCTGTGCCTACCACCACTTTTCCACTTTTGCCCTCCGTTGCCCTATGTCGGTAACCCCTTGAGCATATAAAAGGAGGCCCGGGGCAACGTAGAAGGGGGTTCAGCAATTCCGCACACTCACGCTCGGTCCTGTTCGCCGCCGGTGTGTACTGTAGCACTCCGCACTCCCGAGCTAGAAATCAATACCAATCCACAAAGCAGGAGTAGGGTTTTACGCATCCGTGCAGCCCGAACCTGGGTAAATCGCTCGCGTGCTTCGCCTCGATTTACTCTTCGCACGACCAACCGCCCGCGTGCTTCGCCTCAATCTGCTCTTTGGGCAACCTCCGCCCCCCGCCGAACCGAAAGGGACCCGGTCCGCCGGTCCCATAGGTGCCCGTGGATCAGAAACCCCGGCACCTGCAATACCCAGGTGCCTAGACAGGCAATCGCTGGAATACCCAGGTGCCTCAATCCACCCAGATGTGTCTTAAAGTTGCCACCTTAAGTAAACCATTAATTAACAATCTCACATCTGTCATGAAATACTCTCAAACCCAATCCACGTCTATGAGCATAGCATGGCAATATAAGCATAATGTAATAGTAACTCCCAAGGTTTGAATGCAGGGCAATAGGTTCCTGCCTCATCAACTACTTCCCAATACCCACATGTTATCAATCCTACTCATTCCATGTTTGAGGTTGAAACTAATGCATAAAAACTGGGTGATAAAGGGGTATCATCAAAGTGTGAACTTTCTTGCACTGTTGATGAAGATGATTCGCACTCAAAACTCTTGATAGTTCTACTCGTCACACTCCGGTCAATCTATCGTAAGCAAGCAATAGAACCACACATAAGCAATCACTCAACAGATCAGAAATAACGAAGAAGACGATTCGGAAAACACCAAAACCAAGCAAATAACTCTTCAACATAAAACAATTTCTAACAGTACCAAAATTATATGAATTTGGCCTTATCGGAAGGTTTAGGTCAAGAGCTTCGAGTTGCAAAAAGAATCAACTCAAACGGAGCTACGAAACTGAAGTTATGATCAAATGAAGTTTGAATCTAAATCTGTTCTAATTCAAATTTTAAAATTTTCAAAAACCTGCTTGAGTTGGATTACTGGATAGAGGAGATCATAACGAAGAAGTGGGCGTTGGTTTCACTGGATTTGGACAAACGAGCGAAAAGATGTGGTCGTTTGAACCACAGGGACTAATCTGTAAAAGAAACTTCTAAAAATAGGTCCCTAGACAGAAAACTAAGGAAATAAAAGAAAAAAACTAAATAGTGAACGTTCGTTACCGATCGCTAACGAACGACAATCATTCGCTACCGAACTCTAGCTAATGAACGTTCGTAGAATAAGTTAACCTAAAATAATAAACCATTTTTTTTTGAAAAACCGAAGTAAATCTAAACCCTAAAAAAATGGTCCGAGCGGTTTTATACCGGTTCGCGATGGGTTGGCGGTTTTCGGCGAGAAACCGGTGGCGACGATGGCGTTCTCCGGCGAGGCAGGGCGAGGCGCGGGGAGCGGCGAGGGGAGGCATCGAGCGGCGGATGCGGCAGAGGACGGCGCGGCGGCGGCGCGATGCGGGGCGGAGTGCGGCGGCGAGCAGCAGGCGGTGGAGCGGCAAGGCGACGGTGACGAGGCACGACTGCGGCAGGTCTCGGCGGCGGCGGCGGTTGCGGTGAGTCGAGGAGTGGTGGTGGCAGCGAGTCGAGGAGCGGTGGCGTCGGTGAAAACGGGATCCAGGGGCCCCGGGCGCGCTATATAAAGGCGGAGGGAGGTGGTAGCGTGGGCGAGGGGCAGAGGAGGAGGCCGGGGCGAAGACGGCGGCGCCGACAGTGTCATGCGGGAGCTGGACTCCCTGCTGGAGGTTGGGGACGAGCGCGGGCGCGCTGGGCCGCGGCCTGGCTCGGGAGCTGGGCCGGCCCAGTCAGTGAGGAGAAATTTTTTTATATAAAAAAACATTTTCCAGACAAATAAAATAATAACGGCAAAAATAAAAATATTATATAGGCATATAATCTATCAGAATTTTCAGAAAAAGATTCTCTACGACATGAACATTTTTATAATGCCAAATAAGATCCACCCAAATTCAAATAATTCAAAGAGTGCTACTGGTCTAATAAAATCCAATAAAAATCATTTTAAAAATACCAAAATGATTTCAAATAAATTTTTCTCCAATTTTCTGTTGTAGGGAATCATGTTACCCTATTTTCCATGTATTTTGTTTTTGGAGAAAAATAATTTGAATAAAACTCAAATAACCCAAATTGAAAAATAATTATTTCAAATGGATTTTAAATTTGAGTTTCTTTGAAACTCCCAACTCATATTTCATAAGTTTTGAAGAAGACATTTTATCTTCGCTCTTAAAAATCATTGAGTTGCATGAAGTTTATTAATTTGAAATATTTCCAGATGAAATTCAAATATTTTCAACACCCCTTCGCATTTAAATAAATGGAAGGAGTCATGTCATCTTCTCTCCAAGGTTTTGTGATGAAAAGAACTTGAATTCACGGGGATCAAAATGAAAAAGGTGAAAGTTTGGGAAAGTCCTTTTATTCCCTCTCATTTAACTTTCAAAAAGTTTTGCATTTCACTCAATCAATCACACAACAATTAAACAATAAATCAATCTATCTATTTATTATAACATTCCAAAAATTTAGAATTTTGGGATGTTACAAACCTACCACCCTTAAAAGGAATCTCGTCCTCGAGATTCGGAGAGGCTAGAAAGAAATAGGTTAGGTTCGGGGTCTCTTCAAAATTTCATCAATCGTCTCCGGGGTCTGGGGTGCTACCACCCTTAGAAGCATGGTTACGGTTCCATCAAAACTCATATACTTCATCCATATTGTTAACAGTGTCGGTCTTCTCAGATCTTAAGGATAATTCCTTATCTGGGCTCTTTCGGTAGTGGCATAACCTTTTCCTCAATTCTTCTGTCATTTCCTCTTGGTAAGGTTATTCCGAGATTGGGTCTTCTTAGCTGACGGGTCTGGCGCCAATACTAATTAACTATCGATATCTCATGGTGGTTAACAATTTAGGGTTTCTCCTGCATGAAATGGGTCTGGTTGATCCTCACCGTATAACCTACGGTTGGCAAAAGCTTCCTTGTACAAGGGAAAATACTTATACCATTCTAAGTTTTAAGCAAGGTTTTGATTGTCGTCTCTCTACTATAGGTAAGTCACTCAGATTAACCATCCCATATAGCAAGGCGAATAATAAGAGTAAGTCGGTATGGTGATCAATTCATCCCGCACCCAAATCATTACCTTGTATACGGTTTAGCAAATCTCGCATTCTATCCCTCGGTCATCCTCACAAGCATTGCAGAATTTCTCTTGTTGACGAACCAAGTTCAGATATATCCATAGATTCTGCAAGCCGAACAAACATCTATCGTTCCTTCACAACTCTCAGGTTTTGCGTTACTCCTATAAAATTGTCTGCCGATAAACGTATATCCTCTTCCAGGGTTTTTCCTTCAGCAAGACTGTGCTTGCTTCTTGGCAGGTCCTGGGCCTGTGGGTTATGGCCCATCTTATCACTTGTAGTCCTTGAACTTATCATCGGGCAACTGATCTTGTTCCAACTTCCAACTTCCTAGTATTCTTAAATCCATCCAATTGTACTGTCTTCCTTCCTTCTATTTGCACCAAACTAAGACGTGATTACTCAAACTCATCCTGAAATTTCCCTTGATCCATATTTCCTACATCATACCTCCTTTATATTCAATAGTAATTCATCTCTTCATCCTCATGGGATATCCCACATACCGAGATAAAAACTTATACTTATGAAGTCCACATTCCACTTCGTGGAACATCATTATCCTTTCCAGGGTCAAGCGTCTTTGCAGGGAAATGTTGGCCATCTCTGCATGGCACTTCTTCAACTGGGAAAACGTGAAACACATCATGAACTCCTGACAGTCCTTCGGGTGACTCCAACTTGTTGGCCACTTCTTACATACGCTCCAAAACTCGGTATGGTCCTACAAATCTCGGGGCTAACTTTCCCTTAACTCCAATTCGTTTAACTCCTTGCAGAGGGGACGAAGACATGCTCTGTCTCCAATCTCATAGACTACCTCCTTGAGTTTTTTAGTTTGCATATCTCTTCTACCTAGACTGAGCTACCTTCAGTCTGTCTCGAATCAACTTAACATTTTCTTCTGACTCCTTGATCACATTTGGTCCAAACAACTGACGGTCTCCAACTTCATCCCACACACTCTTGGGGCATCACACATATTGGGACAAAACTCGTATTCATTTTATCCGAAATCCACTCAGTGGAGTATCCTTATCTTTTCCAGGGGTCAAGGGTTCTTACAGGGTACTTCCACCCTTAAAATGCACAAATCTTCCATGGACCATATTTCTCATATCGTCAGAAATGGTCAAAATCCTTCTTCATAGAGTAACAACTCATAAAATCCATATCAGTACCAACGATGCTAACTTTATTCATTCTCAATTGATTACAATCTCTCGCTTTTCCATTACATGTCTCAACTCAACACCTCAATATAAAAGAAAATGTTCTCACTACTTCTATTACTACTACTACTACATTACTTCTCACAGACACAACTAATTATCACAAGTCTCCTTCTTCTTGGGACAAGCCCTGGCAAAGTGCCCTGCTTCATTACAACGAAAACATATTACTTCTAACAACTCCCGAGGTTTCCTTGTGATTATATAGCCTCCTTGGGTCCTTGGCTTCCTTTTTGGGAAATTGCTGAGATAGTGCCCTGACTCCTTGCACCTATAACAGGTGATATGACTCAGGTTCTTCCTGGAATCCAATCTTCTTCTCTTCCTGGACCTTTTCATTCCAGTCAGGGCTTCTATTTCCTGTGGGTCGTATTCTACTTCCTCTGTCAGGAATTCTACTAGATCCCCATTCAAACAATTTTGGGAGATGTGTCCTTCTTCTCCACATGAATAGCAAGACTTAGTGCAGGGTTTACTCAGGTCTTCTTTAGATGTGTCCTCCATCTCTTCCTTCATCACAGCTTCTTCTAAAATTTCCATGAGGGCTCCTTTCATTACTTCTTTCTTCTGCTGGATGGTTCGTTGTACCATGGGGTAAATGTGACACTGAGCAGGATAGTGGGCAGTCCCTTCACACAAGAAACAAGTAATCTGCCTAGTTGGGCATTCTTCAACTGGGTGACTTCCTTCACAATTTGAGCATTCATCCTTGTGTTCTTTATGGTTGTGTCCTATTTCTCCACAAAGCTTGCATGCACAATGCTTCTTCACATCATTTTCATAGGGCTTTAACTCCTGGGACACAAACCGAGACTTCGGCAAAGTCAACTTAAATTCTTTCCAAGTGGTTACTCTTTGCCATCCGTTGATGGTTTGGTACATCCTCCACCAAGTAGCAGCACCTCTTTCAAAGCACTGAAGAGCATGCTGGGTCATATCCTTTCCGACTATAGGGTTATTCTCCATGTGATCCTCCATGTTCTGAATCCATCAGTCTGTCTCCAACTGACTCATCGGTCTAGAAAATACGAGCTCATCTCCACTCATCCTCTATTGGGTCCATGTGGGTTTGGGGTAAGATAAGAGAGAGGGAGAGGGATACACACAATACAAACAAAAGTTTTGAAAAGACAGATTTTATTTGTGTCCGTCGGGAAAAACATCAAACAAATGACAGCTCACAAATGTCCCATCTAATGTAGGTATATAACAGGGCTTTGGTCTTCTAAAGGTCACTAAATCTTCAACGTCTCCAAACTCTTCAAGCCTTGTTCATGCCTCCAATGGCTTCTTCCGATCATGCTTGTCTTCTCAAGTTCTTTTGCCATATCATCTCTGTTGACATGAAATCTCTCGTAACATCCTTTAATATTCTGTAGTTGCATTTCAAACTTCTAGGTTTCAACATCCTTGGCATGAACCATGGTCTAGTTCCCGACGAATCTCCGGTTTCTCGAGTTTTTCCTCCTCCAGCTTGGCTACTCTCATCTTTAGGGTCTTGAGTTCCTCATGAAATACTTCCTTGTCAAAATACTGCTTCTTGTAGGTCCATCTTAACTTCTTGATGTAACACTCCAGATCCTGGTGATACACTTAGCTAAGGTTAAAACTTCACCTCTTGCTGATAGATGCTCCATCAGCCTTCTACCATCCAATCCTTCCATGCATATGCATGCTTAACTCAGCATGGTGACAATAGCATAAGCGGGCGATAATCTCATGGATATCCGTGGTTCTGCTCTTGTCATTTCCATGAGCTATCTCTCCATAGTTTATATCTCATGCCTTAGGGTTTTCCTTGACAGAACCTTGAGTTTTTAACTCTCCATGCTCCGGTCTTTCTCCGATACACCTTGATCTTGGGTATTGATAACTTCCATGGTCTGTCAAGTTCCATCAGGGGAGTCTTACTAGGTCATGCAAATCTGGAAATTCTTCATAGCCTCCAATTCTCCTAGTCTTCGGAGTCTTCAGCTGTTGTAGTCTTCCATTATCATAATGTATGATAAAATCCTCTTCATTCCAAAGTGGTCTTAGTTGTCCGGTATCTTGTACTTCTTGGAGTGGTCTTATCGGTCGAGTCCTCGAGTGGTCAAAAGGGAAAAAGGGTATGGTCTCACTAAAATGGAATATTTGAATAATCTCACAAGAGAAGAGAGGAAAAGATCTTTTTGAAAATGAAGTTGTAGAGAAAAATCTTTCCTATGGGCTTGCCAATTTCTAGGGTCACGTCCTATAGTCAACATGTGCTCGGATACCATCTTGTAGCGACCTGACCTCAGACGGTCAAGTCTCAGTGCTTAAGTGTCATCCCTGGATCGGTATGCTGACACACACAGTACTCGAGGATTTATAACAGAGGTAAATCACATGTAAAAAGTAACGTAAATACTATTACCTCCATCCAAATAGCGGAACTAACAAGGTTGTGGATTCCCATCAACACCAACGGCAAAGTTGAGTGTAGAAATAGTAGCCCTAACGTATCACTTACTCGTTGTAAGATTCCTGCAACATGAGATGTTGCAGCCATAAGGGGTCAGTACATTGAATGTACTGGCAAATTCACACCATAGAGAATGATGAATAAAGGCTATCACTACATGCATATTTGGCTGGTGGAAAAGCTCTATGGTTATAAGGTTTTGTTGCGAAAAGCCAATTTTTCCCTACTACAAACGAATAAATTTTATTTAACTATCATGGTGGTTGTTAATAATTGAGAATGGTTGACAGCATTCTCAATCCCAATTAAGTAACATCATTAAACCCAACAAAATTATTTAAAGTCACAGGATGAGATTCACATGATAATCCAAGTACTAGATACTCAAAACGTCCATAACCGGGGACACGGCTGATCATGATTAGTTTATACACTCTGCAGAGGTTTGCGCACTTTTCCCCACAAGACCCGATCTCCTCCGTTGGATTTTTCACACTACAAGGTGTTTGAGAAACGGATGACCGAGACATAGTCTTTCAGAACCGTTTACACCTTACGATGGGTAGACCGTTCCACCTACAACCCCTACATCTGCTAGTCTACCACTGTAAGAGTTCACACGACTAAATCAACTATGCTAGAGCGCATAATTGCTTGTGGCTGCACACGGAAGTTTCTAGTATGAGTAATCTCATGATCCCTTTGAACCTGGGTGGCGGTCCATAAAAAAACAGGCAATCCTGGAATACCCAGGTGCCTAGACAGGCAATCGCTGGAATACCCAGGTGCCTCAATCCACCCAGATGTGTGTTAAAGTTGCCACCTTAAGTAAACCATTAATTAACAATCTCACATCTGTCATGAAATACTCTCAAACCCAATCCACGTCTATGAGCATAGCATGTCAATATAAGCATAACGTAATAGTAACTCCCAAGGTTTGAATGCAGGGCAATAGGTTCCTACCTCATCAACTACTTCCCAATACCCACATGTTATCAATCCTACTCATGCCATGTTTGAGGTTGAAACTAATGCATAAAAACTGGGTGATAAAGGGGTATGATCAAAGTGTGAACTTTCCTGCAATGTTGATGAAGATGATTCGCACTCAAAACTCTTGATAGTTCTACTCGTCACACTCCGGTCAATCTATCGTAAGCAAGCAATAGAACCACACATAAGCAATCACTCAACAGATCAGAAAGAACGAAGAAGACGATTCGGAAAACACCAAAACCAAGCAAATAACTCTTGCAACATAAAACAATTTCTAACAGTACCAAAATTATATGAATTTGGCCTTATCGGAAGGTCTAGGTCAAGAGCTTCGAGTTGCAAAAAGAATCAACTCAAACGGAGCTACGAAACTCAAGTTATGATCAAATGAAGTTTGAATCTAAATCTGTTATAATTCAAATTTTAAAATTTTCAAAAACCTGTTTGAGTTGGATTACTGGATAGAGGAGATCATAACGAAGAAGTGGGCGTTGGTTTCGCTGGATTTGGACAAACGAGCGAAAAGATGTGGTCGTTTGAAGTACAGGGACTAATCTGTAAAAGAAACTTCTAAAAATAGGTCCCTAGACAGAAAACTAAGGAAATAAAAGAAAAAAAACTAAATAGTGAACGCTCATTACCGATCGCTAACGAACGAAAATCATTCGCTACCGAACTCTAGCTAATGAACGTTCGTAGAATAAGTTAACCTAAAATAATAAACCGTTTTTTTAAAAAAACCGAAGTAAATGTAAACCCTAAAAAATGGTCTGAGCGGTTTTATACCGGTTCGCGACGGGTTGGTGGTTTTCGGAGAGAAACCGGTGGCGACGATGGTGTTCTCCGGCGAGGCAGGGCGAGGCGCGGGGAGCGGCGAGGGGAGGCGTCGAGCGGCGGATACGGCAGAGGGCGGCGTGGCGGCGGCGCAATGCGGGGCGGAGTGCGGCGGCGAGCAGCAGGCGGTGGAGCGGCAAGGCGACGGCGACGAGGCGTGACTGCGGCAGGTCTCGGCGGCGGCGGCGGTTGCGGCGAGTCGAGGAGTGGTGGTGGCGGCGAGACGAGGAGCGGTGGCGGGGGCGAAAACGGGATCCAGGGGCCCCGGGCGCGCTATATAAAGGCGGAGGGAGGTGGTGGCGTGGGCGAGGGGCAGAGGAGGAGGCCGGGGCGAAGACGGCGGCGCCGGCAGTGTCGGGCGGGAGCTGGACTCCCTGCTGGAGGTTGGGGACGAGCGCGGGCGCGCTGGGCCGCGGCCTGGCTCGGGCGCTGGGCCGACCCAGTCAGTGAGGAGAAATTTTTTTATATAAAAAAACATTTTCCAGACAAATAAAATAATAACGGCAAAAATAAAAATATTATATAGGCATATAATCTATCAAAATTTTCAGAAAAATATTCTCTACGACATGAACATTTTTATAATGCCAAATAAAATCCACCCAAATTCAGATAATTCAAAGAGTGCTACTGGTCTAATAAAATCCAATAAAAATCATTTGAAAAATACCAAAATGATTCATATACAGGACGATGATATTCGGACACCTGAAGGGTTCTTGGAGTACAGGTACATATCGAGTCACCAGAAAGGGTTCCGGGCACCCCTTGTCAACTATATGGGCCTAATGGGCCAAGAGGTGGACAAACCATCCCCTGAGGGGCTTGTGCACCCCCATGTAGGCCAAATTGGGAGGGGAATGAAAGAGTAGAAGAGGGAAGGAAGGGGATGGATTCAGCCTCCCCCTTCCTTCCTTCCCCCTCCGGTACTTAGGGAAGGGGGGAGGCTGACTTGGGGGAGGCGCCCAAGTAGGATTCCTCCTACTTGGGGCTCCCCTTGCTGCTCCCCTCCCTCTCCCACCTTCTGTAACACACAACATTGATTCCTAGCCGTGCGCGGAGCCCCCATCCATAGTTTACCCCTCTAGTCATATTCACATAGTGCTTAGGTGAAGCCCTGCGCGGTTCACTTCACCATCACCATCACTGATAACCCACAAGTATAGGGGATCGCAATAGTTTTCGAGGGTAGAGTATTCAAACCAAATTTATTGATTCGACACAAGGGGAGCCAAAGAATACTCTCAAGTATTAGCAGCTGAGTTGTCAATTCAACCACACCTGGAAACTTAATATCTGCATCAAGGTATTTAGTAGCAAAGTAATATGATAGTAGTGGTAACGATAGCAAAAGTAACGGTAGCAAAAGTAATATTTTTGGGTTTTATAGTGGTTGTAACAGTAGCAGCGGAAAAGTAAATAGAGAAGTACAATATAGGAAAAGCTCGTAGGCAATGGACGGGTGCTGGAGAATTATGCTATATGCGATCGATAATGTAATAGTCATAACATAGGGTGACACAGAACTAGCTCCAGTTCATCAATGTAATGTAGGCATGTATTCCGAATATAGTCATGCATGCTTATGGAAAAGAACTTGCATGACATCTTTTGTCCTACCCTCTCGTGGCAGCGGGGTCCTAATGGAAACTAAGGGATATTAAAGCCTCCTTTTGATAGAGTACCGGACAAAAGCATTAACACATAGTGAATACATGAACTCCTCAAACTACGGTCATCACCAGTAAGTATCCTGATTATTGTCACTTTGGGGTTAACGGATCATAACACATAATAGGTGACTACAGACTCACAAGATAGGATCAAGAACTCTCATATATTGATGAAAACATAATAGGTTCAGATCTGAAATCATGGCACTCGGGCCCTAGTGACAAGCATTAAGCATAGCAAAGTCATAGCAACATCAATCTCAGAACATAGTGGATACTAGGGATCAAACCCTAACAAAACTAACTCGATTACATGATAAATCTCATCCAACCCATCATCGTCCAGCAAGCCTACGATGGAATTACTCATGCACGGCGGTGAGCAGCATGAAATTGGTGATGGAGGAAGGTTGATGATGATGGCGACAGATTCCCCTCTCCGGAGCCCTGAACGGACTCCAGATCAGCCCTCCCGAGAGAGTTTAGGGCTTGGCGGCGGCTCCGTATCGTAAAACGCGATGAATCATTCTCTCTGATTTTTTCTCCCCGAAAGTGAATATATGGAGCCAAGCTGGACGTCGGTGGAGCATCAGGGGGCCCACGAGGCAGGGCGCGCGCCCCCCACCCTCATGGACAGGGTGTGGGCCCCTTGACGTGGATCTTTGTTCCAGTATTTTTTATATTTTCCAAAAATAATCTCCATTGATTTTCAGGTCATTCCGAGAACTTTTATTTCTGCACAAAAATAACACCATGGCAATTCTGCTGAAAACAGCGTCAGTCCGGGTTAGTTCCATTCAAATCATGCAAGTTAGAGTACAAAACAAGGGCCAAAGTGTTTGGAAAAGTAGATACGACGGAGACGTATCAACTCCCCCAAGATTAAACCTTTGCTTGTCCTCGAGAAATTCAGTTGATAAACTGAAAGTGATAAAGAAAAACTTTTACAAACTCCGTTTGCTCTTGTTGTTGTAAATATTTAAAGCCAGCATTCAGGTTTTCAGCAAAGATTATGAACTAACCACATTCGCAATAACATGTAGGTCTCATGTTTACTCATATCAATGGCATAATCAACTAGCGAGCACTAATAATAAATCTCGGACGACAACACTTTCTCAAAACAACCATGATATGATATAACAAGATGGTATCTCGCTAGCCCTTTCTGAGACCGCAAAACATAAATGCAGAGCACCTTTAAAGATCAAGGACTGACTAGACATATTAATTCATGGTAAAAGAGATCCAGTCAAGTCATACTCAATGTAAACTAACAGTAATGGATGCAAATGATAGTGGTGCTCTCCAACTGGTGCTTTTTAATAAGAGGATGATGACTCAACATAAAAGTAAATGGATAGGCCCTTCGCGGAGGGAAGAAGGGATTTGTAGAGGTGCTAGAGCTCGATTTTGAAATAGATATGAATAATATTTTGAGAGGTATACTTTCATTGTCAACATAACAACCGAGAGATCTCAATATCTTATATGCTACACACATTATAGGCGGTTTCCAAACAGAATGGTAAAGTTTATACCCCCCTCCACCAACAAGCATCAATCCATGGCTTGCTCAAAACAACGAGTGCCTCTAACTAACAAAAGTCTCGGGGGAGTTTTGCTTGCAGTTATTTTGATTTGATTTGCATAAAGCATGGGACTGGGCATCCGGGTGACCAGCCATTTTCTCGTGAGTGAGGAGCGGAGTCCACTCCTCTTGAGAATAACCCGCCTAGCATGGAAGATACAGACAACCCTAGTTGATACATGAGCTATTCAAGCATACATAACAGAATGTTTATTTGAAGGTTTAGAGTTTGGCACATACAAATTACTTGGAACGGCAGTTAGATACCGTATATAGGTAGGTATGGTGGACTCATATGGAATAACTTTGGGGTTTATGAAATTGGATGCACAAGCAGTATTCCCGCTTAGTACAAGTGAAGGCTAGAAAAAGACTAGGAAGCGACCAGCTAGAGAGCGACAACAGTCATGAACATGCATTAAAATTAATCAACACCGAATGCAACATTAGTAGGATATAATGCACCATGAACATAAATATCGTAGAGGCTATGTTGATTTTGTTTTCAACTACATCCGTGAACATGTGCCAAGTCAAGCCACTCGAGTCATTCAAAAGAGGATACCACCCTATCATACCACATCACAACCATTTTAATAGCATGTTGGCACGCAAGGTAAACCATTGTAAGCTCCTAGCTAATTAAGCATGTCATAAGCAACTATAATCTATAATTTTCATTGCAAACATGTTTCTTTCATAATAGGCTGAATCAGGAACGATGAACTAATCATATTTACAAAAACAAGAGAGGTCGAGTTCATACCCGCTTTTCTCATCTCAATAAGTTCATCATATATCATCATTATTGCCTTTCACTTGCACGACCGAATAGTGTGGAAAATAATAATAGTGCACGTGCATTGGACTAAGCTGGAATGTGCAAGCATTCAATTCAAGAGAGAAGACAAGGTAATATGGGATCTTTGTTATATCAACAATAATGCATATGAGAGCCACTCAACATTTTCATTATGGTCTTCTCCTCTCGACCCCCAAAGAACAAAAAAAAGAAATAAAACTATTTACATGGGAAAGCTCCCAACAAGCAAAAGAAGAACAAGAAATCTTTTTGCGTTTTCTTTTAATTATTACTACTATAGGCATGGAAAGTAAACTAACTAAAAGCTACAATTATTTTTTTGTTTTTCTTAAGGTTTATCAAACACACAAGAAGAAAGCCTAAAAAGGGAAATAAACTAGCATGGATATTACAATGAAAAAGTATGAGCACCGACAACTAGCATGAGTGTGTGAGCATGAATGTAATGTTGGTGAGAGATACGTACTCCCCCAAGCTTAGGCTTTTGGCATAAGTTGCTCTATGGCCACGGCTGGCCTGATGAGCTGCAGCTTGGAGGCGAGCTGTCTTCGCCCTCCTCTCCTACTCGGTCGCCTCCTCCCTAGTTATAACATATCTCCCCTTTGCCTGAAAGTCAAAGAAAGTAGGAGAAGGGGGACCGACATGATAGGTGCATCGTCTGTCAAAGATTAGTCGGTACTGGAGGAACTGATCATTCCTCTCAACAAACCGATGACGAACCATAGCATCATAATCTAGATAAGAAGGAGGCAACTCAATATCATCTCCACGTATGGGTATCTCAAGAAAGTTAGCTATACAAGTTGCAAAAATTCCACCAAAGAAATCTCCATGAATACGATTGTTATGCAACCTATGTGCAACAATAGCCCCCAAGTTGTATTGTTTATCTCCTAAAATAGCGCTCCTGAGAACGCTAAGATCAGGTACACACTTGTGACATGCCTCATCCTTACCATTTATGCATCTACCTATGAAGAGAGCAAAATAATGTACAGTAGGAAATGAATGCTCCTTATTGTAGCTTGCGTTATATCTCTAGATTCCCCCGCTGTAATACTAGCAAGAAAATCTCTAAATTCATATTTGCGAGGTTCACTAATATTACCCCACTGTGGGAGTTTACAAGCAGTGTTAAAATCTTCTAAGTCCATGGTATAAGATTTATCATAAAGATCAAACAAGACATTTTGAGAATTGCGTGATGATGAAAATTTAAACCTTCTCACAAATGAATCAGTTAAATAGAGGTATTGACAGCACTTATCTTCCTCGAAGCTCTCAAGATCAACATTACACACATATGCTTCCAATTCCTCCTTGATTCCTGCTCGAGCCATGAAGTCCTCTGACGGACATTCACAAGGCCGCACTTGAGCATCCCTTGGTGGTTCCTCATCCGCATCGCGTATTATGGGTCTAGGTCCTTGCTTCCTTCAAGAACCACATTGGTACATTTTCCTAAACATATTTCTTCCTCTGAAACAATTCTGAAATTTTTAGTAACTCAAAATAAAAGTGAACCAAACTCAACAAAATTGATAGCAACTACTCCTACAAGTGCCTAGAGGCAATATCATGCATTAAAACTACTTTTGACCACATAAATTTGACATGCAAGCTCAAGAACAGGGTCACCTAAGCAGCAAAAATTCGCAATAAAGAAAGCACTAGAACAAAAACTAATTGGACCATTGGAGGATTCACATACCAAAGAACAATCCCCCAAAGCAGTTTTGTGAATGGAGCTTTGAGCTAGGAGATCGAAAATGGCAGCAATATGAGCTAGAACTCGTGCTTGAGTTGGTTGGTGATTTTTTCTTGGGAGGAAGAAGGAGTGTGTGGTAGCTAGAATAAATGGAGGGGAGCCACCATGGGCCCACGAGGCAGGGGGTCGCACCCAGGGGGTGGGCGCGCCCTGGACCCTCATGCCCAGGTGCTTGCTCCCCCTGGTGTGTTCTCAGTGCCACATATTCTCAAATATTCTAGAGAAAATCATATTTAATTTTCAGGGCATTTGGAGAACTTTTATTTTTGGGGTATTTTTTTATTGCATTGATAATTCAGAAAACAAATAGAAAAATACTATTTTTGCTTTATTTAATATAAATAACAGAAAGAAAAAGAGGGTACAAAGAGTTGTGTTTTCTAAATTCATCCATCTCATGCTCATCAAAAGGAATCCACTAACAAGGTTGATCAGGTCTTGTTAACAAACTCATTTCGAATGACATGAAACCGGAGAATTTTCGAATAACACTAGGTTACCTCAACGGGGATATGCATGTCCCCAACAAGAAGAATATCATATTTCTTCTTGACAGTAGGAAGAGGAAATTCAAAACCTCCAATAGTAATTGTTGAAATTTTTCCAATAGAATTGATACTGTGGACTTGAGGTTGTTTCCTCGGAAAGTGTACCGTATGCTCATTACCATTAACATGAAAAGTGACATTGCCTTTGGTGCAATCAATAACAGCCCCTGCAGTATTCAAAAAGGGTCTTCCAAGCATAATAGACATAATATCGTCCTCGGGAATATCAAGAATAACAAAGTCCGTTAAAATAGTACCGTTTGCAACCACAACAGGCACATCCTCACAAATACCGACAGGTATAGCAGTTGATTTATCAGCCATTTGCAAAGATATTTCAGTAGGTGTCAACTTATTCAAATCAAGTCTACGATATAAAGAGAGAAGCATAACACTAACACCGGCTCCAAGATCACATAAAGCAGTTTTAACATAGTTTCTTTTAATGGAGCATGGTATAGTTGGTACTCCTGGATCTCCAAGTTTCTTTGGTATTCCACCCTTAAAAGTATAATTAGCAAGCATGGTGGAAATTTCATCTTCCAGAATCTTTCTTTTATTAGTAACTATTTCCTTCATATATTTAGCATAAAGATTCATTTTAAGCATATCGGTCAAACGCATACGCAAAAAGATAGGTCTAATCATTTCAGCAAAGCGCTCAAAATCCTCATCATCCTTTTTCTTGGATGGTTTAGGCGGAAAAGGCATGGGTTTCTGAACCCATGTTTCTCTTTCTTTACCATGCTTCCTAGCAACAAAGTCTCTCTTATCATAATTGATTATTTGATTGTGGGTTATCAAGATCAATAGCAGGTTCAATTTCTACATCATTATTATTGCTAGGTTGAGCATCAACAAGAACATCATCATTAACATTATCACTAGGTTCATGTTCATTACCAGATTGTGTTTCAGCATCAGAAATAGAAATATCATCAAGATTCTCAGGTGTCTCTACAACAGGTTCACTAGAAGCATGCAAAGTCCTATCATTTTTCTTTTTCTTCCTCTTAGAAGGACTGGGTGCATCAATATTCATTCTCTGAGAATCTTGCTCAATTCTCTTAGGATGGCCCTTAGGATACAAAGGTTCCTGGGTCACTTTACCTCCTCTAGTTGCAACTCTAACAACAAAGTCATTATTCTTACTATTCAATTCATTGAGCAAATCAAGTGTTCAATCATATAAGCATTATGTTTCAATTGTCTGCCAACATAAGCATTAAAATCTTCTTGCTTAACCATAAAGTTATCAAATTCATCCAAACATTGGCTAGCAAACTTAGCAGGGGGGTTTTAGCTTTATCATATCTATAGAGAGAATTTACCTTTACTACCTGTGTCAGGTTATCGAGACCGTGTGTTTCTTCAATAGGTGATGAATTAAGACCATGTATTTCTTCAACAGGAGGTAAATTCTTAACATATTCAGCTTTTATACCTTTTTCTTCCACAGATTTCTTTGCCTCTTGCATATCTTTAGGACTGAGAAATAGAATACACCTTCTCTTCGGAGTTGGCTTAGGAGTTGGCTCAGGAAGTGTCCAATTATTTTCATTGGTCAACATATTATTCAATAGAATTTCAGCTTGATCAACTGTTGAGGGAGTCCTGGATTAGGGGGTGTCTGGATGGCCAGACTATACCTTCAGCCGGACTCCTGGACTATGAAGATACAAGATTGAAGACTTCGTCCCGTGTCTGGAAGGGACTTTCCTTGGCGTGGAAGGCAAGCTTGGCGATACGGATATATAGATCTCCTACCATTGTAACCGACTTTGTGTAACCCTAACCCTCTCCGGTGCCTATATAAACCGGATGGTTTTAGTCCGTAGGACAAGATATAGAACAATAATCATACCATAGGCTAGCTTCTAGGGTTTAGCCTCTCCGATCTCATGGTAGATCTACTCTTGTACTACCCATATCATCAATATTAATCAAGCAGGACATAGGGTTTTACCTCCATCAAAAGGGCCCGAACCTGGGTAAAACTTTGTGTCCCTTGCCTCCTGTTACCATCTGGCCTAGACGCACAGTTCGGGACCCCCTACCCGAGATCCGCCGGTTTTGACACCGACAACTGTTCTTTCCCTGAAAACACAACCAGCACAACTATCTAGGTAATCTCTGGAAGCATTGGTTAGTCCATTATAAAAGATATCAAGTATTTCATTTTTCTTGAGAGGATGATCAGGCAAAGCATTAAGTAATTGGAGAAGCCTCCCCCAAGCTTGTTGGAGACTCTCTTCTTCAATTTGCACAAAATTATATATTTCCCTTAAAGCAGCTTGTTTCTTATGATCGGGGAAATATTTAGCAGAGAAGTAGTAAATCATATCCTCGGGACTACGCACACAACCAGGATCAAGAGAATTAAACCATATCTTAGCATCACCCTTTAATGAGAATGGAAATAATTTAAGGATATAATAGTAGCGAGTTTTCTCATCATTAGTAAACAGGGTAGCTATATCATTTAATTTAGTAAGATGTGCCACAACAGTTTCAGATTCATAGCCATAAAAAGGATCAGATTCAACCAAAGTAATTAACTCAAGATCAATAGAGAAATCATAATCCTTATCAGTAATAAAGATAGGTGAAGTAACATAAGTAGGATCATATTTCATTCTAGCATTCAGAGATTTTTCTTTTAGATTAGCTAATAGTTTCTTAAGATCACTTCTATCATTGCAAGCTAAGAAGTCTCTAGCAGTTTCTTCATCCATAACATAACCCTCAGGAACAACGGGCAATTCATATCTAGGGGGAGAATCTTCATCATCACTTTCATCAATATTATCAGTTTCAACAATTTCATTCTCTCTAGGCCTAGCAAGTTGTTCATGAAGAAATTCACCAAGTGACACAGTATTATCAAGCATAGAAGTAGTTTCATCATAAGTATCATGCAAAAGCAGAAGTGGCATCATCAATAACATGCGACATATCAGAATTAATAGCAGAAGCAGGTTTAGGTGTCGCAAGCTTACTCAAAACAGAAGGTTAATCAAGTGCAGAGCTAGATGGTAGTTCCTTACATCCCCTCATAGTTGAGGGAAAAATCTTGGTTCTTTGATCTTTCAAGTTATTCATAATGATAAGCAGATATAAATCCCAAGTGACTCAAAGAATAGAGCTATGCTCCCCAGCAACGGCGCCAGAAAATGTTCTTGATAACCCACAAGTATAGGGGATTGCAATAGTTTTCGAGGGTAGACTATTCAACCCAAATTTATTGATTCGACGCAAGGGGAGCGAAAGAATATCCTCAAGTATTAGCAGCTGAGTTGTCAATTCAACCACACCTGGAAACTTAATATCTGCAGCAAGGTATTTAGTAGCAGAATAATATGATAGTAGTGGTAATGATAGCAAAAGTAATGTTAGCAAAAGTAATATTTTTGGGTTTTATAGTGGTTGTAACAGTAGCAGCGGAAAAGTAAATAGCGAAGAACAATATAGGAAAATCTCGTAGGCAATGGATCGGTGATGGAGAATTATGCTGGATGCGATCGATCATGTAACAGTCATAACATAGGGTGACACAGAACTAGCTCCATTTCATCAATGTAATGTAGGCATGTATTCCGAATATAGTCATACGTGCTTATGGAAAAGAACTTGCATGCCATGTTTTGTCCTACCCTCCCGTGGCAGCAGGGTCCTAATGGAAACTAAGGGATATTAAGGCCTCCTTTTAATAGAGTACCGGACCAAAGCATTAACACATAGTGAATACATGAACTACTCAAACTACGGTCATCACCAGTAAGTATCCCGATTATTGACACTTCGGGGTTACCGTATCATAACACATAATAGGTGACTACAGACTTGCAAGATAGGATCAAGAACTCTGATATATTGATGAAAACATAATAGGTTCAAATCTGAAATCATGGCACTCGGTCCCTAGTGACAAGCATTAAGCATAGCAAAGTCATAGCAACATCAATCTCAGAACATAGTGGATACTATGCATCAAACCCTAACAAAACTAACTCGATTACATGATAAATCTCATCCAACCCATCACCGTCCAGCAAGCCTATGATGGAATTACTCACGCACAGCGATGAGCATCATGAAATTGGTGATGGAGGAAGGTTGATGATGATGATGGCGATGGGTTCCCCTCTCCGGAGCCCCGAACGGACTCCACATCAGCCCTCCCGAGAGAGTTTAGGGCCTGGCGCCGGCTCCGTATTGTAAAACGAGATGAATCCGTCTCTTTGATTTTTTTTCTCCCCGAAAGTGAATATATGGAGTCAAGGTGGATGTCGATGGAGCATCAGGGGGCCCACGAGGCAGGGGGCGCCAAGGGGGGTAGGGCGCGCCCCCACCCTCATGGACAGGGTGTTGGCCCCCTCACGTGGATCATTCTTCCAGTATTTTTTATATTTTCCAAAAATAATCTCTGTTGATTTTCAGGTCATTCCGAGAACTTTTATTTCTGCACAAAAATAACACCATGGCAACAATTCTGCTGAAAGAAACGTCAGTCCGGGTTAGTTCCATTCAAATCATGCAAGTTAGAGTCCAAAACAAGGGCAAAAGTGTTTGGAAAAGTAGATACGACAGAGACGTGTCAATCACGACGTCGTCGTGCTAATGAAACTCACCCTCGACACTTTGCTGGATCAATAGTTCGAGGGACGTCATGGAGCTGAACGTGTGCGGAACTCAGAGGTGTCGTATGTTTGGTGATTGATCAGTAGGAACGAGAAGAAGTTCGACTACATCAACCGCGTTGACAAACGCTTCTGCTTTCAGTCTACGAGGGTATGTGGACACACTCTCCCCCTCTTGTTGCTATGCATCTCCTAGATAGATCTTGCGTGAGCGTAGGATTTTTTTTGAAATTGCATGCTACATTTCTCAACAACTTCTCCGTCATATCTATAATTTTTTATTGTTCCATGCCAATATTATACAACTTTTATATACTTTTGGCAACATTTTATATTATTTTTTGGGACTAACATATTGATCCAGTGCCCAGTGCCAGTTCATGTTTTTGTATCGTAGAATATCCATATCAAAAGAAGTCCAAACGCGATAAAAATTACGGAGAATTATTTTGGAATATATGTGATATTTGGGAGGTGGAATCAACATGAACGAAGGCCTAGGGCCTCCACTACCCACCAGGGCGTGCCGGGATCCCCCTGGCACGCGGTAGTGCCTAGTGGGCACCCCATAAGTCGGTTGGGGCTCTTCTTCGGCCGCAAGGAAGCTTATATCCGGGGGAAAAATGTTAAAATTTCAGCGCAATCTGAGTTAAGGATCTCCAGATATTTAAGAAATGGTGAAAGGCTAGAAAATAATAACGTGAAATAAAAGAGAACAGGGAGAGGGAGAGAGAGAGACAGAGATCCAATCTAGGAGGAGCGGGAGCCCCTCCGCCGCCAGGGAGGCCATGGACCAGAGGGGAAACTCTCCTCCCATCTAGGGGGGCGGCTAGGAAGAAGAAGGAGGGGCACTCTCCCCCTCTCTCCCGGTGGCGCCATAGTGTTGCTGGGTAAGGATCGTGACGATGAACTAGATCAACAATCTTGCTACCGCCAACACCAACTCCCCCCCTCTATGCAGCAGTGTAAGACCTCTTCTCCCCGTTGTAATCTTTACTTAAACATGGTGCTTGCTACTTCTTGAGCTTGCGTTGATTTTTCCCTTGAAGAGGAAAGGGTGATGCAGCAAAGTAGAGATAAGTATTTCCATCAGTTAAGAACCAAGGTATCAATCCAGTAGGAGGCACAAACAAGTCTCCAATCTATGCACCTGCACAAACTAACAAACGCTTGCACTCAACACTAAAAAGGGGTTTTCAATCCCTTCACGCTCTCGAACAAGAATGAGATCTAATAGAGATAGGTATAAAAGATAAATAAAAGACAAAATAAAATAAATCTAAATAAATTGCAGAGAGATATTTTTGGGTTTTTTGGTTTATAGGTCTGAAAATATATGGTGGAAAATAGACCCGGGGGCATAGGTTTCACTAGAGACTTCTCTCTTGAAAGAAAACATATGATGGGTAAACAAATTATTGTCGTGCAATTGATAGAAAAGTGCAAAGTTATGACGATTTCCAAGGAAAATGATCATGAATATAGGCATCACGTCCGTGTCAAGTAGACTGACTCCTGCCTGCATCTACTACTTTTACTCCACACATCGACCGCTATCTAGCATGCATCTAGAGTATTAAGTTCATAAGAACAGAATAACGCCTTAAGTAAGATGACATGATGTAGAGGGATAAAATCAAGCAATATGATGAAAACCCCATCTTTGCAACAATACAATACATGCCTCGCTACCCCTACTGTAAAACTCAAAAACAAGGAAAAAACAGAAACTGACACTAGGCTCTATGTTAATAAGTTACTCCCAAAAATAATATAAAATAGCATATTAATGCATATAAAAAATCTAAAACAGATAATATAATACTCATTGATCTTCACTTATGTCTTTCGGAGTAGTTTGTCATTTGCTCTAGGGCTTCACTTATATCTTTTTAGAGCACGTTGGTGATTTTATTTTGAAGAAATTGTTGAACTCTCATGCTTCACTTATATTATTTTGAGAGTCTTAAACATCATGGTAATTTTCTTAGGTTATGAATTTAGTCCTAATATGATGGGCATCCAAGAGGGATATAATAAAAACTTCGATATAAAGTGCATTGAATACTATGAGAAGTTTGATTCCTTATGATTGTTTTGAGATATGAGGATGGTAATATTAGAGTCATGCTAGTGAGTAGTTGTGAATTTGAGAGATACTTGTGTTAAAGTTTGTGATTCCTGTAGCATGCACGTATGGTGAACCGTTATGTGATGAAGTCGGAGCATGATTTATTTTTTGATTGTCTTCCTTATGAGTGGCGGTTGGGGATGAGTGATGGTCTTTTCCTACCAATATATCGCCCTAGGAGCATGTGCGTAGTACTTCATTTCCATAACTAATAGATTTTTGTAATAAGTATGTGAGTTCTTTATGACTAATGTTGAGTCCATGGATTATACGCACTCTCACCCTTCCACCATTGCTGGCCTCTCTAATACCGCGCACCTTTCGCCGGTATCATACCTTCCTCAAAATAGCCACCATACCTACCTATTATGGCATTTCCATAGCCATTCTGAGATATATTTCCATGCAACTTTCCACCATTCTGTTTATTATGACACGCTTCATCATTGTCATATTGCTTTGCTTGATCATGTAGTTGACATCGTATTTGTGGCAAAGCCACTGTTCAAAATTCTTTCATACATGTCACTCATGAGTCATTCATATTTTGTTCTAAGTATCAAGTTGTAATTATTGAGTTGTAAGTAAATAAAAGTGTGATGGTCATTATTATTAGAGCATTGTCCCATGTGAAGAAAGGATGATGGAGACTATGATTCCCCCACAAGTCCGGATGAGACTCCGAACGAAAAATTAAAAAAAGAGAAAAAATAGGCCATAAAAAAGAGAAGGCCCAAAAAACAAAAAAATGTGAGAAAAAGAGAGAAGGGGCAATGCTACTATCCTTTTACCACACTTGTGCTTCAAAGTAGCACCATGATCTTCATGATAGAGAGTCTCCTATGTTGTCACTTTCATATACTAGTGGGAATGTTTCATTATAGAACTTGGCTTGTATATTCCAATGATGGGCTTCCTCAAAATGCCCTAGGTCTTCGTGAGCAAGCGAGTTGGATGCACACACACTTAGTTTATTTTTTGAGCTTTCATACACTTATTGCTCTACTGCATCTGTTGCATGGCAACCCCTACTCACTCACATTGATATCTATTGATGGGCAACTTCATAGCCCGTTGATACGCCTAGTTGATGTGAGACTATCTTCTTCCTCTTTTTGTCTTCTCCACAACCACCATTCTATTCCATCTATAGTGCTATGTCCATGGCTCACACTCATGTATTCCGTGAAGATTGAAAAAGTTTGAAAACATCAAAAGTATGAAACAATTACTTAGCTTATCATCCGGGTTGTGCATGATTTAAATATTTTGTGTGATGAAGAGAGCATAGCCAGACTATATGATTTTGTAGGGATTACTTTCTTTGGCCAAGTTATTTTGAGAAGACATAATTTCTTATTTAGTATGCTTGAAGTATTATTATTTTTATGTCAATATTAAACTTTTATCTTGAATCTTTCGGATCTGAACATTCATACCACAATAAAGAGAATCACTTTGAAAATTATGTTAGGAAGCATTCCACATCAAAAATACTATTTTTATCATTTACCTACTCGAGGACGAGCAGGAATTAAGCTTGGGGATGCTTGATACGTCTCCAACATATCTATAATTTTTTATTGTTCCATGCTATTATATTATCTGTTTTGGATATTCAATGGGCTTTATTATGCACTTTTATATTTTTTTGGAACTAACCTATTAACCTAGAGCCCAGTGCCAGTTTCTGTTTTTTCTTTGTTTTTGAGTTTTACAGAAAAGGAATAACAAACGGAGTCCAATTGACGTGCCAATTTTTGTGGATTTTTGATGGACCAAAAGAAGCCCCCGGAGTAAAAGAGTTGGGCCAGAAGAGTCCCGAGCCGTCCACGAGGGTGGGGGCGCGTCCTACACCCCTGGGCGTGGGCCCCTATCTCGTGGATGACTCGGAGGCCCCCTTGACGTGAGACCTACGCCTATAAATACAGAAACCTCCAGAAAATAACCTAGATCGGGAGTTCCGCCGCCGCAAGCCTCTGTAGCCACCGAAAACCAATATAGACCCGTTCCGGCACCCTGCCGAAGGGGGGAATCCCTCTCCGGTGGCCATCTTCATCATCCCGTTGCTCTCCATGATGAGGAGGCAGTAGTTCACCCTCGGGGCTGAGGGTATGTACCAGTAGCTATGTGTTTGATCTCTCTCTCTTATGTTCTTGATTCGGCACGATCTTGATGTATCGCGAGCTTTGCTATTATAGTTGGATCTTATGATGTTTATCCCCCTCTACTCTATTGTAATGGATTGAGTTTTCCCTTCGAAGTTATCTTATCAGATTGAGTCTTTAAGGATTTGAGATCACTTGATGTATGTCTTGCATGTGCTTATCTGTGGTGACAATGGGATATCGCGTGATCAACTTGATGTATGTTTTGGTGATCAACTTGCGATTTCCGTCACCTTGTGAACTTATGCATAGGGGTTGGCACAAGTTTTCGTCTTGACTCTCCGGTAGAAACTTTGGGGCATTATTTGAAGTTCTTTGTGTTGGTTGAATAGATGAATCTGAGATTGTGTGATGCATATCATAATAATCATACCCACAGATACTTGAGGTGACATTGGAGTATCTAGGTGACATTAGGGTTTTGGTTGATTTGTGTCTTAAGGTGTTATTCTAGTACGAACTCTATGATAGATCGAACGGAAAGAATAGCTTTTTGTTATTTTACTACGAACTCTTGAATAGATCGATCAGAAAGGATAACTTTGAGGTGGTTTCGTACACTACCATAATCTCTTTGTTTGTTCTCCGCTATTAGTGACTTTGGAGTGACTCTTTGTTGCATGTTGAGGGATAGTTATATGATCCAATTATGTTATTATTGTTGAGAGAACTTGCACTAGTGAAAGTATGAACCCTAGGCCTTGTTTCCACACATTGCAATACCGTTTTCGCTCACTTTTATCATTAGTTACCTTGCTGTTTTCATATTTTCGGATTACAAAATTCTTTATATACCATCCATATTGCACTTGTATCACCATCTCTTCGCTGAACTAGTGCACCTATACAATTTACCATTGTATTGTGTGTGTTGGGGACACAAGATACTCTTTATTATTTGGTTGCAGGGTTGCTTGAGAGAGACCATCTTCATTCTACGCCTCCCACGGATTGATAAACCTTAGGTCATCAACTTGAGGGAAACTTGCTACTGTCCTACAAACCCTGCACTTGGAGGCCCAACAACGTCTACAAGAAGAAGGTTGTGTAGTAGACATCACTGATGCTGAATAAAAACTTATATAGTTGACACAATCATATAGAACATCATAGCACACTGAACTTGCATAAAAAAATTTCACGTAGGCGGCACAATTAGGATGGAAGCAGTGGATCGCTACGGGTAGGGCTATGTGAAACCAACGAACTCGTACATAACGGTTCATCATCTTTATCAATGACGGGGTAATATCTTGAATGTTGTGCAAAGAAAATAGATAGACAACACAATAAGTTCTGCTAGCACATTAAGTTAACGTATAGCCCTTTCGAAAAAAATTCAGGTACAAAATTAGAACAGGTCGCAATCAAATGTACTGGCACATCAGTTCTTCACACCCATAGCTCGGATTTAACTAGTATTTGACAATATTCAGTTCTTACCTCAAATTAGAGCACATCCAGGCAGCCAGCCCTGCTTCTTCTCCCACATAAGCAGTGGCCTCCACTGCGTGATGGAGTAGGCCCTGTGCCATCCATCGTTCCGAGCAACACGGGGAAAGTCTGACGTTGACTCCTATAATGGACGTCGTCGACGGACCCTGGCACCAGCGGCGACGACATGATTTCGATTGATGGATTGACCACTTCTTCGACATGGACGAACACTCGACACAGGTACATCCCTAACGTGGTCCGCGGCGGCCTTGGTGGCGACGAATAGTATAACCCTGGTTCCTGCACCGATATATCAACACCAATCACCTTCGGTATGGTGGACGACTTCTTCATCCATGCCATAACCGTCAGAGCCCAGCTGTCTGGAGGAACAAACATACTTACGAGCTCACCTCTAAGGTCATTGATAAGCTCATTCATGGACTCGCTGTTCCAAGCATGTCGAGGCATGCTGTGGAAGGTAAGATTTGTTAAAAACTCAAGCTCAGAGGGCACCGAGCCCCATCCTGGGTGCCACCGATCAAAGCTCACCAGCACGCCATCGCAGAACAAATGCCAGGAAGATTCAAACACAAGACTGCAGTCGAAAGTTGTCCGGTACCTGATGAAGAAATCAACCGGTGGCGGACAGACTTTGACGAGCAAGTCACTTATTTGGATGCCGTGCACAATGCTGAGAGCTTTGATAAGGTCGTCCAGCAAGACGGGAGATCGGTCGCCGTTGATGGTTACCCTCAGCATTTTGCCGGCAAACTAGTCGTCAAGCGCCGCCAGGCCACTGTTGAGCGACAACACGCAGCGGCCGAAGGCAGGGCGGACCTCAGGATCTCCGGCTCGGAGATCCACGTTGATCGGCGACATGATAGTGTGCTTGAGTACAGGGAGTACAGGAGGGGGATTTGGGGGAACTGGAGTACGAATCAAGATTCCATAGGTGGGGGAGGGGCGGGAGATTGGGGATGAAAAAGTAGCATGAATTTCGAAAACGCGCCAATATACACTCGGCGCGCAAGCGCAAGAAAACACTGGTGGTGCCTACATGTCGGCCTAAGAGTCCTTATTCTTTCTTTTTTGGAGAGCCCGGCTGAGGGAGTCCTGGATTAGGGGGTCTCCGGACAGCCGGATTATATCCTTTGACCGGACTGTTGGACTATGAAGATACAAGATTGAAGACTTCGTCTCGTGTCCGTATGGGACTCTACTTGGCGTGGAAGGCAAGCTAGGCAATACGGATATGGATATCTCCTCCTTTGTAAACGACCTTGTGTAACCCTAACCCTCTCCGTTGTCTATATAAACAGGAGGGTTTTAGTCCGTAGGACAACATACAATCATACCATAGGCTAGCTTATAGGGTTTAGCCTCTCTGATCTCGTGGTATATCTACTCTTGTACTACCCATATCATCAATAGTAATCAAGCAGGACGTAGGGTTTTACCTCCATCAAGAGGGCCCGAACCTGGGTAAAACATTGTGTCCCCTGCCTCCTGTTACCATCCGCCTTAGACGCACAGTTCGGGACCCCCTACTCGAGATCCGCCAGTTTTGACACCGACATTGGTGCTTTCATTGAGAGTTCCTCTGTGTTGTCGCCGTTAGGCTTGATGGATCCTACTATCATCGATGGCGATGCAGTCCAGGGTGAGACTTTTCTCCCTGGACAGATCTTCGTATTCAGCGGCTTTGCACTATGGCCCAATTCACTTGGCCATCTGGAGCAAATTGAAACTTACGCCCCTGGCCACCAGGTCAAGATTGGAAGCTTAAACTACACGGCCGATATCTGTGGAGACTTGATCTTCGACGGTTTCGAGCCTCTGCCTTGTGCGTCATGCAGTCACGATGAGTGCGGTTTAGTGCTACCATCGGATAGTGTTCAAGCGATCGCATAGGCAGCCACTCCGACCCTCAATTCGGAGCCAGGTGCGCCTTCCGCGGATGGGTGGATGGACCCCGCCACGAAGGCCTTACCCCCAGCGGCGATCGAGCCAAACATCGAACTTACCTTGCACGAGAGCTGTGCTGTTAAACTGCCGGATCCTTCTCCGGCCATGGACTCCGAACCGCCTGTGCCCGTTCCTATCGAATCCGATTGGGCGCCCATCATGGAGTTTACCTCCGCGGATAATTTTCAGCACTCGCACTTTGGCGACATACTGAACTCATTAAGGTCTCTCTCCTTGTCAGGAGGATCCTGGCCGAACTATGTCCGGCAGGACTAGGATGCGGACGATGAAGAAATTCGAGGCCCACCCACCACCCACTTAGTAGCCACTGTCGATGACTTAACCAACATGCTCAACTTCGACTCTGAAGACATCGACGGTATGGACAACAATGCGGGAGGCAGAGAGGAACCACCGCCCACAGGGCACTGGACAGCCACCTCATCATACGATATATACATGGTGGATACACCCAAAGAAGGCAATGGCGACGAGATAGCGGAGGATGACCCCTCCAAGAAGCAACCCAAGCGCCGACGTTAGCGGCGCCGCTCTAAGTCCCGCCAAAGCAAAAGTGGTGATACCGGCACAGGAGATAATAATACTCCGGATAGTGCTGAACACAACCACAATCCCCTGCAGCAAGATTTAGAGCGGGAGGATGGAGGAGCCAGCCCTCCTGAGAGAGCGGCAGATGGAGAAGAGGAGGATGATAATTACATGCCCCCTCCGAAGACGAGGCAAGCCTCGGCGACGAAGAATTTGCTGTGCCATAGGATCCCGTCGAACAAGAGCGCTTCAAACTCCGGCTTATAGCCACGGCAAATAGCCTTAAGAAAAAGCAGCAGCAGCTTCAAGCTGATCAGGATCTGCTAGCTGACAGATGGACTGAAGTCCTCGCGGCCAAGGAATATAAACTCGAGCGCCCCTCCAAGAGTTACCCAAAGTGCAGGTTGCTACCTCGACTGGAGGAAGAAGCATATGATACGGCTGATCGGCCACCTCGTGGCCGTGATAGAGAGGCATTCCAGCCAAAAACTCAGCCTCCACCCCAACGCCATTCAAATAAAAAGGCATGGGGAGATACGCCAGACCTGCGAGACATACTGGAGGACAAAGCAAAGCATGCAAGATCGATCTACGGATCATGAGGGCGCGCCACTCTGCGAGACGATAAACGTCATGCCGGATACAGTAAAAGCAAATCCGGCCGGGCCGAACACAGCGGGCAAGACCCATTCGAGCTGCGACGCGATATAGCCCAATACAGAGGTGCCGCACAACCCTTATGCTTCACAGACGAAGTATTGGATCATCAAATCCCAGAAGGTTTCAAGCCTATAAATATTGAATCATACGACGACACAACAGATCCCGCACTATGGATCGAGGATTTCCTCCTCCACATCCACATTGCCTGCGGTGACGACTTACACGCCATCAAATACCTCCCACTAAAGCTCAAGGGACTAGTGCGACATTGGCTTAACAGCTTGCCAGCCGAGTCCATCAGCTGTTGGGAAGATCTGGAAGCTGCATTCCTCGACAACTTTCAGGGCACTTATGTGCGGCCACCAGATGCCGATGACTTGAGCCACATAATTCGGCAGCCAGAAGAATCGGCCAGGCAATTCTGGACTCGGTTCCTAACAAAGAAAAATAAAATTGTCGATTGTCCGGATATAGAGGCCCTAGCGGCTTTCAAACACAACATCCGAGACGAATGGCTAGCCCGGCACCTTGGTCAGGAAAAGCAAAAATCTATGGCAGCCCTCACGACACTCAAGACCCGCTTCTGTGCGGGAGAAGACAGCTGGCTGGCTCGTAGTAATAACGTATCAAAGAACCATGGTACTTCAGATACCAAGGACGGCAATAGCAGGTCACGTCGCAGCAAACATAAGCGCTGCATTAACAGCGATAATAACGAGGATACGACAGTCAATGCCGGATTCAAAGGCTCTAAACCCTCCAGCTTGGACCGTATAATCGATCGCTCGTGTCAAATACACGGCACCCCAGAAAAGCCAGCCAATCGCACCAACAGGGATTGTTGGGTGTTCAAGCAGGCCGGCAAGTTAATTGCCGAAAACAAGGACAAGGGGCCACATAGCGATGACGAGGAGGAGCCTCGGCAGCCACACACCGGAGGACAGAAGAGGTTTCCCCCACATGTGTGGACGGTGAACATGATATACGCAACCCACATCCCCAAGAGGGAGTGAAAGCGTGCGCTCAGGGACGTATATGCGTTGGAGCCAGTCACCCCAAAGTTCAACCCGTGGTCCTCCTATCCAATCACGTTCGATCGCAGGGACCATCCCACTAGTATCCGTCATGGCGGATTCGCCGCACTGGTTCTGGACCCAATCATTGACGGATTTCACCTCACTCGAGTCCTTATGGATGGCGGCAGCAGCCTGAACCTGCTTTATCAGGACACAATGCGCAAAATGGGTATAGACCCCTCAAGGATCAAACCCACAAAAACGACCTTTAAGGGCGTCATTCCAGGCATAGAGGCCCATTGCACAGGCTCAATTACACTGGAAGTGGTCTTCGGATCCCCGGATAACTTTCGAAGCGAAAAGTTAATCTTCGGTATAGTCCCGTTCCGCAGTGGTTACCATGCACTGCTCGGGTGAACCGCATTTGCGAGATTCAATGCGGTACCGCATTATGCATACCTCAAGCTCAAGATGCCAGGACCTCGCGGGGTTATTACAGTCAATGGAAACACAGAGCGCTCTCTCCAAACAGAGGAGCACACTGCGGCCCTCGCAATAGAAGCACAAAACAGCCTCTCAAGGCAATCCAGTAGTTCGGCGTTTCAAGACCCGGACACCTTCAAGCGCGCTCGGAGCAATCGGCAAATAGATCACCTGGCGCGATCTGAGCTCGCATAGCAATGCGGCTCCCACCCCAGTCCCATCCAAATGGCGAAGCTCGTGCCACGCGTACATAATTACGCATTAAAAATACCATGGGCACTGGTGAGGAGGGGGGCACACTACGGCATGCCCCAAGACGCGGCTTAAACCACACTAGGGGCTTCCCGTTTGGTTATTTTTCTCTTTTTTCAGGACCTTAATCTCTGGAAACCCTGTACGGCAGCACTATTGCCGAACACATGATGCAGCAACCAAGGAGGCAGAAAGCTACGTCACACCACAGAATTCCCAGGTGGATTACAATAATGAGCGAAATATTTGATTTAATACTATTCCTCAGCTTGCCCTTGGAAGGGACATAGTCCCACTCTTTGCTTATCGCACTATCTGTATCACTCTGCTTTAACGCACCTTTTCGAATAAACAATGCATAACATCATGACTATTATTGCATTCTTGTTATATATATATATATGTGTGTGTGTGTGTTCATTAACGACACCTTGCAACCGTACACTTTGGTACGGCCAATACACCAGGGGCTTACGTACCCCACAATATGGTGTGAAAAGTCCGAACACTTTCACAAGTGCGGCACCCTGAACTTATAGCATTATATGCATTAGCTCCGAATCATGTCTTTGGTCAAATGTTGGGTTTGCCCGGCTCCTATGTTTTGGTACCTTACGTTCCGCTCTATCGGCTAAGGTAGCGCTAGGAGAACTACTGCGATTGTGCCCCGGTTCTGCCGGGCTTAGCACCTCAGTAGAGAAAGCTAAAACTAACTGTCATGATAAGGCGAGAGACTGGTTGCTGTTCGGCGAGGTTTTCGAGTCCCTAAAGACTTATGCTGCTTAGGGCGAGGGGCCGGCCCTGTCCGGCTTAAAGTCGTGTATCACGCCCCGAATTCGGCCTTCCGAATACCAAGGGCTTCGCCGAAATTTAAAATTATAGAATTCTATGGCTAAGTGAGAGTGATAAAGCATTATTAGTCTGGTTGCCTTGTTCGTTGTGCCGAGCACCTCCCTCGAAGGACCCAAACATGGGAACAAGAGTGCTCAGGTTTATCAAGAACACCCCAGCACTCGTGGCATGGGGGCAGAAGCCGAGGACTAGCCATCTCTCAAATTGGATAAACAGCCAAATAGACGGTAATATTTTAAATTCACACAATTGTTGCATAGCACATATGAAACAAGTTTTCATCATACAGGATCACACGAGCAAGTTTACTCAAATATTACATCCTTGGAACATTCGTCCGCTACAAGACGGGCACCCTTCAGGACACCCTCATAATAAATTTCGGGGGTGCAATGCTGCTTGCCCTGCGGCGGCCCTTCCTTGATCAGCTTCACAGCGTCTAGGTTGGCCCACTGCACCTTCACACGGGCGAAAGCCCGGCGTGCACCTTCGATGCAGACGGACCGCTTGACGACCTCCAGCCATGGGCAGGCATCCACAAGCCGCCTCACCAGGCCAAAGTAGCTGTTCGGAAGGGCGTCGCCAGGCCACAGCCGGACTATAAGGCCCTTCATGGCCTGTTCGGCCGCCTTGTGCAGCTCGACCAGCTGCTTTAGCTGGTCGCTCAAAGGCATCGGGTGTTCGGTCCCAGTATACTAAGACCAGAACAGCTTCTCCGTTGAGCTCCCCTCCTCGGCCTGGTAAAACTGTGCGACATCCGACATGCTGCGGGGAAAATCTGCGAATGCTCCTGGAGAGCTCCGAATTCAGGTAAGTAATCGGCAATTTACTTTTACATGCTTGCTTTGCATATAGAATGCCTTACCCGCCGCTATTTTCTTCATCGCATCAATCTCCTGGAGGGCCTTTTGGGCTTCAGCCTTGGCACTTTTTGTGCTCTCAAGGGCCGCGGCAAGCTCAGACTCTCGCGTCTTTGAGTGAAACTCCAACGCCTCATGCTTCATCACGAGAGCCTGGAGCTCTTGCTGCACCTCGCCCACCCGAGGCTCTTGCTTTTCCCGCTCGGTACGCTCCTGGGCCGCTTTATCTTGGGCCTTGGTTAGCGCTTGCTTCAGGGTGGCCACCTCGGTCGTGGCCCCTGGCAAATATACGATGATCCTGTCATTTTGCAATCGTGTATTCTTTTATATATATACATATCTACAGACAGGGCATTACTTACCCTTGTTCTCCTCAAGCTGCCTCTTGGCAGGGCCGAGCTCTTTCTTGGACCCCTCGAGGTCCTGCTTCAGTACGGCGACCTCCGCAGTCAGTGCGGCGGACGCCAGCAGCGAGGCCTGCATACGCATATTGACATACTTATATTAGACTACTGCGATATTATTTGATCCTCTGTTCGGCTTTTCTTTGTGAACACCGAACAAAGCATCAGGGGCTACTGTCTATGCGGTAATATTTTTCCTATATTTTAAAACACTTACCTCAAAGCCTGTTAGAAGGCTGGCACAGGCTTCAGTCAATCCGCTCTCGGCGGACTAAACCTTTTGGACCACCGTACTCATAATAGTACGGTGCTCCTCGTCGATGGAAGCGCTGCGGAGCGCTTCCAGCAGATTGTCCGGCGCCTCTGGATGGATAGAGGTCACCGGCACAGGCGTCTTGCCCCTCCTAGAAGGAGGCCGCCTGCCCGAGCCCAGAACCACTGGAGGTTCCGGCACGGTGTCTAGCTGAGGGCCGAACTCGGAGCTTTCAGGGGCCTTGTCCCCTCGACTTCCGGAGTCTGGGAGGCCGCCTTGAGGCGCCTTCGGGACTGTCTCCCCTCGACCCGGTGCCTCGTGAGACAGCACCTCGGCGTCATCTGCAGGATAGGGGGAGGTGGCGGTCGGAACTGGATCGCTATCCATGTCCGACGAGCCCAGGGAGCCATCCGATGATACATCGATACGGGCTCGGGGCGGCCTGCATAATCATATTTCGGCGTTAGGCAAAGTAGTGCGACAAAGGAATACTATGACTTACTCTGGTATCCGAATATTTACGACTTCCCAGGGGCTTGGCCCTGGGCAGCCACTCGTCTTCACCGTCGGCGGCGCTGGTAGAGTAGTCCGGAAGGAGAGTTCTCCCCTTCTTGGACCCTTGGGCCCCCCAGTTGGGACGGCCTTCCTTTTCTTGTCTCCCCCGCCTGGAGGGGGAGCATCTTCTTCTTCCTCCTCGTCTTCGGGGGAGGAGTGTGCCGCAGAGTTATCGGACGATGAGTCCGATAACACCTGACGCCGGGAACTCTTTCGGGTTCCCTTGGCCTTCTTGGTCTTCTTCGGCACCTTGTAAGGTGCCGGAGTCAGCATCTCCATTAGGAGAGCGCCCGCAGTGTCTTCGGGCAAAGGGGTCGGACAGTTAATCTGCCCCGACGTCTCCACCCAGTCCTACCAAAGGCATGGAGATTAGACCCCGCATATAATTAAGCTAGGGGAAATAAATGTTCTACAGGACGTATTGAACTCACCGAACGCGCTAGGCGCTTTGCGCTTAGTCCGCGGTCCTCGGCGAGAGAAGGAGGGACCTCGGCGCCCTTGAACAGCACCTTCCAGACGTCCTTGTGCATCATATCAAAGAGCTTGCTCAGAGTCTGGTGTCGGGCCGGGTCGAACTCCCACAAGTTAAAATCCCGTTGTTGACACGGGAGGATCTGGCGGATGAGCATAACCTTGACGATGTTGACAAGCTTGAGCTTCTTGCATGCCATACTCCGAATACATTTCTGGAGTCCATCCAGCTCCACCGATGAACCCCACGACAAGCCCTTCTCTTTCTAGGAAGTGAGCCATGTAGGGAATCCGGATCGAAACTCAGGGGCTGCCGCCCATTTGGCGTCGCGCGGCTCGGTGATGTAGAACCACGCCGATTGCCATCCCTTTATTGTCTCCACGAAGGAGCCTTCAAGCCATATAATGTTGGGCATCTTGCCAACCCTGGCTCCGCCGCATTCTGCTTATTGGCCTCGTACCACCTTCGGCTTGATATTGAAGGTCTTCAACCACAGGCCGAAGTGGGGTCAGATGCGGAGGAAAGCCTCACACATGACGATGAACGCCGAAATGTTGAGGACGAAGTTCAGGGCCAGATCATGAATGTCCAGCCCATAGTAGAACATGAGACCACGGAAAAATGGATGGAGGGGAAACCCCAGTCCGCGGAGGAAGTGGTGGAGGAAAACTACCCTCTCGTGAGGTTCTGGGATAGGGATGATCTGCCCCGCGGCGGGCAGCCGATGCGCGATATTCGCGGCTAAGTATCCGGCTCCGCGCAACTTCTTGATGTCTCCCTCCGTGACGGAGGAGACCATCCACCTGCCTCTAGCTCCGGACATGGTTGGAGAAGGTTGAGGTGGGAAGTGCGGACTTGGGCGCTAGAGCTCGAGTGTGCAAAAACGGATGAGCAAAGGAGGAAGAAGGCATGGATGAAAAGAAGAATCCGTATCCCGTTATATGGGCGGACGAAACTAAGCGTCCCCACTAGCCTGGTAAAACTCGCTTATCCCCCAAGCACCGTAATCGATGGCGCGGTTGGGTTACCCACGCCAGTATTTATGAGAATCCCGTGATAAGGGGACACGATCTTTTCTTTGACAAGACGTGTCGAAAAACTGCCTCGCATTATGTGCGGGGCTAGTTAAAGGAAACGGTTCGAATAATCACCGGGCCATGGCATAATGTCGTGTTGCCAAAACAAGTCAGCAAATTAGATTTGTGAAAATATTATTCTCTCTCGGTGGTATGTGGAACTTATTTTGCAGGGTCGGACACTATCCTTGTATTCAAATTCTTCTATGATGTATTCGGAGAAGAAACCCGCCTTGCAATGTCGAAGACAATACTGCGCGCCGGACTCATGGTCATTGAAGCCTGGTTTAGGGGCTACTGAGGGAGTCCTGGATTAGGGGGTCTCCAGACAGCCGGATTATATCCTTTGGCCGGACTGTTGGACTATGAAGATACAAGATTGAAGATTTCGTCTCGTGTCCGGATGGGACTCTACTTGGCGTGGAAGGCAAGCTAGGCAATATGGATATGGATATCTCCTCCTTTGTAACCGACCTTTTGTAACCCTAACCCTCTCCGGTGTCTATATAAACCGGAGGGCTTTAGTCCGTAGGACAACATACAATCATAGCATAGGCTAGCTTCTAGGGTTTAGCCTCTCTGATCTCGTGGTAGATCTACTCTTGTACTACCCATATCATCAATAGTAATCAAGCAGGACGTATGGTTTTACCTCCATCGAGAGGGCCCGAACCTGGGTAAAACATTGTGTCCCCTGCCTCCTGTTACCATCCGCCTTAGATGCATAGTTCGGGACCCCCTACCCGAGATCCGCCGATTTTGACACCGACACCTGCCTTTTTTTAGGATCTTTTGAGAGGTCGGCCTGAGAGTCATAATTGACATGTTTGGCATTGCATTACTACTCGGCCCATATTCAATGACACCTCACTAGCCCAAACATGTGTACATCATCGAAAAGACACTGAGCTCAAATTATATAACTTGAAAAAAAGGAGATACACTCTGAACACTGGAGAATGGTGATGCCCTCATTTAGCACACCAGTAGTTCGAGACAATAAACAGTTCGAAACAACGATATATACAACATTCCAACACTGACTAGTGACTACTACTGACATAAACAGCAAGACATGATAGTTCATAAGAGGTCTTGCTACACCACCAAAATGCACCCATCTGCAGCGCTCAGACTCTCATGATCCAGATGAGAATGACATTCTAAAAAGAGGCAACTATTACATAGTAAGAGTGACATAGACGAGGATGACCAAATGACAAGCAATATGCATAAAAAAGAAAGAACTACCCATCCAAAACAAGCAGCAAAGACAACAAAGTCATTCGAAGAGATTATCCAACACCATCATAATTTGCAGCCCCGCTTCAGTGGCCAATGATCCGGAGACTCCAGTAATCCACCCTTTCGACGCAACAGTCCAATTACCAATCAACCTGAAGGCTTGAACCACATCACTGCCTGTCGTAATTGAGACATCCAAAGATCAAAGTTAATCCGGATGCCTTTGTCATTCTCACCTTCTTTTGGCTGCAGGTTGTATCATTGACAATCAGGAGAGTTTGCTCCCGAACTCTGAGGGCTCGCCGTGTAGACATAGTTTTCCATAGAAAATAGAGCTTCTCTGCCATCAAGGTCTTTGCCAACGGTGATCTCCTGGTTAATCGGATAATTGAGTCCGAGAAACAGGGAGTGTGAACCAAGGCTGTTTAGCCGCCTCCAACTAAAAAATCCTGAAGGCCCCAACAAGCTGGTATCCTTCTCACAGACGTAACAACCACTGTCCGGATACTCACGTATTTCACGGTGCTTGTATACAGTGGGGTTTTTGCAATATAACTTCTCCGGCTCATGTGTCCGAATGATCATCATTCTTTTGTCGTCGTCTGATCGAGGGAGGAACCAGTTGTGCTTCCCTGTTTTTGGCAAAGGTGGTGTGATTACAAAGGGCAGTAACTGTAGAGACACTTCATTATATAAAAAAGGACAGGCATTGTTAATGTAAGATCAGCATTGTTCAGAGTACGAGTAGGATAATGCAAGAAACAACATTGATATGTCCCTGTTGGAACTGGGAGGAAAATACGGGGAAATGTATACTGGGTTCGAAAATATAGAAGTGCCATGCATGGTTATACTCATGTTATCTCGCAATCGATTCTTCACAGGTAGCCACCATGTCATGATGTTATGTAATCATGTTTTGTCCTCACAAACAAATTCTTCAAGGTAACTAAAATACCATGCATTGTTATATACTCATGTTCTGTGGGAAAAAATTGTGTGAGGATATTATTCTAGCCATTGATTGTTGAAGGGCGAATATAGGTATGTACACATGGTAAGCATTCCAGGATTTCACTACTTCCAAATATAGAGTTCTCCATATGCACATTTACTTCCCTAATGTATGGTTAGATGAAACCGACAATGTGGTGCATGTTTCTACATCATGAAAATGAGGAAACTAACATGGCCATTGATACACACTCATATTTAGTAGTAGTATATAGATTACTATAAAATAAGGAGAATATCCATATATTCCTAATCGTTTGATTATTGAGGGGTACAAATTGGTTGTAATTACATGGTCACAATCGCATGAATTTACTCATTCCAAATATAGCTGATTTACGGCGTCTCTAATACATTGCCATAGTTCTACTCAAATTCTGCTCAAACAGGGATATGCCAATCATCACAAAAAGTTCAAACAGTGTCATGGCGTCATCATTAACATAAGACGGAAACAACTTACACGCGCCGTCCCAGCAATTCGTGGTGCCATCTGCTTTGTCGATCGCGTAGATGATGCCATTGTGTTCAATAGCATCACAGAAGTGTGTATCAGCTTTGACGATGATCCACTGCAAGCTGAGTTGTCTCCAGCTAAAGAAAGCACCGGCATAAAGATAGGTGAGTCCGTGGTCGAACAAGACAATTAGGTTGAAGTCTGCGTAATTCGCATGTCGTGTGGGCACTTGGCAGATTACAATCTTCTACAAAACAAGGTCCGTCCAACTGACGTTGTAATCTAGATGACTTGGACCCTGATGGTAAAACTCTATATAATCCAACGGAGGAAGGATAACCTCATGGGAGGTCTGTAAGTTCACGAGCACCAACTTTTTACCGTCTTCCCCTTCTCTGAAGGCAGCCATCTAGTGGGAGTTCATGCCGACCCAGTACATACCTGCCAAGAAGTTTCGGGCAATGGTGATCGGATCAAAGTTGAGGGAAATGATGTATGGCGACCCACTACATACCTGCAAAGAAGTTTCGGCTAATGGAGATCGGACTGAAGTCGAGGGGCATCATGTACGCATCCGTATCATGGTGAGCCAATCTCGCAAGACCAGATAACAGCAAGCAGGGTGTCTTGAAAAGCTTAAGCCTCGCTTCAACGATGGTCATGTGCATGTCCCTCGAGCATGCAGCCAGCCGCAGGGCGCTCAACATATCCATACACGAACAACATAGGTCGAGGATGTCACTGGGGAGATTGCTCCAATCGCGGCTCATATGGATGCTGCGCGGTTCGCGTTCGGCCATGGTGGAGTTTGGAAGGTGGGGTTTTGGGGGGGGGGCTTGATTTACGGGGGAGAAGGCTGTCGGTGCGAGCGAGGCGATGGTACACGGGGGCACAGTGAGATGGATACAGAGATGGAGATGGAGTGGTGCTATGGGAGGGGAGAGGGAGACGAGGCGAGGCATGATAATGTGTTGTACAGCGGCGGTGACAGACTGCATAGTGCACAGGGTGAGGCTGAATTTGGTAACCCGAACACGCCGCCTGGACTAGTGTCAGGCGCAGGGTGTTGTCACTTCACTGTGAGGACCGGATGAATAGTATTTTGACCATCAAGTGTACCATAGTTGTACTACTACTACTAGTAGTAGTAGTAGTAACATGAGTACTCCAGTACTGTATAGTGGAAATAGGTCTCCCGTGCTAGCATGCCTATTCACTTCATCCTCTAGGTATCATCCATATTGCGAGCAGAACAAAATTCTCATGCATGCGGAAGCGCAAAGATGGGCCTTTTGTTTTTTGATGAGAATAACCGTGTATTCCTTAACCAGAGAATGTTGCGTCTCCCACGCACGCGCCAATATCCATCTGAACCAGCTATGACACATTTTTTTATCTGTTTGCATAGGTCCCACCTATCATGAAGGATGGGCAGGTACACGAACATGTATGACTCCTCAGTCTACCCGCATAGCCTTTTTGTTTAGTCTACCTAGCCATCTAATCAACTGCCTGCACGCCACTTCTCCCATTTACTTCTCCATCGGGAACCGATTTTCCTCGGCTTCTTCACCTCCCCTTCGTCTTCATTTGCATCCAAACCCCACTGCGTTCACATTGTTTTAACCTCTTTAAATAATCATCTACTACTTTAGATAGACTAGCCATCTAATCCTAATTCTCCAAACCATAGCCCTCCGTTCCAGCGGTTCCAAATGGCGAAAGAGATCGAGATGCAGGTTTTTAGCGTCCAACATGTCCTCGTCGAAGGCTCGTTGAGCATAGTTGCCACCGTCACCGTCCACCCAAGGGTTGTTCGGAAGTGGATCAACAATGTATCCAACTCCCTCGAAAAGGTAGAGACGAGGGTCATCGGTCTTGACGCAGAGTACACGGAGCGTACCACTGGGAAGATCCAACGCGCCGCCGTCCTTCAGTTGTGCCTCGAAGATGATATTTTGGTGTACCACATCATACACGCGCCCTCCATACTAGGTGAGCTTCACGATTTCTTGTCTCGGGAGGACATATACTTCTGTGGGGCAGCCATCGAAGGGGACAAATAGAAGCTGGAGCCATACAACCTTGATTTGAAAAGCATCGCTGACCTACAAACCAGAATCAAAATTCCTGTAGAAGATTGTGATAAACAGACACCATCCCTATTCGACGTAGCAAATTTTGTGCTCGGTACAAATCTTCAGAAGGGTGACGAGATGGTGGCATTAAGGTCGTCTGGATGGGAGAATTATCCCTTGATGTACGAGCGGATAAAATATGCTGCCTTGATGCCCGTGTGAGTTTCAAGATAGCTGCAAGGTCCAAAGAGCTTGTTGCAAAGCCGTCTCCCACAGAAAATGAGAAGAAGAAGAAGAAGAAGAAGAAGGAGAAGAAGGAGAAGAAGGAGAAGAAGGAGAAGAAGAAGAAGAAGATAAGGCTGCACCAACAGCAGGGCATTATGGATGGATGAACTATTTCCTCTCTTGTACAAAAAAATTATTCCCTCTAGGTGTATATTGATATAGACGGACTATTTCGATGGTGTGCATGTCTTTGGAACAAGTACTTGTAGCGTGGGTCCGCTTGACTATAAGGAACTATTTATCCGCCTAGCTTTCTCTACTACTCCTTCCAGTGATCGGTATGCAATGCATGTGTCCGTAGACATGACAGCTTGTCCATGGAAGTTCAACTACGGCGACCATCACGTTTCATCCACTGCCACTCACGATTCCCACGACGCTGCTCCAACCCACGGCACCACGTCCCCGACGTGCGCCTCACCCCTCTCAGCCGCACCACCCTCTGCCTTTGTGTGCATGACATGTGGGCCACCTTAAATGGGGCGAGCATCAAGTTTCTACCACAGCTACATGCGATTCCCACGACGCCGCACGAACCCATGACACCACACGTCCCCTGACCTGCAGCTCACCCCTCTCGACCCCACTACCCCTCTGCCTTCGGGAGCATTACATGTGGACCAGCCACATATCGGGTCCACATGTTATTGACTCAAAGGAAGGTGTAGTAAGGCGCTGAAGCTCAGTCCCGAGGGCCCTAAGAGGGGAATGTAACTCCTGCGCCAGGCTAGTGCTACCGCTGCACGAACTTGTGCCAAACTCGAGATTTGTTTCTTTACTATACATGCACGCAATGATTTAATGGACATTGCAATCTCAACATGTGATGGGGAGCTCTAAATTTGAATTTGAAACTTATAAAACGAAAAGATTCAAAACAAATAAACTGGGAGAGAGGGAGTATATCATAGGATGTGTCCTATACGAAACAAGTCCCCTGGTTTGTCACCGTGAAGATGCGGTTAGAAAGGAGCACAGCATCTTCGTACTCGTACGGCAACAAATCGGCCGCAGATAGCATGGTCCACCTTTGACCGCCATGTGCAAGGTTCGTGCTAACTTATTCAATCTCACCGTGGTTCCATCGTACCAATTCATGTGGTGGCCCGTTGCATGGCTGATCCCAATGTTGGACAAAGGTTCTAGGGAACAGTGTCACCGTTGTAAATGTTGTGCAAATTGATGTTGGTACCCTCCCGTACATATGCAAGCCAATCTCCACTCGCACCGAGCCTAACTTGTGAAACAGTGGGCAGGGGGAGAATTAGGAAATGGACACGGAAGTAGTCTTTAGAATGCATTTACTATGTGATCAAACTTGTCTTACCTGCTCATCTTAGGAAATCCGAGTGCCCCTCAACATCGGCATCTCAAGCGGCGTCAACTTGCAACTACGGCCACGCCGCGCTGGAGAGACCCCCAAGGAAACATCCTCGTGCGTTCCACAGAACATCAAGATGCATTTGTATGAGTAGTTTATCTTGTGAAAGAAAAGGATGAACGAGGGAAGGCCTCTAGAGATAGAGATAGACACTACTACTACCAATGTGATGTCCCATGCGTTGCAATGAATCCAAAGTAGTAGAATAATACTTGTTCACGTGCTTGAAATATAAACACTCCAGTTTTGATATACATGTGTCAGCAGACATGACAGCTTGGCTATGGAAGTTGAACCACGGCGACCATCACATTTCTTGTTTGTACCACTGCCACACCCACATGCGATTCCCACGATGTCGCTCCAACCCTACCTGTAAGCACGATGTCCCCCTGACGTGGCTATCACTGCCTTTCCTTTGCTGACAGGTGGGACCCACATTTGGGGTTCCTACATGTCAGTGAAAGAATGGTAGGATTGTTCATGTTAGGGGATCCTCATCCCCCCTACGTGCGCCTCATCCCTCTTGCCCCCACCGCTCCTCTGCCTTTGTGTGCATGACATGCGGGCCAGCTGAACTGCGGCGATCATCAACTTTCTACCACAGCCACACCCGATTGGACGCGGTTTGCCTGCTCTGCTCTTGTGCTCCGATTCGTACTCCCGCGCCATCGAATTTTCATCCAGCGGCTATGACACATTTCGTCCCGGGCATCAATCCTCGGCTGGAGTACTTATGTACTACAGGTAGTACCCGCCGGTGTGGCAATCTATGCCTCGTAACGCCCCGACGCCCAGCTGTGGCACCCTCGCCACGGCCATGCCACCACCGGCCGGTTCACCTCGAACGAGTGAGTTGCAAATCACACCACCACCATGAGAATGACTTGTGGGCCAGCTGCATTTACGGTCCGCATGTCATTGACTCATAGGCTGGGCACTAAGCTACTGAAGTTCGGTCCCGTGGGCCCCGAGAGGGAAATGTAACTCCTGCGACAGGCCTTGTGGTGCTCCCGCAGTACGAGCTCGTGCCAAAACCGAAATTTGTTTGTTACTACTACTCCCAACTACTAGTAAGGTACACGTGCATTGCACACATGAGATTCTGGTGGTTTGTGCATTATGCTTATACATGTGGACTCTTCTAGACTCTACATGTGGCAAAATATGGTGGAATGTAGATGATATCCAACGGCCAGTAGTGCTCGGATTTGCCATCTTTGTACCATCGGATTGGCTTCATCCAACGACCAACTTTCAAAGTTATCCACACACTATATAGGGGTATAGATGTTCGGTTTGCAGCCTAAGGTTGCCACGCCAAAGCTTAGGCGTGCCACAAGTGTGTTTGGTTGCGTTCTCGTCTCAGCATAGTTGTTCCCTCTTCATGCATGCTCAACTCAACACCCCTCTTCATGTATGCTCTCTTCATGCATGCTTCTAGTGTATTTGTGCTAAGCTAGTGTGGACTCATGCACCCTCCATACACTCTATCAAACACCCAAAAGTGGGTCGAGAAGGGAACTCTTGGGATCATGCACCCTTCATACACCCTACCAAACACACCAGGCATGTGTTTGGTTCATTGCTACACTTTTGGCTTGCCACACTTTTCTAGCTACATGGTCCACATGTCATAGACTCAACTTCTTGCCAAATCTTTCCACACTTGTAGTGGCCATTTTGTTAGCCACATTTTTTATGGCAAACACACTTTTCCTAAGCTTAGTTGTGGCAAAGTTAGTCATGAATGAAGTTCAACCATGGAGTCTTCTAGATTCTACATGTGGCAGAATCTGGTGGAATGTAGATGATATCCAATGGCTAGTAGTGCTCGGATTTGCCATCTTTCTACCATCGGATTGGCTTCATCCAATGACAAACTTTCAAAGTTATTCACACACTATATAGAGGGTATAGATATAGATGTGACGGCCCGTTGCAATGGATCCAAAGTATATCTATTTAGTGGAGTGCACTCTAAACACATTATCTAGTTATTTTTCTCTAACCTTTCCTAGCCATGCAACCAAGCCACATAAGCTTCATGGGTGCCCCCCACATCATATTATTCATACTACGTTGACTGAAAAAAAGATAAATCACCAAAACCAAGATCTTCCCATTTTTTGTTCCTACGATGTTGTGCCGTGAATGTGCCTACTAGTTGTATAGTGGTAGTACTAGTTGTATAGTACAAACTTGGTACTAGTTGGAGTAGAGTAGTACGGAATGCTCCTACTCTATCAACGAGCCCCATCTGACACCAAATTTCTTGGCTTTCGTGCTACAACTAGATCTTCCCCATGTTTCCGTTTTCCAACCCGGCGGCGGGCGGGGTGCGGTTTGCCAGTAGTCGGTTTGCTCAACGGCAGTCCCACATGAAAGTGAAAATGCTAGGCAACACGACTTCCTTAAGCTATGTGTCGTGCCGGACGGGCCGTGGAGTACTCCCGATTCCCGAGCGTGTGGGGGGAGTGTGACGCGAATGCGGCAGGCCTTTTCCTTTTACTAGCAATGTACCCGTGCGTTGCGACAGATCCAAAGTAGTAGAATAGTAGTACTTGTTCACAAACTTGAACGAAATCACTCTTGTTTTGATATACTCCTAATATATTGCTCCCTCTGTTCCTAAATATTTGTCTTTTCTCTTGTTTTGATATACTCCTAATATATTGCTCCCTCTGTTCCTAAATATTTATCTTTTTAGAGATTTCAAATGGACTACCACATACGGATTATATAGACATATTTTCAAGTGTAGATTCACTCATTTTGCTCCGTATGTAGTCACTTATTGAAATCTCTAGAAAGACAAATATTTAGGAACGGAGGGAGTACTTTTCACTCAAAATATATTTCTCAGGCTGTTTTGATGAGGTGAGGGAGGGATGTGGTTGTTTTCAAGATAATAAGGGGTTTTCTGCAAATTCGAGCAGGGAAGTGGGCTATTGTTGCAAAAATGCCACAACTTACCTCACAGTCGTTAGATGCAGATCTAATGGTCAGAAACGATGGATGGCAGATACACCACCATCACCAATTGAGTCTTCTATAGGATTAGGAGTAGTGAAACATGTACAAATTGTAACATTTTGGTTCCACTCCTTGGCACGATCGATAGATAGAAATAACGATTGGAAACGCTAGGGCGGGCCTATTTCCGCCAGATAAGCAGGGTACGTAGTAGCTAGGTTGGCGCATCGTCGGTTTGGTCACACGCGGTCCGACATGTTCTAGTGTTTCTAGCAAAATGCTCGCACATTGCACGAAGTTGATGGAAAAGGTAAGCACAACTTATAAATTGATGGATGGAGTACTAGTTACAGTGATGCATATAGTTAAGCAAAGGGATCGCACATGTCGGTATTGACTGGAACGAGAATACAACAACACAATAAGAATTAAGGCCACAATGATGATGCAATCACGGTGGTGGTTACAGAAGGCAAGAAGAAAGATGCATCCATTAGTGTACGACCTCCTCCTCCTCAACTTAGTGCGTTGGGCCACCGACCGGCGGCTAAGGAGCGGCGGCTTTTGTGGCGAGGTCGAGGTGCTTCTCAGCAAAGGCATCCAAGACTTCCAACCGGTTGAGGAAGGCCAACATTGTAGTGTCCTCACTGGCCTTGTAGATACCTATGTACACGATTTGCTCGTTCACGTGGATGTGTAGGTCGACGAATTCTTGCAGGGCGAGGCGCCTCACGGCGAGCGCGACCTCCAGGTAGACATTCTTTGTGGCGTCGGTGGGCAGTTGCAGGGCCACCAGTGCTTGAAAGAGGTTCCGGCCATGGAGACCGATTAGGGTGGTAGGCAATGAGGAGCCCGGGCGCGCGGGCTGGAGGAGTACGGTGATGTCGTCCGTGAGCTTCTTGAGGATGGTGAACTTGTTGGTGGTGGCAATGATCATCTGGTCCAACTGAGAGTTGTAGTTGGCGTCGACAGCCGCCATCCACCAGTCGGTCGCCAACACCGTTTGGAGACGATCCTCGGCGCCATGCCGCAGGCCAGCGTCGTGGACCATCTGGCATAGCCGCTGGCCGCTCGCGCGCATCGCCGCCATGGGTCTGGAGCGAGGACTTTTGGGCATAGTGTAGGTGCTTAGGCAAATGCTTAGGTGCGTACGATGTGGTAGATGCATTGGAATGGAGGGGCGCCTTTATATGAGGGCAAACTGCGTTGCATTCACATCGTGCAGCCTCTTTTCCCGGTCTTCCTCCCATTACTTCCCTCATGCATTAATTGAAGGAGGATGCATTGGCGGTCAACATTCCAGGAACCGCTACTCCCTCCCTTGTCTACATTAAAGCCGTATCGGGAACTGCGCCGCCCGCTGTCAAATCGAATAGTACTGCGCCGCCCACTGCACGCCCGGCTGAACACGCCTCCTCGCCTCCATTAAACCCGCATGCAAACCGAGAAACCTACTCCAGCCACACGTCCGTTCATGAGCGGGCCGGAATTAAACGCAACACCGACCGAGCTCCTCCCGTCCGCCCTCAGTTTAAACGAGGCCAGACGCCAGCCAAGATCCTACCGTCTGCCCTCTATTTACACGAGGCCAGACAGACAGTGGGCAAGAATCGCACCCATCCACCGCTCCCCCATATCCTTCACCATTTTCTCCACTCTTCCGATGGCTTCCGAGGAGCCGTTCTCCGGCATATTACCCGGCTGGGTGGCCCGCCGAGCCCTCCGGATACAGGCGAGGCCGCTCGGTGCTTCACCAACCTCGCTTGGCCCGACGGAGCCAATTACCGCCCCAAGCAGGCGCATGGTTCAGCAACTCGCCGCTCCAGTTCAGCTCGATGAGGAGTGGCGAGTTGCTCCATGCCGGCACCGCGGCGAGCACACCGGTACGGGCATCGTCGCTGTTGCGTCGTACCGCACCACCAGTGTCTGTGGGCGCGCCTCCCGTGCCTGCGGCAGCGCCATGCAGGCAGAGATAGAACGAAGAGTCGGTGGCCGGCTTCTCCGTGTTCGTCGCCATCATCAAGGAGAGTAGAACACGGGAGGCCGCCGCCACTTGGGTCCCATGAAGTCCACCGCCGAGGCGACGACTGCGCATTCAGGTGGTTTCTTTGCTGCTTCGTCTCTTCCGAGGACCTTCGTCGACCCCGCAAGTGTCTGTCGGACATGAGGAAGACAAAGGGATCCGAGGGCGGCCATTTAGATTATGTACTCCCTCTCCAGCTGGCGGGAAATATTTGTTCTAAGAATGGATAAATTGTATGTATCTATAACTAAAATAAGTCTAGATACATCCATTTCTAGGACAAGTATTTCCGTGCGGAGGGAGTATTAATTATACCAAGAGAGCCAGATAGGCACCGCTTAGTTCTTGTAAATGTAATGAAATCCATCATGTTTATATGAAGATTCGGCTTTTTATATGAAATCCTTCATGCTTATATGAAATCAGTCTGTGTTTGCACGAGTTTCTTCTGGTTGGTTAGGGTTGTGAAAATGTATGCCGCTGGCGTTTGATGTCGTCCTCCGCGGAAGGAAGCGGGAGGAAATTTGCCAGCTGCCGTTGGAGACGCTCTTATGCTAGAAACAATAGAGTGACATCCAATCCATTTGAGTTAATTGCATGTATGATTGTCCCTCTATAAAAAGTTAATTCCATGTACAGTGTACACGTGACTTGCAGGGTGGCTACAGCTTCGTACAGAAAGTTAAAAAGAAACAAGTCCATCCGTAATCTTGTATTCTAAATACTCTGTGGGTTCCACTGTCAGTACAGTAGCGAAAGAAGTATATATTAAATAAGTAATATATAATATAGAAATCTAAAGTTAAAGACAGAATTCGAACTCATGTCATCGCGTTGCGAGCATCCGGCGCTAACCAGTCCAGCACATTTTTGTTGTAGACCATGCTGGAGATATATCTCCATGTCTACTCTTAAATACTCCATCCGTTCCTAAATACTCCCTCCGTTCCTAAATATAAGACCTTTTAGGGATTCCACTATAGACTATATACGGAGCAAAATGAGTGAATCTACACTCTAAAGTATGTCTATATACATCCATATGTAGTTTATAGTAGAATCTCTAGAAGGTCTTATATTTAGGAACGGAGGGAGTATTTGTATTTTTCAGATTTCAAATGGACTACCACATACGGATGTGTATGTAGACATATTTTAGAGTGTAGATTCACTCATTTTGCTCCATATGTAGTCACTTGTTGAAATCTCTAAAAAGACAAATATTTAGGAATGGAGGGAGTAGAAAACAGAGTTGGTGATGATGGTGTGCGTGCCATCCTGCAATATAGGCCATCGGATTTATATCTAACCGATAGGAAGGAAACTATGGCAGTTTTGCAAAAATATACCCACACCCCTCTCCACGTTTGCAAATACGGCACTCCCTCGTTCATCCTTTTCTATCACAAGATAAACTACTCATACAAATGCATCTTGATGTTCCGTGCAACGCACGGGCATCTAGCTAGTTTCATTTAAAATAGTTACTACAATAATTGGGTTGAAGTGATATATTTTATGTCTTCCCCGAATGATTTCAGAATCACTAGTAGTACCAAAGAAAATGTTGCCTTGTTAATTAACAGAAAACAGGGCGAAAACTATCACATGAGGCCGGTAAAAACGAGGCACATTGGGTTCAGCGTCCTCGTCACTACAGCTGTGCGCGCGCGAGAAGTCTACATATCGAGGGGTTACTGAGCGAGGCACAGAGACACAATGTTCGAGAGAGAAACCAATTAACAGATTACGATCAGATCGAGTTGTCACCCTTCTGCTGTCATTGTTGGGGTGGGGGGAGGGGGGAGAGAAAGACGTATCGAGAGTGTGCGCGGTAGGCACAGAGGCTCAACTAGCGAGTGTGTGTGTGTGTGTTTGAAAGAGGAGTAGATAGATTACAATCAAGATCGAGGTGCCACCCTACTCCTTCGGTGTTGGGTAGTGTGTGTGTGTTTGAGAGAGAAGCCAGTCGATAGATTAGTATCAAGATCGGGGTGTCACCCTACTCCTTCGATGTTGGGAAGTGTATGTGTGTGTGTGGTTGTGCGGGTGTGGGTGTGTGTGTCAGGGGGGCAGTGACACTTACATATCTCTACTCTTATAAAAACAAAGTTGGTGATGATGGTGTTCCTGCCATCCTGCAATATAGGCCATACGATTTATATCCGACAGATAGGAAGGAAATTATGACAATTTTGCAACAAGATACCCACACCCGTCTCCGCATTTGCCAATAAGGCATTACCTCGTTCATCCTTGTCTCCCACAAGCACTACAAAAAATACACTTCCGTGATGATACGTGTTTGTCACAGTAGGTCACATTTTCTGTCATGCATGTACATCCATAACAATTTTATGACAGAATCAAGATAGTCATACCTATGCTGTCGTAGAAGTGTTACATGACATTACCAAAATTATCATCACGGAAGTGTCCACTTCCATGACGATAAATCGCGCGTCACAGAAGTGCTTTCGTCAAGGGTGACCGACACATGGCATCCACCGTAATGAAACGCTGTTAAGTTATCTGGTCCGGTTTTGGTTCCGATAACCTGCTAACAGCCTCGACCAATGGGGATTTTCCACGTTTAAAATCATCATTGGCTAGAGGAAATATGTGTCAGCTCACCGTTGGGAAAGATGTCATCCACTCATTGGACCGAAGGCGCCTATGATACGTCGACACGTGGCACGACAGAACAGAGGCCCATTCCTGTGAAAAGGCCGGCCCGTTTGACTTGGTTAAAAGGTGGCGGGCCAGCCCATGGAAAGCCCGTTAACGGCATGTTCGCATATAGCCCATTTACAGCCAGCTAACCCAGGGGCCAATACGACCTATCCGAATTGGGCCTAGTAGTGTCATCTGGGCCGTCCAATATGATTCCAGCCCATTTTAAGTTCCGGCCCATGTATGGCCCATGACGTCTTACGGCCCATATGAGGCCCTTTGTAACTCTTGGCCCATTAACGGCCCGTGGTTAAACTGGCCCGTACTGAACAATGTATCACTTTATATCCATTAACGGCCCAATAATCCATTGGGCCTGTTGGGGATATGACTACTGGAGATAAACCGGCTAGGGGTGGCAGGGTTAACTCCATGAATATAGAAGCCCATAAAGACGTGAGGATGGTGGCGCTTTACGAAGGCCCAAGGCCTAAAGGCGGGTAAAGGCATGTAGATGTAAACCGACTCTTTCATGTAACATGTATTGTAACTTAGACGGAACAGAGACCGAGCCGGACACGTTTATGATCCGGCCTCGGGACTCTGTAAACCGGCGGGCGTCAACCTATGTATATAAAGGGATGACCTGGCAGCGGTTTAGGGACAACAGACAACAACTCGAGAGCCAGGCAAAGCGGATTTGCTCCCTGGTCATCGAAACCCTAGCAATACCAACACAACTAGACGTAGGCTTTTACCTTCATCGAAGGGGCCGAACTAGTATAGAAATCCTCGTGACCCTTGTCCAGTTTAAACCCTTTAAGCTAACCCGTAGCGATGGCTCCACGACTAAGTCCTTTCACGAGGACATCTGTCGTGACAAAACCATGATAGTTGGCGCCCACCGTGGGGCTCTCGCACGATGGTTTCGAGTTCTTGAAGGGCAACTTCGAAGGGCTCAAGGGATACGTTGTGGGCCAGATGACGAAAAGTCATCACGGCAAGCTCTACATCGACAACGCAGGATGGGGTCCCAAGGCCGGTTCAATCGAATATGGGTACCGGGTCCCCTTTGGTGGCATTCATGTCTTCATCGGCAAGATCGGTGAACCGGGCCCTGAGCTGGACACCTGCACCGACATCATCGAGACGGCTCAGCGTGCAAGCCCTGCCCCGGTTCAGCCCGCAGCAAGGCATGTTTTCATAGGTGTCATCCATGGAGCGGAACATGAGGATGGACCGGCATCTAATGGAGAAACCGTTGTCTGTTCTGATGACGAGTCTTCAACCGGAGAGACCGAGTCGTTGTATCAGTTGCAGGACGGTCGGGTTAGCGGAGGTTCCGATGGGAACAGTATTCCGGACCCCCTCGATCTGCCAAGCCGGGTCGCTATCTTCATGGCCGGTACACAACCAGCGCAGCACTCTTCTACCGCTGCGGCAATGCTCTCCGGTTCAGCAACAGCAACGCCAGCGGGAGTAAGGGCTCTGCGCCGCCTCCGGCTCAAGTTTTGTCTGATTTGTTCCATGCTTTGGCAACATTGATGGCAACAGAAGTGGACGCCGCAGCCCGAGATCAGCACAATGCGGAGATTGCACAGGTGAAGGATCAGATAACTCAGGCTAAAGCGGACCTGGCAGCAGAGAACGCCAGGATGGCTACAGGACGGGCCGAGTTGGAAGCTCAGGCCTACCGGCTTAGGCTGGATTAGAGTGCCTCAGATGATGTCATGAGAAGGAGATACCGGTCGCACCTTCGGTCGGGTTATGAGCCAAGATATCTCTTCAACACACCAGGAGCAGGAACCAGTAACCAGCCGGTCGGAAACTGGACTGGGGCACCGGGAACAGGAGTGCCGGTTCAGCCGCGCATGATGGACCCCCCTCGTCAGAACAACATTGTGTCACAGTACGTTCCAACGCCTCCGGGTCATTACTCCAACCCGTTGGATGATGTTGTGGCTGCCGCTTCATGGTTGGCAGCCCTCCCGATGGACGGCGAATCACCAGTGGCGATTGAGACACGACGGGCCAGAGAGCTCCTTCAAACAGCTTTAAACCAGCAGCAGGCTTATTCGCATAGTCATGAGAAGATTCACTCTACCCCCCCCCCCCCCCCCCCCGCCCGAGTCGGAGCTATAGTAGGCATGTTGAGGACGAACCGACCCTATCAAGCAGTGCACGTCACCGTAACTCGCCGCGAGGGCACAACCCGGCAGGTGGTGGTGCTAATGCGCAGGATGTGGTGGATCATGGTCGTGCACGTCGAGAAGCCGAGTTAGCAGCTCTGCATGCAGCTCATCAACCTACTCCGGTTCGCCCTACCGCTTCAGTGGATCCAGGCATGGTCTTCAGTTCTTTAGGGGTGTCGTGTCTTACCCCCGCTTTACGTAATGTACGACTACCCAAGGATTTTAAAGGCCCTCGTAAGGTGCCCAATTACACCGCCGATTTGCAACCAGATTCATGGGTTGAAAGTTATGAGATGGCAATGGAGATGTTGGATGTGGATGAAGCGGTGTGTGCTAAATACTTCACCATGATGTTGGAGGGGACAACTCGTACTTGGTTAAAGAGCTTACCAGCTAACTCTGTCGGGTCATGGGCCGAGTTAAAACACCGGTTTATCCAGAATTTTAAAGATACTTGTAAGCAGCCTATGTCAATTGTGGACCTGGCCGCTTGTGTTCAAGAGGATGGGGAGTCTACAACCCATTGGGTGAAGCGGGTCTCAGCTATTATGCATTCGTCGGGTCGCATCAACGCGGATACAGCAGTGTTAACGTTGGAGGGCAATTACCGGTTTCTACCGTTAAAACTGAAGTTAGGAAGGCTCAAACGTCACTGCAATGACATGTCAACGCTTATGGCCGCTTTGGTTAAATATGCCAATTTAGATAGTACCAAAGACCCTGACTCAGAGGAGGACAAACCAGGAAAAGGGAAGAAGAACGGCAACACCAAGGGACAGCAGCATAACCCGACAGGTCATGGGAACACTGGTAAGCGCAAAGCAGACAATAGTTTGGACTTTGTGGCTAACACCAATGCTTAGGATAACGGTTAGCGTCGTAAGGGCAAACAGCCCCGCAGGGGCGGAGGGTTAGGCCCCAATCTGGAGCGCCTGTTAAATCAACCTTGTCCAAAGCATGGATCGAAGGAGAGGCCAGCTTCACATCTTTGAAAGGATTGTTACATCATGCGAGAGTTCTAGAACTCCAATATGTTTCAATACGACAATGGCCCGCTCGGCGGTTCAGGAGGTGGTTTTCATGGGCCGAGTTATGGAGGCAGCAGCTCCGGTTCAGGATTTCAAGGCAATCAAACCGGGCATAGCAATCAAGGGAACCAGGGCAACCAGGGAGGTTATAACCATAAGGGGAATCAGCAGCAGCAGCAGTCGGGTTATCAGAGCAATCCGAAGCAGTTGAATAGTGGGCAGTATCATGTCTTCACCACTAGCTTGTGCAAGCGTGATCAGAATCTTCACAAGAGGGTCGTGAACTCTGTTGAACCGGCAATGCCTCAGTATTTGCGCTGGTCTGAGCAACCAATTTTATGGAGTCGGGAGGATCACCCACCCCGGGTTGATAATCCGGGTCATCTGGCCTTAGTGGTGGAACCTCACGTTGGGGGGTATAAGTTCACCAAAGTGCTCATGGATGGTGGAAGTAGTATCAACATCCTTTACTATGATACCTTCCGCCGTATGGGGTTGACAGATAAGAATCTTAAACCATCGAACACCGTTTTCCATGGTGTGGTGCCCAGAAAATCTGCGTATCCAGTGGGTAAGATAGCCCTAGAGGTGGCCTTTGGAGATGATCATGATTCAAGGTCAGAAACATTGACTTTTGAGGTGGTGAAAATCAAGATTCCATATCACACCCTGTTTGGGCGACCCGCTTATGCCAAGTTCATGGCGAGGCCGTGTTATGTTCATCTGCAGCTTAAGATGCCAGGTCATAAGGGGACCATCACAGTACATGGGAGCAGGAAGATTGCTTTGGAATGTGAGGAAGGTGATGCGGCTTACGCTGAGTCGGTTTGCACCACAAAAGAGCTGATGTTTTATAAAGATAAGGTTGATCCGGTAGACATGACTTCTTTGAAAAAGCCAACTACGGAGCACGATCCGGCATTGAAGTTTAAATTGGCCACATACACTAAGATGGTTGATTTTATTCCTGGCAATTCATCCAATCAGTTCAGCATCAGCGCTAACCTAGATCCCAAATAGGAAAGCACGCTCATCGAGTTCATCCGTGAGAACCGGGACATCTTTGCATGGAAGCTTTCTGACATGCCAGGTGTACCGAGGGAACTCGCTGAGCACACACTTAATATAGATCCTAAGTTTAAACCGGTCAGGCAGTTTCTCCGCCACTTCAACAAAGAAAGACGTAAGGCTATTGGTGAGGAGGTAGCTAGGCTGTTGGCTGCAGGGTTTATCGTGCAGGTTTTTCACCCCGAATGGTTAGCTAATCCAGTGCTGGTTCTTAAGAAAAACGGCACTTGGCGTATGTTTGTGGACTACACAGATTTGAAAAAAGCTTGTCCAGCACATCCCTTAGCCCTCCCTCGCATTGATCAGATTATTGATGCTACGGCGGGTTGTGACTGTTTGTGTTTTCTGGATGCTTACCCTGGTTATCATCAGATCAAAATGGCAGTTAAGGACTAGGAGAAGACAACTTTATAAATCCCTTTGGAGCCTTCTGCTATGTCTCCATGCCCTTTGGGCTCAAGAGTGCCCAGGCGACTTATCAGCGTTGTGTTCAGAATTGTCTTCATAAACAGATTGGGCGCAATGTTCATGCATATGTGGATGATATTATGGTGAAGTCCAGGAAGAAGGAAACATTGATAGATGACTTGACGGAGACTTTTGACAACCTCCGGGTTTATAAGATGATGCTGAATCCGGACAAATGTGTCTTTGGTGTTCCAGCAGGCAAGCTCCTGGGTTTTCTGGTATCAAATAGGGGCATTGAGGCTAATCCGAAAAAGATTTCAGCAGTCACGTCCCTGGCCAAACCGGCATGTATCAATGACGTTCAATGTTTAGCCGGCCGGATTGCGGCTTTGAGCCGGTTTATCAGTCATCTCGGGGAGAAAGCTATCCCTTTATATTAGATGCTAAAGAAAATTGATGACTTTGTCTGGAGTGATGCGGCTGATAAAAGGTTTGAGGATTTGAAGAGGCAGTTAGCTGAACCGCCTGTCCTTGCGGCTCTGGGCTGTTAGTGTGACTATTTTTGTGGAGCGCAAGGAGGCTGGAAAGGATTATCCGGTTCAACGGCCGATTTATTATATCAGTGAGGTGCTTATCGAATCAAAGCAGAGGTATCTGCATTGGCAGAAGCTGGTGTATGGGGTGTTTATGGCAAGCCGGAAGCTCAAACATTATTTTCAGGGTCATCCTATCATAGTGGTCAGTTCAGCCCCTCTGGGAGATATCGTTTAAAACAGAGAAGCAACTGGCCGGATTGCCAAGTGGGCTATTGAGCTTGGACCTCACGGGCTCAAGTATACACCTCGCACAGCGATCAAATCTCAAGCACTTGTGGACTTCATCAATAATTGGACAGAGTTGTAGGCACCAGAGGAAAAGCCAGATAACACTTATTGGACTATTCACTTTGATGGGTCCAGGCAATTCGAGGGCTCGTGGGCTGGAGTCATATTAACTTCCCCACGAGGTGACAAGTTTTGTTATGGTCTTTGCTTAATGTTCCCTTGTACTAACAATGCAGCTGAGTACGAGGCCTTACTCCACGGTCTTCGGATGGCTAAGGAGATGAACTTAAGCCGGGTTAAGTGCTTCGGTGACTCGGACCTAGTGGCTCAACAGGTATCTGGCACTTGGGATTCTAAGGACTCACTCATGGCTGCATATTTATGAGAGGTGGACATAGTGGCTGGTCATTTTAAGGGTTATCAAGTTGACCATATAGACCGGCGAAAGAATGAAGCGGAGGACGCTTTAAGTCGCCTAGGATCTCAACGTAAAACCGGTGCCACCTAATGTCTTCCTCGATGTACTGCATAATCCGTCGGTCAAGAACCCACAGAGGAGGAGTTGGCTATTCCTGACCCAGAGGCCCAATTGGTGGCAGCTTTGCATGTTATACCGGATTGGACAGTCCCGTACTTGGCTTACATGAACCAGGGCGAGTTACCGGAGGATGAAACCTTGGCCCGACAGATAATCCGGCGATCGAAGTCAATGACCATTAACAATGGGGAGTTACATCATTACAGCGTTACAGGAGCAATTCAGCGTTGTGTGTCTCCTCAAGAGGGTTGTGAGGTTTTGCGAGAAATCCACGAAAGAGATTGTGGTCATCACGCCGGTTCAAAATCCTTGGTGGCTAAGGCTTTTCATCACGGCTTCTATTGGTTGACAGCTCATGCTGGTGCTGAGGATTTAGTCAAAAGGTGTGACGGTTGTCAAAAATTTGCACACCGCGCTCATGTTCCAGTTCAGGAGTTGAGAATGATTCCAATCACTTGGCCTTTTGCAACTTGGGGGCTCAATATGGTTGGACCCTTTAAGAGATCCAAGGACAAAAAGACCCACCTGTTAGTGGCAGTTGACAAGTTTACCAAGTGGGTGGAAGCAGAGCCAATCAGTAAGTGTGATGCAGCCATGGCGGTTCAATTCATCAAAAAGGTGATATTCCAGTTTGGTTTCCCACACAGTATTATAACTAATAATGGTATTAATTTTTCAAAGGGTGAGATGGTGGAATTTTGCCAACGTGAGCACATCCGGCTTGATGTAGCGTCAGTGGCTCACCCCCAGTCTAATGGTCAAGCAGAGAGGGCAAATCAAGAAATTTTGAGAGGTATCAAACCCCGGCTTATGGTTCCTTTAAAGCGGACACCGGGTTGTTGGGTGGAGGAGTTACCTTCTGTGTTATGGAGTATCAACACCACACCAAACAGATTGATGAGTTATACACCTTTCTTCATGGTTTATGGAGCAGAGGCGGTTCTTCCTAGTGACATCCGTCATGACTCGCCCCGTGTGGCGGCTTATGTTGAAACTGACAATGAGAAGGCACGTTAGGACTCACTGGACCTGTTAGCTGAGGAGCGTGATCTCGCAGCGGCACATTCGACGATTTATCAACAAGATCTCTGGCGTTATCACAGCCGCCGGGTTAAAACCAGAACTTTTCAAGACGGTGATCTAGTGCTCCGGCTCATCCAGGATCAAACTGATATGCACAAGTTATCCCCACCTTGGGAAGGACCTTTTGTGGTCAGCAAAAACCTACACAACGGGTCATACTACCTTATCGATGTTCGAGAGCACAAAGACTCACGTAAATCAGAGGAGGAGACAAAGCGGCCGTGGAATATAGCCCTTCTTCGGCCTTACTATACTTGAGCCACAGGCTCTTCTTATGTACATCCTTATGACAATGTATATATTATCTAATAAACCAGAGCCTCGGCTAAAGCGGGGTTTATGTTCTTTTTTTACATCATGTGTGGTTTCACAGGGGTTTCTACTGACAAAGCAGAGTTTTATTAACCCGTCCCATAAGGCCACACAGATATAAAGACAGTCACTAGGGGGCTTGGTCGTATTCGAACCATAGCTACACCTCTTGATCGGTTTAAAACCAAAAAGGGATATCACTAGGGGGCTTGGTCGTATTCAAACCATAGCTACACCTATTGAGCGGTTTAAAACCAAAAAGGGATATCACTAGGGGGCTTGGTTGTTTTCACACCATAGCTACACATCTTGATAGGCTTAAAGCCAAAAGGAAAGTATGTGGAACCAAAGAGAGTTTGTTGCATCAAGCACAACTCAAACATAGGTAACTACTGAGCACGGCTCAAATATTACCTGGGGGTTCCATGCTTCTCAAAGAACAACGAGCTTGCACCCTTGTAATAGGCTATCAAGCCAGGCTTGGAAGCCAGGTGTATTCGCCTAAAACCCCGGGTTATCCTACCTCTCTAAGTAAGCCACTCCATCCAGGTAAACTTGGTATGACCCATCGATCGTTTGACAAGTCAATCTCATGGACCCTGAACTTGTCAAAGTTAAAAGGTGATTGGTTAAAGATTGAGGTCCATCTTAAAAGGCTTTGCAAAATGGTTTAACTCAGCGGCCTGGCAGCCCTTGAAAAACCTCGATTTAGGGCCTGACAGCCCATGAAAAGCCTTGTATATTTCTTTTTGATTTGCTGTTTTTAATATTTTTTGATAAGGGACTTATGAATATTTATGATAAACTGGTGTTTATTATAACCCGGCATGGCTTTCAACGCTCAGTTGTCAGTACATGATCAGTTCTAAACCAGCAGAAAATTGCTCCGGTCTGGATTTGGCTACAGGTCACCAGCATTATACGAACAAACCGGTGTGGTCTTACATGAACCGGCAAGAGGGAAAGGAGTCATCAACCCTACAGATGGGTATTTTCACTCCTATTATACCAACAGTTGGTGATCCAACGAAGGTATATCACAGGTATCATTTATTTTATATCTACTTAATACAAATCTTGGTTATCCATCCAAGTTATGTATATATTTTTTGGGCGTCATGACCCGTCCAGTGGTAAACCACTAGGACACTTTCAAGTTCTTATATGTAGGAACATAATGAACCATGCATAAATAGATCCCACGGGCAGGACAAGTTTTCAGTATTAAGCAACACAAAACATGCTCGATGGCATGGCAGATAAGGTGTTCATGCTATCCTATTACAAGGTGCTTTCAACACCCCAAATTGAATAAGTGTTTTCAAAAGAGTGGCAGACTGTAGCTGATAAACCGGCCAGCGGTTTAAGATTCTTCATCGGGACGGCTTGATGATTGAGGGTCATCTTGCGCGGTCATATTCTCTTCATCCCTCCCCAGGTGCTAGAAATCGACCATTGACCAATCGATTCCGGTTAAGGCTTGAAAACAGCCTCTTTAGGGATAAGATTGGAGGGGTCGATGTCAGGAGCATAAGTATGCTTACGGATTGGTAGCACAAGATCTTCAACATTATGGATCAACGCGGGCTGTCTTTTTCCCTCAGCATCATAAACCGGTTGGAAATGAGATAAATATGTGTCCTCCGCCAGTTTGCTTGCTATTGGTCGCGTCTCCTTTGTCAGCCTTCGAAGATTGTCGTTATTGAAGTCTGAGTCGTCTTCTTTCATGCCAGGATACCATTTGATGATATCAGCCGGTTCAAGATCCGGAATCCATGCCTTGGCTCGGATTAGCGTGGTCAATGCTCCTGATCTTGCGGCTGATCTCTTCAGTTTGTTGATCCAGGCAGGTAGCATGGCCAGCTTTTCAATAGATTCCTTTATCAGTGATGGCGGAGGCTTGTTATAAGCTGTAGTGCAAATGGCTCGCTGGGATCCAGAGAACGGTTATTCTATCAAGGTGTAGGCCGCTTTAAGTTTCATCTGCATGTCAGAGCCTAGATGAGCAATGCGGGTCCCTATCATGGTTCAGCATCAGTAAACCGGTCATTGATAAGATCTTATGAATTAGACAAACTTCACGAGAAGGTACTTACCAAACACAGCGGAAGTCATGGCATTAATCTGCCGCTTCAAGCCGGTCAGTTCGTCAACTTGGTTAAAACGGCCCTTCCCGTCTCCCAGTCTGCACGCTCTTTGTCAAAGATTTCTTTCAGCTTCTCCATAGCTGCTAAGGCATTGGTCAGCTCTTCTTTGGCTTTGCAAGCCTCTGCTTGTTCAGATTTAACATTCTCTTGAAGGTCCGCGGTTTGAGCATCCTTCTTATTCAGCTCAGCCTACAAAGGTGAGATATATCATCAAAACAGGTTATGAATTACCAAGCATATAACAAGTTATGCACTTTGTACTTGGGGGCTAATGCCTATTTGCTCTATCGTCAACATATTTTTCACAAGTCTCAAGTACAATGCAAGCATTATCCTTAACACTTGGGGGCTAATGTACATCTGTTCAAAGCTGACGCGTTGATTCAAGACCCAGTTTACCTCGCAAAGCTAAACTGGCCCTTGGGGGCTACACAGGCGAAAAACTATAGGAATACAATGATCACGTCTGATGTACTTCAAAAGATCAATTGGTATATGGAGGACAAGTTTGCAAGAGTTAAGGTCTTATACAGTCCCGGTTTATGATTGCCATCATAAACCGACCCTTGGGGGCTACTTGGGTTGATGCTTGTACTTTGGATTCAAGAAAGGAAAGTGATGAAAATACCTCATAGCGCTCTTTCATTAGGTTCACCAAACCGGCTTCATAATCACGGTTTGAGTGCGGACGGTTTAGAAAACCGGAATGGAGTTCTTGAGCGCTGAGATGGGCGTAGCTTGACAAGTCAGTGCTCCATTTTCCTTTTTCCATGGCAGCGCGCTCTTCCTTGGCACTATGTTTGGCCAAGATTACAGGATGGCCAGGAGAGGTGTGACCAATACCAATAATGATAACCTCGCCTTCTTTGTCTCCAGTAGCCTTTTTCGGAGTTGATGGAGTGTCAGTAGCTCTCACCGGACTAGAAGACCTATCATCAGCCCGGATTGGATCTGCCGGTTCAGCATCAGGCACAGCAATGTCAACTTCTGGTTGTTCATCAATACTGTGATCTTGAGGGGGTGGTTCATCAAAAGTAGCTTCAGGATTTGGACCCTCCGGTTCAACAGTTTGTTCCGGTTCAACCTTTGCTCTGGTTCAAGAACCACGTGGTCTTCGGGCGGATTGTTCACCCGAGCCTTTTTGCTGGGTTTGGCTTTAGCTCTAAAACAAAAAAAGATGCGAAAGTTAGGCATAGTATATAAAGTATGAAAACATCAAAAGAAGGAATTGAAGTGCTTACCCAGCTACAGTTTTGAGAGGAGGAAGTTGGGTCGCTGTTGACTCGCCAGAGGATGAAGGAGGTGTCACCTGATAATTTGAATCGGACGGATTAAGAGGTTGTCGGAAATAGCCTGCCTTGGGATAATAATTGTCAGAAGTGAATGAGACCTCAGATCGGCGCTTTTGAACCGGGGTATCAGGTAAACCGGCCGAAGTGACCTTTTGGCCGCTGTGTCGGGTTGTGCGGCGAGCCTCGTGATGCTGCGTCTTCAAAATAAATGTTGGATCCAAGTAAGCAAGAGGATGAGAAAAGCTTACTTTCTGGACCGCTTGACGAATTTTTTGTGTTGGCATAGAGTCTGAATCGGAGGAAAGGATAATTACCTCTACATTGTCAGCTTGGCTGCCCTCAATGTCCTCCTGATAAGTATCATTGTCAATGAGATGCATGAAAAGTGAACTAGGTGAATCAAGTTCTACCTCAACTTCCGGTTCATCCGGTTCGTCATCCCATTCCATACTAATGCGCTCAGCTGCCTTCCGCTTTGAGGTTTTCTTGACGGCTTTTGTTTTAGGATGGGAAGGCTCTGCCGCTTTCTCCTAAGGCTTCCTTTTCCAGAACGGATCATCATCCTGTTTCAAAGATGGGCAAAGGATATTCAAAGCTTGTACAGTACAAAGATATCAAGTGTAAAGTGGAAGACAATACTTACAGCAGGCAGTTTGTTCTTCGTATAAAAGGGGTTTAATCCGGTTTGGCGACAGACAGCTTCCGATTCATTCAATATCTTTTTAACAGACTCTATTACTTCTTTGTCTGTTAGCTGAATGTTGATATGGCGTTGGGAGTCTTCTATGTTGCTAGTATACTCGCACATTAAACCGATGCGGAGACTTAATGGCAGGATGCTCCAGGATATCCAACAACGAACAAAGTCGACACCTGATAAACCATTGGCCATAAAGGCTTGGAGCTTGGCGAGTTGAGGGGCTTATGAGGCCCGTTCCTGGGCACTTAGATGTTGCGGCAGTGGATGAGTATTGGCGAGCCGGTGAGCACGGTAACCCGGCAGACGGTTCTCATCTTCGGGGGAAGTGTCTTTACAATAGAACCAAGTTTGGTTCCATTCTTTGGGGTGACTGTGCATCTTAGCATGAGGAAATTCAACCTCTTTCCTTTTCTGAATGGAGACGCCGCCAAGTTCAGTATTGGGACCGTCTACGAATTTAGTACGCCGGTTCAGATGAAAGAAGTCTCGGAACAACTCAACCGTTGGCTCTTCTTGTAAGTACACTTCACAGAAGACTTGGATGTTGCATATATTGGATACCGAGTTGGGTCCAATATCTTGAGGGTGGAGCTGAAAATTGGCAAGCACACCCCGGAAAAACTTTGACCCGGGCGGTTTGAAACCACGGCCTATGTGATCAACAAACACCACTGCCTCACCATGCTTAGGGGTGGGAGGATTTTCCGGCCCAGGAAGATTATTTTTTACAAGGGTAAACCATCTATGTGATGCAGAAGGTACGGATCTAAGGCAAGAATGAATAAGTAAGGTAAAACAGGTTTCATAAGACTGCGTTGAAATTTTGGATTTACCTTAAGACAGGAAAAGGAAAAATATTGAGACTCAAAAGCTTGGTCTAGAAGCAGTTCACGAAAGGTCCAGATCAAGTTACGATTGGATCAAATGGTTGAGATAAGGAGTTTCATAGCTACTATGCGGAATATATCAAGATCAAGTTCTACTGGCTATGGGTTGACGAAGAACACGAAGAGAGGAACAGGAACCCGCATGAACCCTAACAGATCTACAGGGAAAAGAGGGGAAGTTTACCGCAGCGGTCCAGGTAGCGGTGATGCGCCGTGCTTTTCTGATGCAACCAGGTTGATGCAGCAGCCAACAGAGAGGCAGAGGCGGAGCTCGACGACGGCGGTAGCACTCGGGTGCAGGGTGTCGCAAGGAGGAAGAAGAAGCGAAAGGGACGAAGGAGAAAAAGAGAATGGCCCTTGGTCCTATTTATAAGGCGAACCAATAAGCGACAAGTGTGTGAATCGAGGAGCTTAAAATGGATAGTTAATAAGGATGTCGCCTCAATCGTTGGATATTCATTAATGAAGGGTATCTTCGGCTTCAACGAATAGATGACATCATGGCGGTTTACTACGGATCTAAAGGATGACATCACAATGGTTTACCAGATCCATACGAAGGTGCTAGGGCAAGAATTTTTCTAAGTATTGAAGATTGACATGAACAAGTTCAAATCAATCTGGGCCTAATGTTGGGGATATGACTACTGGAGATAAACCGGCTAGGAGTGGCCGGGTTAACTCCATGAATATAGAAGCCCATAAAGGCATGAGGATGGTGGCGCTTTACGAAGGCCCAAGGCCTAAAGGCGGGTTAAGGCATGTAGATGTAAACTGACTCTTTCATGTAGCTTGTATTGTACGTTAGAAGGAACAGAGACCCAGCCGGACACGTTTATGATCCGGCCTCGGGACTCTGTAAACTGGCGGGCGTCAACCTATGTATATAAAGGGAACACCCGGCAGCAGTTTAGGGACAACAGACAACAACTTGAGAGCCAGGCAAAGCGGATTCGCTCCCTGGTCATCGAAACCCTAGCAATACCAACACAACTAGACGTAGGCTTTTACCTTCATCGAAGGGGCCGAACTAGTATAAAAATCCTCGTGTCCCTTGTCTGATTTAACCCCTTTAAGCTAACCCGTAGCGATGGTTCCACGACTAAGTCCTTTCACGAGAACATATGCCGTGACAAAACCACGACAGGGCCGTTTGCAGCCCATGTTATCTTTCGGCCTTCTCAGGGCCCATTTATTCTTGGGCTCATTTCCAGCATTCGGTTACTTACGGCCCGTTACTGCCATTTTCGGCTTGTGGGCCAAATTCAGCCCGTGGTTACAGTCGGCTCGATTGTGGCCCGTTAATACGTTGGGCCGTTTTCATAGCATCATCAAATACGGCCTATTAACGATGGCCCATTATGGTTGGCCCATAAACGGACGACTCCAACTCTAGCCTGTTTACGGCCATAATGCGGTCTGTTTTTGGCCCATGTTTGGCTAATCAATCATACGGCCCGTCTAAGGACCATTGATGGTACGGCCCGTAGAAGGCCCATTGTTTCTACGGCCCGTAGGAAGCCCAGTGTCACTATAGTAAATATGTAGCCCATGGCCTGTTAAAGGATAGAAACTACTATAGGTTTAGACCTGCTAATGGCCCAAGATGATTATAGGCCCACGTTTTTTCGCATATGAGTAACGGGCCGGCCTGAAGACCGACAACACTGAGATCCACTAAACCTTCCAGCCTAAATTACAGCATACCGACCAAAGAATAAACCTAGACTATACAACAAAGAAATTACGACATATTACATCCACTGGGAATCAAAGTTTGCTACCGGTGATAATAAAGCACAACATGACCGTGGATTGCATACACTGGGCATCAAAGGTCACCACCAGTGCATATAGACATGCCGACAAAAGAATATACAAAGATGAGAGCACTTCAGAAGACACTAGACCTGGCAAGCTCGGGCCCCGCAAGCAACCGAACAAGCTAATGAGACCTCAGTTGTGTCAACGATAGATGCTTCATACCTAGCTGTATGGAACCATAGTGCACAAGGCAGTCCCCTGACATCTTCATTACATCTTTGACTTCAAGTCGGAGCTGAGCTGAAGCAAGCCTTTCCGCTTTAAGTTGAGACTGAAGAAGTCGAACTAATTGAGGCAGCGACTACACAGAGGTTGTCTCACACTTGCTCGTGAGTAGATTCAACTCACTGTCTTCATCAAGACAGGACCTTGGGGTCATCTCGCTGTCCTCAAGATGGTTTGGCTCACTATCTTTCCTAAAGTTCTGCCTGGCATAAGAAATACGACTCTGAAAGAGAAACAAGGAGACACGTAACAGGTTTCACAATTATAAAAGCAAATAAATTGATCTGTTCTGCATAAGGAACATGTTTTTACAACTACAATTTAAAACTGGTAGTTGTTGCAAACATCCAATCAGATGTAAACAGCAGTGGAGGAAATGGTGCATATCCAAATCTATACTAGAACAAAGTTTGAAGGCTTGAGAAGGATGAACTTACATTACATGTTAACACGGGTTGGACAAAGCCCTTCTCCATGTTGATGGAAAGATAATTCAATAAATTCCCCAAAGAAAATTCTTTATAAGCATTGCCATTATTCTAAATTTTGCAAAGAGTAAATATAGATCAAATAATATTGGAAGAAATAGAGGATAATGAAGCTCAGGTGCAGACTGATGATACATAATCAAATAGCAATTAATTAAGTACAGTGTTACAAGGAAAAAGGTACTAACAAGAGGAATGTAGACATCAACGTGTGCAGTAGCATTGGCTTTATTCAACATTTTGGTAAGAGTAAATGTAGATATGATAATTTGGAGAAAGTGGAGGGTAGGGCAGATAAGATGCCGAGTAATGCTAGACAATCAACTATCTCGTGATGCACGTACAGTAATACCACCACCGTCCGTTATTAGTTGTCGCTCAAATGGATGTATCTAGCACTATTATGTTATAAATACATCCAATTGATCAACAATTAATTCGATACAGAGGGAGTACATGACAACATGTACTTACATGAGCAATCCAAAACTTCATAACCATTGTGTTAATTCTACATTTATCTAAGAGTAAATATAGATCTTATAATTTCAAGCAAAGGGAGGATAAAGAAGCGAACATTTACAGTGATGCTACATAATCAAACAGCAATGAGTGTAAGTATGCTGACAAAGGGCAAGAGGTACTGACAAGAGCAATGCAGAGCCCAGTATTGTTGTGAGATCCTATGATCCTTTGGGAAAGGAGATTCATCTGAAATTAGTTTTCATACAAGAGAGAAGGTAAGGCACATGCAGAAATTTAGGAGTTCATATTTTGAATTGATATCATAGACAGTACCTGATGCTGGGCTGTCAGCAGTTCTAATAGGGGTTTGGCCACTGGAGTAGGGGTAAAGTCTGTTATAGTTGGGCATGTGTTTTCTGTGGCTGCTGATCTATCTGATTTAACAGGTATCACTACCTTTTCCAAATACCTTGTTTCTACTCCTTGAGGATCTGCAATCACCCTCTTCCTTTTGGACATCTATTTCGAAAGAACAACATTTGACTGGAAAAACATAGTATGACGACACATGGAATAGGTACATAAAATGTATAGGTATGGCATATACTCATATATGATGCTTAAACTAAGCAGATGGTGTAACAAAGTAGAAGTAATGCAAGAGGTCAGATGCAAAATATGTGCAACCAATACAACCTTGCCAAGTTAGAGCATGCACCTTGATGGGTGAATAAGATAGGCCATCCTCCACCATGCCAAGTTTGTTAGCCAATGGATTGTTCCGCAATATTACTCTCGTGCGCCCATTCTCATACTCATTTTGATAATGTTCAATACCTGACATGCATGAAAACATAAAAACAAGTGAGATTATCTTTGTAATGCAGAAGTGATTATAATCCAATACTTCCTCCCTGTAAACCCCTTTGTGCTATCTCTGCAATTCTTCTAAGAGGTGCCATGCATGTTGTAATTTGGTGTGTGCATTAATATAATGTGGCCTACTACTCAAAATATGAGAGCTCCAGAAGTGATGATACTTCGTAGATGACAGCTTCAACATATAGTAAAGAAGAACAAGTCGACCTGACCTGACAGATTCAAAATATACTAAGGGAGAATAACTCGACCTGACCAGTCGACCGCAAGAGAAGAGGATCATCTTAAATAAGAGCAGAAGAGCAAGTAGATTGAAGATATTACAAGTCTTTCTATACAATGTCAGTTGGCCACCCATGATGAACCAGAGCGCATAGAGAAATACTACTCCTTCCGGTATCTCCATATGTGGCTCACATGCATTTCAAAACTAAAGTAGGAACATTTAGCTGACCAATTAAACATCTCTCAGTTTTACTAATATCACCATAATATCATATTTGAATTTGTACAACTAAGCTTGTTTAGCTCGATGGGTGGAGCAGTCCTATTACGACACGAACCACGTAGGCTGATCGTGGTCATCATAAAATGGGGAAACCGTAAGCATGATGAGTATAGTGTTGACTGTGGCAGTGGGATGGCAGATCTGAAGCTGCAAACCGCGCAAAGGGCAGTTAGCAACCGATATTTTCTTTGAAATAACAACGAAGATTTGGTATGGACAAGAAAGTACAGTCAACAAGTGACAAAGAAATGCAATTGTGTTGTCTCTCTATATGCCGCGACGTGCATTTGGAAACTCAAGTGGGACCTTTAGCTAACCAATTAAATGTGTCTGTTAACTATATCAGTATCATATCACAATCATATTTAAACATACAAGCTTTGGAATTTTGAGTGTTGTGTTGTTTAGCTTGAAGGGTGGAATAATGCTAGTATGACAGAAAGCACCTACGCAGATCATAGTAGAGTAGACAAAAGGGGAAAACCATAAGCATCAAGAGTAAAATCAGGAAAGTGGAACTAGCTAGACCAGTGGGTTGCGCACATGCTTTTCGAAACGAATATAGGAACATTAGGTGACCAATTAAACGTTCTCTGTTTTAGTAATATGAGCGTCATATCATATTCGTATTTCAACATGTAAGCTTTGGAATTATGAGTGGCATGTTGTTTCGCTTGATGGGTTGGGGTCTTGAGGAGCAGTGCTAGCACAACACGAAGCAGTGAAGCACCTACGATGATGGTAGTGAATATAAAGGGGGGAAACCATAAGCTTTACGAGTATAGTGACCATGACATGGTGGATCTGAAGGTGGAAACCGGACAAAGCTACTTCGCAACCAATGTTTGCATTCAACTAGCCACTATGATTTGGTAGACAAGAAAAGTACAGTAAACAATTTAAGATCTATTTTTCGGGTGAGATCAATAACTTAAGCACATATTGAAGAGTACCACCTATCTTGCGACGCCGTGTAGGCCCCTGGTGATACGTTGGGGTGCTGTGGGTGCGATGGCTGTCGGCGGCGGGGAAGAAGACTTTAGATGGCAGACGGCCAGGTTGGGGGATAAATCCTATTGCCGTGGACGAGGCGGTCGTAGGAGTGGCAACGGCAAAGTGGACGACGGCGCCGATGAAGCGAGACGACGCGATGAAAGGATCCTGGTCTGGCGCCATGGATGAGAGACGTCCATTTCTTGTAGTGGACGACGGGGTAGGGTAGCGGCTCCAGCAAGGTGGAGGATGGGGTGACGGATGGAGGAGGCTGGCTGAAGTGGGGAGGTTGTCGTGGTGCCGACGGTGTATGAATGGGGAAATGGAGGGGGTGGGGGATCTCAAACTTTGGGACGCGCTTGTCTGAAATGTGGGAAAGTTATGAACTTATCCCCCATTTAAAATTTCGGACATCACATCGGTTGGGGATAGGATGGTAATCTCGCATCTCCCAAATATTTGCCGGTAACGATTTTGGGCGAGTAGAGGGTGTTTTGCCGCCCACGGTTGGCGCCCACGGTGTATGAACGGGGCTGATAGGTAGGGCGGTTGTGTCACGTCTGAAGGAAGTTACCCATCTGCCCCTATTTAAAATATTAGCCTACATCGATTTCAGACGAGGAGAGTTTGTTTTGCCGCCCACCGTGGATGAACGGGGAAATGGAGGGAGAGACACATGTCTTTCGGACGAGCTTGAATCAAATGTGTTTTGCCGCCCACGTTTGGCGCCCACCGTGTCTGAATGAGCTCAGAGTCCAACGTGTCACGTCTGATTGAAGTTACTAGTCTACCCCTATCGACAGCAGTGTAAATCCGGTCGATAAGGATGTCAAGTGTTAGGGGTAGACAGTAATTTCCATCTCGAAAACACTTGCTTCGGGCAGCCCACAAATGATAGTGGGTATTTAGCTGCTTCATTCAAAACTTGGGAGAATTAGCATTCACGTTTGCCCTGGGCCCTGGCAACTAAATCCAAATCCAATTTTTATTCGATTACGAATATCCACAGATAATTCTATGTTTTGTTATTTATTTCTTCAAAACCACAACAAAGATTTATTCCACCTTTATATATGATTATGATTTAGAAATGTCGTGATATTTGAATTCAGTAGGTTGGATACACTTTGAGTCAAACAGTTATTTCATCCAATACAATATGCTCACATGAAAAATAGTTCACCTTATGTCAATCATATAAGTTCTGAGGATTACCTCGCCTAAAAAATCCGGATCATTACAACACATGGACAACACAGGGGGTCTTACAACATAATCCATTCAGAGACATGACACAACATGCAAGTACAATAATCTAATGATAATTTCAACTGCTATCTAAAGAAGAACTGGGATTACCCTGGGCTTCAGATAGCAGAAGCAGCAGGACCTCCTCCGTCTTCAAATGCAACATTCTTAGTTCCTCCAATTCTTGGGTTGCTTGCATAATGCGTGCAGCTAATTCCATAATTTCCAGCTTCAAGATCGAGATTACCTCATTCATGGCAGCCACACCATCTCTTTCTGCCTCCAGTAGAGCCTCAAGAACTATAATATCTATGCTCAGACTGCTCTCCGGTGGTGTTGCCTCTGAACTGCTACCATCTGGTAACATGGATGGCGCACTGCTTCCACAAATAGATTCTGGGGTTGTACATTGTGTCCTAGTGTGAACGGCATCCTGAAAGGTTTCCGCTGGACATAAGTAAGAGATAGTTATCGCATGATCCAGGCAGTATGCTTACATGGTAAACAACATACAAATTATTGCCGAGCATGGCAAGCTATATTTAAATGGTTCGAAGCAGCATCAGCCGAAAATAAATTAAAATGGTAAGATGAAACTAGGGATGTAAGTGGCAAATAAACGACATCCACTAGTCCAATCTAGTTAGTTTTTGCTAGCTCCCTGGTTCATTTTCCTCAAAAAACAAAAACTCTTTTGAACTATCATACCACTAGTGGACTTTAATCGGGATTAAACGGGACCCAGTTGACATCCCTAGTTGAAAGGGAGTGTACCACCTCTATATTTAAGTTGCCAAGGCATCTAAGCAGTTGAAATAATCTGAGAAAGCACTTAACAGTGTGGCCTCATATAAACTACGAAGACAGTCTTGTGATGAAGTTCAGAGGAAAAGTTAAGGACTCAAATGAACTAGGCATGCATTTCTTTACGATAGTACAGCAGGCACTGCTGACATATTGGCCAACTCAGGTATAGCGTAACAAGTAACAAACAAGAATTCAAATCAAGCAATACAGCAAAGCAGACAACTAAACTATTTGTTATTCTGTAGGATTACAGGTTGAGGGCACAAGCCAAGAAAGCAGCCCACACGCATTACATTTCACATGTACTAAAACACACTAGCTTACCATATGTTGCTGTGAAGCCTCGCTGCTGTTGCAATGTTCTTTAAAGATATCGTCAGCATCTCGTGGTTGCAAATCTACTTGTTGCTATTCTGCACCCTCTATTTAGGTAAAATTAATTTTAATCACATGCACTGGTTCGAATTTATCATCAATGGTTCATATAAACTAATGAAAGAAGCGTGTGTGCATACACGACAATATATCTGCTTCCCTCTATTTTTATGCTTGTTCGAGCTGCCAGCCCCAAAAGAACAAATAATTTGCTTGATGGGGTTGGAAGCTCCATAATTAATAGAAGAATCAAATTAGTCATGCAACTTGGGAAGATCAAGAACACACACAAAATTAATGAACAGAGGCTCGTAGCAGTGATGTAATAGCTAGCATCAGAAAATGTAGGGTAAAACGAACAAAAACCAGTGGAACCACATGCTAGTTTGTTGATGTGTAATTAAGCATAGAGAACATGAAGAAGTCTGATGGAACCAACAGGTGGCATCAGAACAACACCATTATCATAAATATAGCATACAAGAAGTAAAATAGTAGGCAGTGATATCTAGGAAGTACAATAATACTTAGGACAAAACTAAAGCATATTAACTATATGTGCACTGGTATGTAATTTAGCACATGTAACATGTTCATTGCTAGAGTATGGCCCTACAGGTGCAAGCAGAATAACGCATCTCACGAAAAACTGAATGATGCCCTGAAGAAATTCAAAGGTGCGGTGCTTATGCTAAGAAAGTGAACGTAGGCTCCGACCGTTGGATAATAGTACCTGATTCTTGGCGGCGTATGGGTATCGTTGGCATACTTGATAGCTAAGGATTGTCGATGGTGCTCGTGTCGCGGTTGAGTTTGGGCCGGCTGTCGCTATCGCTGAAGCGGCTCCGGTGCTACGGTTGCGGCGCCTGTCGACATACAAGAAAGCTCATCTGTGGTAAGTGAACAGTTGCACGATAAAGAGAAAAACACAAGGAGTACAGATTGAAATAACCTGATGAGGCTGTGGCATCCATAAAGCAGGGCCGGTGGAGTTGAATATGGCGTCCGTGGTGCGGGTCCGGTGAAGTGGACGAAGGCTTCGGCGGGCGCGTTGTACAGTGCTTTCGGTGAGGCGAATCTGTTGCGGCGGACGAGGGCTTGTATGAAGGGCCAGCAAAGGGACAGACGAGGGAGTCAGTGAAGGGCCTACACTGTGATGGACGAGGGCGAAGGTTAAGCAGATCCGTTGTGGAGGACTATGATGGCGGTCAAGGAGATCTGGAGCGGTGTACAAGCCAGTCGTTGAAGCGGCTCCGGTGAAGTGGTGAGTTGGCAGTTGGGGGTTCCAAGGTGCGGGAGGTAGATCCGTCGGGGTGTGAGGTCCATCGCTGCGGCGGAGGACTAGATTCGGTGGCTTGTCATGGTTGGGGGAGTCGAGGAGGGGAAGGGGAGGGGATCTGGGGAAGAATGTTGGGGGAAAAGAGGGGAAACCAATGGAGTTACCAAAGCAGCCCTTTTCCATTCATGTGGCAGGGGTAAAACAGGAATATCGTAGGGCTAAACTTTCGGGCGCGAGATATTTCGATGTGAGCGGAAATTTTGAAAGCTTTTGGCGCCTAAAATTATATTCTGCTCTTGTACGGCCGACTATGATATCATGGCCGAGAATTTGTTTGTTTTGCACGCAAAAAAAGTGCAAGTTTTGAAAATCAATGTCTCCAACTCGAAACTTAGATTGTCCATTCAATTCAAATATGGATCATTGAGCTACTACGAGCAAATACCATCATATGGTCCAATTCAAATGAAATTCCAAATGTGTTTATCCTAAATATGATGACAAAAGCAAAAATGTGTATGTGTATGAATAAAGTGGATGATTATAAAGTTTGAACATGCCCGTATGTGTATATCTCTAGGTTTGATATATGAATTTGAAATCACGAAATCTCGGCTTAAAAATGTACCTCTGTTTAAATGAATTACAAAAGCTAATGCTGGAGTCGAATTCCAATCTTAGGTTTGTAATTCTGGTACATCAAAGTATATCATGCATGTTCAAAAGTATCGTTATCTCATAGTCCAAACTGTGAAACAAATTGATCAACCTTGAGTGCACACACTATTGACCATGTATATCTCAATTACGCTAAAGTCCCTCAAATATAGACACCTCACTCTTTATCTGAAGCCAACCCCCCCCCCCCCCCCCCCCGCGTTGCCCCCCCACACACAGAGAGAAGTTGTTCTCTCCCCCAAACACCAACACACTAGCACATTAACACCCCTCTCTCTTCTAAAGTCCGGACCCCAATATAGGTGTCTATCACTTTGTCTCTTGGGCATGCACACATCTCTTGCCCCACTCTCTAGCTAGGTCTCCCGGCATCTCTCTTTCCCAAGCACATGCACTATGTAGAATGTATCTTGCCCATGCACACAAAACGTCGCCCCCAAACGTCTATCTCCCTAGTTATGTGGTTCTCGCACACTCACCTCACACACCACCCCCACTACAAAACAAGCACATTTTGTCTCCTTGTTCACCACTCTCCTCTTTCCATCTCTCCCACATGCGGACCCGCCGCAGCTCCTCCCTATATACATATATGTCGTGACTATTTCCATAGCTCCCTAATGTATCATCATTCTCGATCTCGCACATTGTTCTCTACACCATCTATTCTAGATCTCTCATGAAGTCCCTATCGCACACACGATTACTCGCTTCCCTTGCGTCTCCGTACATAGGCCAATTTTAAACAACATCAACATTGCTCCCTATCTATACACCATTTATGGACACAAACGCCCCCTCTCTCGCACCCTCTCTAACTCTCTCTCTCTCCATCACTAGCTCTCTCTCTCACTCGCTCTAACACTCCTCTCCCACACACAATCGATGTCCCTTCCAAATAGTCTACTCCCCCTGCCCGCACCCATGCTATCCTGCTACTACACATGTCACACCATTCCCCCTTCCCTTATACTAGGTTTACATCATTAGTGGTCTCTCTACTCCACATACACACACTCCCTCTCACATACAAACACACGCACAAACACCCATTAATCTGGATCATCATCTCTCCCCATGTCCACATATGTATCTCGCACACTCACTCTCTAATTATGTATATGTCTCTCTCTATCCTCCACACACATAGACACAAAGAATCTGTTATCATTGCCTCAGTCTCTAGACATATATCACACACATTGTCTCTCTCTCTCTCTCGTAAACACGCTCAACAAGGGTTTCCCCGTGAATAACTTACCATCTATTCATCAACAGTCGTGGCAGTACAGCAAACGCGAGACGTGAAAAAGAATAAATCTACACGTGCTTAGACCACCTAGTATGATTACTAGGACTAGAGCAAGCCAAAAAGCATGCCGCCGTCACCCCCTCCTTATCGGCAACGGGAAAACCTTTGTTTTACACAGTCGAGAAGTCATTGTGCTAAGGCCTCACATGCTGAGGCATTGAATAGAATGTAGATGCTAGTTTATGGAAACAAGTATCAATAGTATGTTTGTATCTCCATACTTATATTTCTTCTCTTATAAAAAACCGAGTTGGTGATGATGGTACGCGTGCCATCTTGTAATATTGTCGGATGTGGGGTTCCGGAAAACCCTTAAGGTTCGAACACTGGGGTGCACGCGAAGTCTTCCCTCCTACCGATCTATGCTCTAGCTCGCTAAGATCTTGCAGATGAACTCTACAAACTCACAACACAGAAAGACACAGGGTTTATACTGGTTCGGGCCACTGTTGGGGTGTAATACTCTACTCTAGTGTGGTGGTGGTGGATTGCCTCTTGGGCTGATGATGAACAATACAAGGGGAAGAACAGCCTCCTAAGGTTGAGGTGTTCTTGTGCGTATGAACTTGTGGTGTGTAGATTCCCTCAAGCTAGGATGAGATGGCCCTACTATGGTGGTGGCTAGTCCTATTTATAGAGGCCCTGGTCCTCTTCCCAAATATTGAGCGGGAAGGGAGCCAACAATGGCGGGCTAATTTGAAGGGGGACAACTAGTACAAGCTATCCTGACAAAAGCGGTCTTCGCCTGTGAAAGGCTCTGGTGGTGATGCCGTCTTGGGCTCCATGATGACCTCTGCCTTGCCGTCTGCCTGGTCTTGGTCTTGTTGCACCGAAATGGCACCCTTTGCCTGAGGCCTCGGTACTCCCCGGCTGCGCTTGCCTCCTTTGCACCAAAGAGGAAACAAGGACGCTGTGCGCGCTGACGCCCGCCTGGCACCGTTCGTCATGGCTCACGTCACGAGAGCCTCGTGAGGTTTGCCCTGCCTTGGTATCTCCGCTCCTCGTGAGCCTGCCAGACCAGGCCACTCCCACTACTAGAAAAAGGGCTGCTAGTGGCGCACCTATTTTTGCTACTAATGGCGCACTACAGGTGCGCCACTAGCACCACGCCATTAGATTTTTTTACTAATGGCGCACCACACAGGAGTGCGCCATTAGTAGCAATTTTTTTCAAAAAAAATTTAATTTTTTTATTTTTTCTTAACCTCGGGTCAAATCACACTCTGTGATCAAACTTCCCGGAAGGTCACCCATCCTCACACTACTCCAGCCCGAGCACACTTAACTTCGTAGTTCCATCCAACCCCAACACCACCTCACTTCACAGGCACTTGTTGATATATGTATCATATCAATCCTATTAAACCTTGATGATGTCTAGGACTTTGTTCATGAGCATGATGAAATTTTGAAAAAATATTTCAAACTTCCCGGTCATATTACGTATCATATTTTGAAAAATAATTCAATTTTTTTTTGAAACCAATTTTTTTCTGTTACTAGTGGCGCACCTAGCATACGGTGCGCCACTAGTAAGTTTGAAATTTTTTGAATTTTTTTGCCTCCGGATCTTAAAAGCCCCATAACTTTTTTCTGTTAGTTTTTGGGGATTTTGAAAATGTTTAACGGGGTTCGCCCCGTTAAATTTGGATGTAACTTTTCGAGTAGATGATTTTTCATATAAAAAACTTTTTAATCCGAGTTCGTATGCAAAAGTTATGCCCATTTTACAAATTCCCAAGAGATTTTGCAAATAAAGTCGAAATTCATCTTTGTAAATTTTCCCAACAACTAGACCACATGTCACATGGGAATTTTTTTTTATTTTATTTTTTGGAATTTCCATCAATTTCTTTTATTTTTTTAACTGAAAAGGCGGTCCAGGGGGGGGGGGTGTGCATTCGGTGGAAGTTTTGGGCCAAGTTAGTAATGGCGCACCGTGGGAGTGGTGTGCCATTACTAGTTAAACTAGTAATGGCGCACCACACCCACGGTGCGCCATTACTAGTTTTGAAAAAAAAAACAAATTCTGAATTTTTTTTGAAAAAAAACTTAGTAATGGCACACCAGTTGACAGTGCGCCATTTCTAGTTTTAACTAGTAATGGCGTGCGCCATTACTAGTTTTGAAAAAATAAATAAAAAATTTGAAAATTTTTTACTAGTGGCGCACCGTGGATGTGGTGCGCCATTACTAGTTTAACTAGTAATGGTGCACTATCCACTGGGGCGCCATTACTAGTTTTGAAAAAAAATGTTACTAATGACGCACCGTGGATGTGGTGCGCCATTAGTATTTGGACACTAATGGCGCACCTATACATGGTGCGCCATTAGTTTATACTAATGGTGCACCACATGTCTGGTGCGCCATTAGTGGCCATATCATCTATAGCCCTTTTCCTAGTAGTGTCCAGAGGAGGTCTTGCGTCGTCCGCCTCGCGAGGCTTAGCCCCTCACGAGGGTCTTGGATGCTTTGTTGGAGAAGATGGGCCGTACGGCCTGCTGCTTGGCCATGCCGTGGGCCGTAGGCAGGCAAATCTGGGGACCCCGTTCCCATAACGCCGACAGTAGCCCCCGGGCCCAAGGTGCGCTCAGGCTTGGCTTCGCGGCGAAGCCAAGGGTCAAGTTTGGAGCACCGCGGGCCCCAAAAGCCTGCAGCCTCGGTCGGCGCGTGGCGGTTGATTGGACGTGGGCATCTCCGCTTGCCCACGCTGCCCTTGAATCCGCCTGGCTATGCGGCCCGGCTTCTTGCACAGTTATTCTTCCCTCGCCGCGCCCGGCTCTTCCAATCTCCCTGCTCCTTCGATGTCCTGCTCCGCCTTCCCAATCCAACTTGCGCTCCACCCGCTTCACCGCCATGGCGCCGAAACAGGCCGGGAAGTGGAAGAAACCCTTGTCCTCGCCAACTGCGCCTCCATCCTTTGAGTCGGCGCTCGGGCGGCCTCGGGTGCTCAACGACGAGGCCATGGGCAAGGTGTGCCCCATGCTCACCTCTTGCTTCAACGAGTGGGGAGAGACGCCGGCCTGGCCTGCGTCTCGCTCCAGCATGGCTCGGGCAGTCACCGTGGTTCCGATCTTCATTGGTGCCCTTTGGGCTGGCCTGATTCTTCCTTCTCCGCCTTCTTCAACGCGGTGCTCGAGCACTATCCGATCCACATGCTCCATCTCAACCCTCAATCTGTGACCCTTCTTGCCGTCTTTGCTTTCGTGTGTGAGGCCATGGTGGGCATCACCCCCTCCGTGGCACTCCTCCGCCACTTCTTCTCGCTGCGTCTCACCGGTGCCCGACAGAGCTCAGGGTGTGTGGGCTTCCAGGCCGTGGCTGCGATAGCAGGCATGGGGATCGACTTCGAGCTCCCTTCATCGCGCGCGAGTTCCGCACGCGATGGGTGTTTGTTGATGCCGGCGTGCTCAACCCTATGCTCCAAGCTCCGGTGGGGCCTGCCATTCCAAACTCCGGCTGGGGTCACCAGAGGCTCGCGAGCCCCTGTCTTGCCCCCATCTGGGCCAGGCTGCGGTGGTTGAAGGACCTTGGTGTGACTGCGCCCATGGTGGTGAGGGAGTTCGTCAAGCGTCGAGTCGTTCCACTTCAGTGCCATTCACGCCCGATGTGGGCCTTTCTTAGCGGATAGAACAACATGAGGTTTCAGGAGGAGGGGCTTCCTCTCGCTGCGCGGCAAACAGTGCTCACGGTCCTATCTGGTGTCCCTCTGCCGGACGAGATGCCCAGGAAAAGCTGCATGTTGTACCGCTGCGAGAACAAGGTCACGTTTGCCGCGAACATGCCTTCCTTTGATGAGTGGGCTGCGCCCAATAGGCTTGGTGGGGCCCCGTGAGAATCCCGTCAGCATGGTCCACGTCTTCGCCACCGGTGCCGGGCTCGCCCCAGGTGATGATACGGGCGAGCGAGCGGCGACGGTGGCCGGCTGCTCAGATGTTGAGGAGCACATGCCGAGTGCTGATCCAGGGGCGTCATCCTTGGGAGCTTGCGACGCCCCTCCTGAAGCGTCGGTCGCTGATGAGATGCGGCATGCGGCTCCCGAGGCCGAGGCTCCAGGAGCCTCGGGAGGTCGCAGCGAGAAAGAGGCGGGCTGTTCGCCGCAGCCGGGCTCCCCTGAAGCCATCCCTCTTGGTTCTTCTTCGGCTCTGCCGCGCTCCGGCCGTCATGTCCAGCGCTTCGGTCGCCTTTGTGTGGACTTCGAGGAGCTTCGCAAGAGGAAAGGATCCCCTAGCGGCGGTAGCATCTTCGGACCGTTGAAGCGACGGAAGTACATCGCTATCGATGAGTAAGTACCTTATCTTGGTGATCTTCTATGTGCCACCTTCCTTTCCTGACGATTTTCCCCTCAGGTCGCCTTCTGCTAAGGCCGCAAAATCTCCAGAGAAGCAGCTCCCTCTCGTCCCATCGCACCCGCCAAGCTCCAGCGTTACAGGCTCGGACGCTGCCCACGGCGTGGGGTCAGCCATGGGAGTTGGTCCGTCATCAAGGCGTCCCGAGCTCACGCCTTCACCGTCCTTTCTTCGCGGCCTTGCTCGCAGCATAGCAGGTATGCCAATGGCTCCTCCCCTGGTCATGGTTGGTAGTTGGCTAGCCTCGATCCTGGAGTCTTCTTCAAGCAGCGGGCCTTGTTCGATTCGGGCCCCTCGCGAGGGTCAGCTGGCGCCTGGGGCCATGCTATCCCCCAACCCCCAACCAAGAGGTGGTGCGCCACTTGATGCTCCACCCACAGCCCCCGAGGTGGAGGACGAGATGGGCCGAGCGTTCGAGCTCAAGCGCGGGCGCAGCATGGTCCGCCACGAGCTCTTCCAGGAGGCGATGGGCGCGATGAACCGCCTTGGTGAAGAGCTTGCTGGTGTCGACTTGCGTCTTGAGGCTGAAGGTCTTCGGTTGGTGGAGGAGCGGTGCAAGCTGCGAGTGTCCATCAACCTTGGTCGTTATCATCATGATCTTGAGAACGCGAAGGCCGAGGCGTCCCTCAAGATTGCCAATGAGGCCCGCTCGCGAGCTTTGGAAGAAGATCACGAGGCCGATCGCCACCGCGAGGCTGCGGAGGAGCGCGCATGGGAGCTCCAGGCCTGGAGCGGGTCCCCTGAGCAGCAGGTCGAGGCCCGCGGGGCCGCCCTTGCGTCAGTGAGGGGGGCGCCTGCGGAGGAAGAGGAGGTCCGGCAGCGCGAGGAGACGCTAGCCCTGGAAGCCGTGGAGCGCAGCCTCGAGCTCGAGCGACTGGAGACGAGGGAGCATCAAGTCGCTCAAGATGAAGATGCCGTCGGGGCCCGCGAGGCTAGAGTCGAGGAGGAGATCAATCGCCGGGTGGCCGAGGTTCGCGCAGATCTGGAGGGCAGGTACGACTTGAAGCTGAAGCTCGCCGATCAGGAGGGTGCGGGCAGGGCCGCCGCCCTCAGGCCCAGGTTGGACGAGGCTGAGAGGCGTGCGGAGGCCACAGCTGCCGCCCTGGTTACGACACAGGCGGACTTGGCCTCCGCCCGCGCCGAGCTGTCTAGCCTTCGGAAACGAGTTGATGATGCCGAGGCTGTCGCACGGCAAAACAGGGAGGAAGTGCTTCAACACCGGACGCTAGAGCGCGAGCATGCTCCTATGCTTCAAGACCTTCGGAACAAGGCCAACACCGCCCTGGGTTACATATGCAACAAGAACTCCCCAACCCCTCACTCAAGTGACTACGCCAGCCACCTGACCTTCTTCACCGAGGTGGTAACGCACCTGGAGGCTCAATCTGCCAGAGCTCGGCAGTGTCACGCCCCGATACCGATGCGCTAGGTGTCTTCTAGTTATTCGCTATTGTTGCCTTGTCTTTCGCTTGCGTATTGCATCTTGCCATGTCATCATGTGCATTGCATCATCATGTTTTAAAAACTTGCATTCGTCCGGGTTGCCCCGGTTCTTTTCGTTGTCCGTTCTGAGCCCAGACACACTTGCACGCACCCGTGGCACCTCTGAAATATTATTTTATAAGTGGCCAGAAAATGTTCTCGGAATGGGATGAAAGTTGGCATGTGGTCTTATTATAGTGTAGACAGACCGCCTGTCAAATTTCATCGCATTCGGAGTCCGTATGACGCCCCAACAGATAACTATAGCGACAATATAGTCGGTCAAATCGTCGGACGTTTTCGGTCTCCGAAAACTGTTGCCAGGCTTACCCTCTCTTTCCTCCCTAGACCATCTACACAGTCCACTACCTACCACCAGACCCAACCTAAGCTCTCTCGTCAGCTCGCGGACCTCCTCGCGCGCGCGTCTGAAAGCTGTCCCCGGACCCGACCCCGGTTGTCGTTACCGATGGGTCCGGAACATCCCCAAACATCTACGAAACGTCTCCGTTTTTCTTTTTGGGCTACCTAACCTATTTTTCCTGTCCGTCCAATTACGATCGGAGGTACCTAACCGCCCTAAACTGATTTCATCTGCTATAAATATAAGGTCCAACCCTAGATCCTAGGGTATTGTCCCATCGATCCCACCGCACCGCCACTCCACCTGGTTTCCTCGGGATCCCTCCCGGACCAACCAGCAGCTTCATCCCTGATCAAAAAAAACTTCCTCTCTCGTTTTCCACTAGCCAACCCAAATCCATCCCCTCCTCGTCGCCTTGGAGCCCGAGTGCGCCACCACCTGCCGGCGACTCCGCTGGCCCCGTCTAACCTTGCCGCCGACTACCACCTCCATCAGCAAGGACTAGCCATGGATGGCCATGGAGCACCAAGCTGCTGCCCGATCCCTCCTCGCCAGAAGTCCCTCGCCGGAGCATTCCACTGCTAGCGTCCTTGACCACCAAGCCGTACCTCTAATCCCTCTCCCCATTCCCTTTTCGCTGAAGCCCTCTCTCCCCTTCCCTCACGATCTCTCTCTCTCTGTCTTCAACGCAGCGCCGACTTGGAGGCTGCCTGAAGGAGCACGGCCGCCACCTCGCCAGATCCGCCGGATGCCGCCGGGAATGCAGCCGCCTTGCCGGATCTGCGTCCTTGCCTTGCCCCTGGTCCGACCGTCGTCCTCATCCGCAGGAGGGCGCCGTCTTCCCTCATTCCAGCGTAGCCGCTGCCGGCCTCGCCTGAGTGCGAGCGAGACGAGTCCCTCCCTCATCAACAACGACCCTGAGCTCTCGCGTCGACCCCTCTCCATCCCAGCCACCGCCGGACCAGCATGTTCCCTGCCTGCGCCAAGCCGCCGCCGTTGTCTCGGCCTTGATAGTCCTCTGCATCTCGTGTGCGTGCGAGCACTCTCCTGTGCCCGCTCGAGGACCGCTTTGTCGTTGACCGCGCTTCTGCGCATGGGCCCGGCCGCACCAGCGCCTCGTCCCTGCAGCCAGCGCCCTGCTTCGCTCGAGTTAGCCGTGCGTTGACTGCATCGCTGCCTCAAGTGGCGGCCCAGCTCCAGCTCTCCTTTGCTCTGGCCCGAGGCCTTTGGTGAGCAGCCCAACGCCATTCCTCTGTATCTCGCCGCGAGCATCATATTGTAATATTGATCTTGCTTCTGGTTTGGCCCAACTTGCACCAGATTCGGCCCGCTACATTTTTTTCATCTCTGTGAATTTGTGTTTTTCCACTGAATTGCATAATTACAAAAAATGCCATTTTCTTGAATTGCTCATATTTAAATAACCATGCATCGGAATTAATTAAACTTTATATGTAATATGCTTAGAATTTCATCTAGTTTCACAATATGCAACTTGCATCCATGTTTAAAATGTTTAAAATGCTGTTTGTTTAAATTTGCTCCAATGCCATGTTAAAATGATTTAATTCATAACTAAATAACCGTAGCTCCAAACTTAACAAACTTTATATGTAAATGGGGTAGAAAAATGCCTAGTTTAACATGGTGGCATTACTTTGCATGTTTAACAACTCTAAAATATGGGTTAGGGCAGAACAGTACCAAATCTAAGATATGCACATGAGGATTTTTCCGGACTTGTTGCTTGTTGTTCCGGCGTCATTTAAACTTGCCTAGATAGATAGTTTTCTTTTGCTTCACCTCTTCCCATGTTAATCAACATTTAATATTGTTGGGTACCTAAACGAGAGAGAAGTAAACAAGTCACGTGGTGTTTCGTCAATATGCAACGGAGTTGCATATTGAGATCCACTTAATTTGTAGGATTGTTTGTGCATTTTGCCATGCCATGTTTCATTAAACCGGACATGCATCATACTTGATTGTGCATCATGCCATGTTTATGTGATGGTCGTTTACCAGGTTGTTTGCTTCTTTCCGGTGTTGCTTCTTCGGGTTAGTTCCTGTAACATCGTGTTTGTGAGGATCCGTTTGACTCGTCCGCTTGTCTTCTTCACGGACTCGTTCTTCTTCCTTGCGGGTGTAACGCCCACCATGCGGCTATATCTCCCACGTGTCGAAGCACGACTTAGAGGCATAATCGCATTGTAAGCAATGTCGCAAGTGGGGTAATCTTCACACAACCCATGTAATGAATAAGGAAAAGAGGTACATAGTTGGCTTACACTCGCCACGTCACACAATAGCATAAATATCATTACATTCATCCAGATACAATCAAGGTCCGATTACGGAACCAAAATAAAGAACAACCCCAAATGCAACAAAGTCCTCGATCGCCCCAACTGGGCAATACAACTGATCGTCTGGAAACGAAACGAAGTATCGTCTTGAGTCATCATCGAACACCCACTTGAGCTCAGTCGAATCTCCTGGAATGGTATCATCGGTCCCTGCATCTGGTTTTTGATGTAATCTGTGAGTCACGGGGACTCAGCAATCTCACACCCTCGCAATCAAGACTATTCAAGCTTATAGGTAGGGTAAAAAGGTATGAGGTGGAGCTGCAGCAAGCACTAGCATATATGGTGGCTAACATACGCAAACGAGAGCGAGAAGAGAAGGCAAAGGCACTGTCGAGAAACTATGATCAAGAAGTGATCCTAGAACAACCTACGTTCAAGCATAACACGAGACCGTGTTCTCTTCCCGGACTCCGCCGAAAAGAGACCATCACGGCCACACACTCTGTTGATTCAGTTTAATTAAGTTAAGTTTCAGGTTTTCTACAACCGGACATTAACAAATTCCCATCTGCCCATAACCGCGGGCACGGCTTCCGAAAGTTCAAATCCCTGCAGGGGTGTCCCAACTTAGCCCATCACAAGCTCTCACGGTCAACGAAGGATATTCCTTCTCCCAAGACAACCCGATCAGACTAAGAATCCCCGTTATAAGACATCTCGACAATGGTAAAACTAAACCAGCAAAGCCGCTCGAATGTGCCGACAAATCCCGATAGGAGCTACACATATCTCGTTCTCAGGGCACATCGGATGAGCGCTCCGTACAACTAAAACCAAACCTCGAGTTACCCCGAGGGGGCGCTGCAAAGGGCTCTATTTTGGACCAACACTCAGAGGAGCACTGGCCCAGGGGTTTAAAATAGATGACCCTTGAGTCCGCGGAAGCCAAGGGAAAAGAGGCTAGGTGGCAAAAGGTAAAACCAAGGTTGGGCATTGCTGGAGGAGTTTTATTCAAGGCGAACTGTCAAGGGGTTCCCATTATAACCCAACCGTGTAAGGAACACAAAATCAAGGAACATAACACCGGTATAACGGAAACTAGGGTGGCAAGAGTGGAACAAAACACCTGGCATAAGGCCGAGCCTTCCATCCTTTACCAAGTATATAGATGCATTAAAATAGACAAGGTATAATAATGATATCCCAACAAATAAACAGGTTCCAACAAGGAACAAACTCCAATCTTCACTTGCAACTAGCAACGCTATAAGAGGGGCTGAGCAAAGTGGTAACATAGCCAAACAACGGTTTGCTAGGACAAGGTGGGTTAGTGGTTTGACATGGCAATATGGGAGGCATGATAAGCAAGTGGTAGGTATCGTAGCATAGGCATAGCAAAAGAGCGAGCATCTAGCAAGCAAAGATAGAAGTGATTTCGAGGGTGTGGTCATCTTGCCTGCAAAGTTCTTCGAGTTGACGTTAGCTTGATCCTCGTAAGCGTACTCAACGGGTTCCTTGATCACGTACTCGTCTCCCGACTCTACCCAAGGAAGAACACAAGAAAAGGGAGACACAATCAACCACGTGCAATGCACAAGCAACATGATGCAAAACATGGCATGATGTGTGGGATGTGATATGCAATGCATATGCATGTTTCAGAAAGGAAAGATAGAACCTGGCCTCATATTGGAAAACCAAGAGTGCCACTAGAAAGATGGGTTGATTTCGGTCGAAATCGATATAAAGATCACCGGAATCGGATGCACGGTTTATAAATGGCAAGCAAAACAATAATGGCACAAAGCTGCGATTAACATCACGAGGCCATCTAAATGCATCAAGAACAACAAGCTACTACACTCTAACATAACAGCAATGCACATGGCAGGGATCCACTCAAGATGCTTGACAAAAGAGGAACACTGAGCTACGGCTAAATCACTCAATAGCAGGTTCAAACAAGCATGGCAAAAGAGCAAAAGATAACAGTTTACAGACTTAGTGAAAATAACATGTCAGGAATTTAACATCAGGAAGCAATGTTTAGAGCAAGATAACAACATGCTACAGGAACATATCATGGCAAAGCAAGGCATGGAATGAAGCTACTCAAAGCATACAACAAAAGTCCCTTACTGACCATAAGCCAAAAGGGATCAGGAAATACAATGGCAACCATGTGAACATAGCAACTTTCGTTAACAGATTCAGACTTGGTAGAAAACTGGAACATGGCAAAACAGATATTAAGTAGGCATGTTTACGAGCTCGATGCACTCACCACAGGGCATTGCATGACAAACTAAGCATACACCCAGCAAGTAGACATGGCATAGAAGCTAAATATGGCAAGAACAACCTCATAGCATGCATGGATCAACTACAATAACCTCGGCAAAAATGCTTAACACATAAACATTATGCCAGGAACATTTTATAGCAAAAGTAGAGCTTGATTGAGTAAAGCTAGGGTGCTCCATAATTGCAAACAAATACATGGATGGATAGAGCACAATAATATCTACAAAACATCCTTACTGATCATGCTCAAAAGAGGCATGGATCACTCTGTAGCAACATGAATACATGGCATAAAAATATTAACAGGGCAAAGACTTAGAAGATTTCTAAGTCCCTGGAATCAGCAACATTACGAGAGCTACTTTGCATGCTTGTGCTAGTCACCACAGAGATCACAAAAATACATGGCATACACCCCTATAAAGATGGCATGGCATACTTCGAAACTCATGTAGGGCTCAAGTTCATAGGAAGCACACATTAATCATGGCAAAAATGACAAATGTCCAATTACTGATAAGAATCTGAAACTAATATAAACTAGCACTCTTGCAACAGCATTTAGGGCATCAAGATGAGCTCAAATGTACATGGTGCAATGTAATGAAATGAAGTACTCGTCAAGACGAACAATTTGATATTCTACCCGCCCAAAAAGGAGCCACGGATGCAGAGTTATGATGCGATGAAATATGCATAAAAATACTGGAACAGGGCAAAAGTCAACCCTCTCTCAGATCTAGGGTTTGCACGCGGATCGAGACGCTCGCCGGACTTGACGGAGAGGGGCGGTGCCGGCGAGGAGAGGGACCCGGGGTGGCGGACAGGCGCCGGCGGGGCCAGATCCGGCGGAGGGCGGCGGGCGGCAAGCGTTGGCGGCACCGGCGAGAGGCGTGGCCGGCTGGGCGGCGGGCGGCGAGGTCGCCGGACGGCGATGGCGGCTCGCGGCGAGGCAGCAGGGGACGGCGATGGCGGTGGCGGCGCCGGGCGATGAGGAGGGGGCGACCGCGGGGCGCGGCCCGAGTCGGACGCGGGGAGGACCGGCGATGGGCCAGGCAGGCCGGCGGCGCTGGGGTGGCGGCCGGGCCACGTGGCGGCTCCCGATTGGGCGCGGACGGCGGCGGCGAGGTGTCCGGCTAGGTGGCGGACATGTCCGGCGGCGGAGGAGCGGATTTTTAGGGTTACGGGTGGAATGATCCGAAATTTCGAGGGGGGGTCTAAATTTATAGGTAGAGGGAGCTAGGAGGCTCCAAATTGAGCATGGTTTTCGGCCACGCGATCGTGATCGAACGATCTAGATGATGGAGGGGGTTTTGGTGGGTTTTGGGGCACTTGGAGAGGTGTTGGGCTGCAACACACACAAGGCCTTTACGGTCCCTCGGTTAACCGTTGGAATATCAAACGAAGTCCAAATGGCACGAAACTTGACAGGTGGTCTACTGGTAGTAAACCAAGGCCACATGAAAGTCTCGGTTCAATCCAAGAACGTTTAACACCCGCACACGAAAAGAGGTAGAAAGGGACAGCGGAGGACATAGGAGCGCCGAAATGCAAAATGGACAACGGGCAAAAGGCTCGGATGCATGAGACAAACATGTATGCAAATGCGATGCACATGATGACATGATATGAGATGCATGACAAAGACAAAAACAACACAAAGACAAAAACCCGACAACAAGGAAATATCATAACTTAGTGCCGAAAATGGCAAGAGTTGGAATACAAATATGGCAAGTTACAAACGGTGTGTTACAGCGGGATTTCAGGCAAGATGACCATACCCCCGAAATCACTTCTATCTTTGCTTGCTAGTTGCTCGCTCTAGAGATATGAGTATGCAGTAACCCGAAAGTTGTTCAGAGTCCCGGATGAGATCTCGGACGTCACGAGGAGTTCCAGAATGGTTCGGAGGTGAAGAATTATATATAGGAAGTGTAGTTTCGGCCATCAGGAGAGTTTCGGGGGTCAGCGGTATTGTACCGGGACCACCGGAAGGGTCCCGGGGGTCCACCGGGTGGGGCCACCCATTCCGGAGGGCCTCATGGGCTGAAGTGGGGTGGGAACCAGCCCATAGTGGGCTGGTGCGCCCCCCTTGGGCCCCCCATGCGCCTAGGTTTGGGAACCCTAGGGGAGGGGGCGCCTCCACTTGCCTTGGGGGGTACTCCACCCCCTTGGCCGCCGCCCCCCCTAGGAGATCCCATCTCCTAAGGCCGGCGCACCCCCCTAGGGGGCCTATATAAAGGGGGGAGGGAGGGCAGCCGCACCTCAACCCATGGCGCCTCCCTCTCCCCTGCTACACCTCTCCCTCTCGCATAAGCTCGGCGAAGCCCTACTGCGATCACTGCTGCATCCACCACCACGCCATCGTGCTACTGGATCTTCATCAACCTCTCCTTCCCCCTTGCTGGATCAAGAAGGAGGATACGTCATCCGCTCCGTACGTGTGTTGAATGCGGAGGTGCCGTCCGTTCGGCACTTGGTCATCGGTGATTTGGATCACGGCGAGTACGAATCCATCATCCCCGTTCTCTTGAACGATTCCGCACGCGATCTACAAGGGTATGTAGATGCACTCTCCTCTCGTTGCTAGTTGACTCCATAGACTGATCTTGGTGAAATGTAGGAATTTTTTTTGTTTTCTGCAACGTTCCCCAACACTTATTTGCGTAAGTTAGCCACCATATATTCTTAGTGCTTGCTGCAGCTTCACCTCACTACCTTTCCTACTCATAAGCTTAAATAGTCTTGATCTCGCGGGTCTGAGATTGCTGAGTCCTCGTGACTCACAGATACTTCCAAACAGTTGCAGGTGCCGATGATACCAGTGGAGATGATGCAACTGAGCTCAAGTGGGAGCTCGATGAAGATCTTGTTCATTGTGTTGTTTTCGTTTCTGATTGATCAGTAGTGGAGCCCAGTTGGGACGATCAGGATCTAGCATTTGGGGTTGTCTTCTTTTATTTTGGTTCCGTAGTCAGACCTTGATTGTATTCTGGATGTTGTATGTTTAACTTGTATTGTGTGAAGTGGCGATTGTAAGCCAACTCTTTATCTCTTTCTTATTCAGTACATGGGATTGTGTAAAGATTACCCCTCTTGCAACAAACCTACCATGCGGCTATGCCTCTAAGTCGTGCCCCGACACGTGGGAGATATAGCCGCATCGTGGGTGTTATAAGTTGGTAATCAGAGCCATCACCGACTTAGGAGCCCCCTGCCTTATCGAATCGCTAACGTTGTCGAGTCTAGAACAAAATGTTTTGAGTCTTAGGATTATATATATCGGAGAGTAGGATTCTTTTTACTCCTCAGTCCCTTCGTTGCTCTGGTGAGGCCTCCTGACGTAGAGTTTTGACTCTTCTCTCCTCAAATTTCATGATTTTTTATTTTTTTAGGATCACGCGGGTATCTTGGAATCGTTCCGATGGTTTTGTGACGAGAACATTGTTCTTGGTGCCTCCTAACATTTAGGGGTTGTGGCAGTGTCCCGGGGAGTTGAGCTCCGAGGTGTTGTCATCACAATTTTATCATTGCAGTTATGGAATACCTGAGTTCGCCGACATCGAAAATCTCTTTTATGCAGTTGTTGGTGAGATAACCTCGACGCCACCCAATACTGGGGCGGGAGTTCGGCAGTATTGCCATAACTCGTATAACGGATGCTTTTCGAAGGTTCAGGTAAATGATTTTCGAAGGTTTCTAGGTTATGTGTTGAAGGATGGATACAGCTGGATGTAGGATTTGTTAGTTTGGGGTGAGATATTATGCTTCCCCTGTATCCCCAACACCTAATTGCATAACCAGAAAGTTTCGGGAGTTTATAAGTGGGAATTCAAGTAGCTCCTAGAATATCTTTCCAACAGACACATGATACGATACAGGATCTATCATATGCTTGTTTCCGGCTTATTCTGCAAGCCAAAACATTTCTTTTGTTTTAAGTTGTGGTATTTGAGTTGCTTCGATGTCAAGTGTTGATTCCATACCTTTCCTAAGCAGTGTTCTCATATATCTATGTGGATGCTAATCCTTCATGATAATCGAGATTGTCATGTCAATTCTTTCCAACCGGTGTGCTTCTCTTCAAGTGGATCTGATCATTTTCAACATCCGCAAGATCAACTCAAAGTCTGCTCAACATTATTTGTTTCATCCATCCCAAGTTTCCTTTGTTTTCCCGCCCTCCCACCCTTTTTCTTCAAGGATTCAGATTTCTTAATCATGTATGCTTTTATTTGTGAGAAGTCTCTTCAGTCTTTTCTTTTAATGTTTTACCTGATGTTTCTTATGAAGATGCTAAGGGAGCTTCAAGTTCGTCACTCTTCACTCATTTTCTTCTCCGGTGGATTCAAGTCAAGCTTTGTTGATCATATCTTTTCCTCGTTTCAAATGTTTTCTCATGCCGGTGCACCTATTAATCGTTCATCTCTCTTTATTCATATCCGGAGTGCTGAAGATATCTCAGGAGATTCGTGTTTTCGTTCCTTATCTGTTCAAGATATCTCGAGGCTGTTATCTCTTTTGAGCCATTTAATTAAACCGGCGCAACCCCTCTTTTAAATCATTCCAACGATGTTTCTCTTGAGTGGGCCCTAACCCACAGGTCTTTTCCCAGGATCTTACCTGACTCTTCTACTTTTCCCGGAGTTATTCTTAAATTCATTTCAAAGTTTGACATAAGAATGGATTATCATCAGTCAAATGTATTTCACCAACATCTTTCAAATTCTTTTCATCATTGGTTCAACCTTTGTAATTTTCATCCCGGAGTGCCTCAACAATTCATGGTGGTGTTTCTCATCATCATTATCAACATTTGAAGACCGAAGAAAAGTTCCTCTTAAATCTTACCCGTTTTCCAAAGATGTGTAGTTCAAGCCTGATGCCATCCTCTCTTAATTGCTTTTGATTGTGAGAATTCTTTTCACCCATCTGGAGAAATTCAGGAGTCTTTTCAGTTTGATTCTCCAAAGCCCATCATTTCAGAAGATTTATTCATTCAAGCTTTCAGCTCTCGTTCTCCAAATCTGACCGGTGCTTCGCTCAAGTATTCTCTAGTCAGCTCGTGATTTCTTCATTCTCTTGGATCTAAATTCCCTCAAGTATCTTCGTTCGTTTTCAAATTCTTCCCGTGTTTATTTATTTTATTTTTCTTCCTTCTTTTTCAATTCTTACGATGGTTTGCTCGAGATTCTATTCCATGGTTATCATATTAATTCATTCGTTGTTTCAATCCTACCGGTGGTTCGTTGAAGTCCTTCCCAAGTTGACGCTATATCTATCTTAATCCTTTCTACGAGAATAAGTAGCATGCCAAATCCAATGTGGGTCATCAATTTAATTGATGATGGATAATCATAATGTAATTCTTATTCTTGCTTCATCCAAATGATGGATTCATTCTTCTGGAGTTTGTTCATGATGAATAAATTCTCGTTTTCAATTGTTTCATCTTTTCTTTTCCCGGAGTTCCAAGCTCTCTCAACTATATCGTCGCGAAGATCAATCTAAATCATTGCAAGGTTTCACCTTGTGTTTTCAACTTCTCTTTCCTTCGTTTGATCATTCGTTTATTACCGAAGTTCTTCATGGAGGCTCTACATGATGGTTCATCAAGGATTTAATTCCTTCCCGAAGTTTTCGTCGAGATTCTTTTCAGAGGAGTTCAAGCATTCTTCATCTTGCATCCCAAAGTCCAATTCGTTCTATCTTATTTTTTGAGGTGGTGTTATGTCATTGTTGATAATTTCCCTTTGGGTTTCATGATTCACAAGTTTACAAGAGTGACATATCTAAATCCATCATTTTTTCTCTTCGCTCAAGACATCTTTTCAACCAATCTACCTCTTCATTGGAGTTATCTTGGGTTATATTTCACCTAAAGCCTTCCCTAAGGATTGTTGCTATTTATGGTGCTTATAAATGACCCAAGTTCTTCATTTATCCTCCCAGTGAAATAGTTTCTCGTCTCCTTGTTGACCTCAGTCTAGTCTATTGTTTCCGTTAGTGGCAGAATTTCACCTCATAGTTTTGAGATGTTTTCCATAAGCCCACAACAAGCTTATCCTTTTCGTTGTTGGTTTTCCAACAACTCCGTTATAACTTTCTTGGAAGGGTGATCTCCAAGCTCACTTGTGGCATAAGTTGGCCTTTTCTTCTCTATCCTTTCATTTCAACGATCTATATTCTTTCTTCTTCCGGTGGCATTGTGATGTTTCTCTCTTCTCTCATCATCTCAAGTTGTGAGGATCGTGTTCTTTTCGTGCTTATCCATTTAACCACAGTGTTGTGGCTATAATTCCTCTTCTAACCAGACTCTCATCCAATTGCTTTAATTTTGCCAAGCTCATATTCTTTACCTTTCATTTCCAACCGGAGTGTTGTCGTAATTGATCCTTATCATTTCTTGTACATCTCGTTTCAACCCGAGTGCTTGCATGTACTTCTTATCCATTGTAACCTTTTCTTATGTCTTTCAACCTAGAAGGTTCTCGTAATGTTCCTTGTTCCTCTTTTCTAACGGAGTGTTTTCAACTTTGTTCATCTCCGTTGTATTCTTTTCTCGAAATGGTTTAACCTCTCAAGGTTCTTTGGTTTCACTCGTTTGTCAAAGAAGCAACTTAGTTTTACCTCTTCTTTTCATCTTCCATTTCTCTCCGGTGCCATCCTAGATCTCGGGACGAGATCCTCTTGTAGTGGTGGAGTGTTGTGACGCCCCAAGACCGATGCGCCAGGTGTCTTCTAGTTATTCGCTGTTGTTGCCTTGTATTTCGCTTGTGTATTGCATCTTGCCATGTCATCATGTGCGTTGCATCATCATGTTTTTAAAACTTGCATTCGTCCGGGTTTCCCCAGTTCTTTTCGTTGTCCGTTCTGAGCCCAGACACACTTGCACGCGCCTGTGGCACCTCCGAAATATTATTTTATAAGTGGCCAAAAAATGATCTCGGAATGGGATGAAAGTTAGCGTGTGGTCTTATTATAGTGTAGATAGACCGCCTGTCAAATTTCATCGCATTCGGAGTCTGTTTGACGCCCCAACGGATAACTGTAGCGACAATATAGTCGGTCAAATCGTCGGACGTTTTCGGTCTCCGAAAACTGTTGCCGGGCTATCCCTCTCTTTCCTCCCTAGACCGTCTACACAGTCCACTACCTACCGCCAGACACAACCTAAGCTCTCTAGTCAGCCCGCGGACCTCCTCGCGCGCGCGCGTCTGAAAGTTGTCCCGGACCGACCCGGGTTGTCGTTACCGATGTGTCTGGAACATCCCCAAACATCTGCAAAACGTCTCAGTTTTTCTTTTTGGGCTACCTAACCTATTTTTCCCGTCCATCCGATTACGATCGGGGGGACCTAACTGCCCTAAACTGATTTCATTTGCTATAAATATAAGGTCCAACCCTAGATCCTAGGGGTCTTGTCCCATCGATCCCGCCGCCGCCACTCCACCTGGTTTCCTCGGGATCCCTCCCGGACCAACCAGGAGCTTCCTCCCTGATCCAAAAAAACTTCCTCTCTCGTTCTCCACCAGCCAACCTAAATCCATCCCCTCCTCGTCGCTTTGGAGCCTGAGCGCGCCACCACCTGCTCGCGACCCCGCTGGCCCCGTCTAACCTCGCCGCCGACAACCACCTCCATCAGCAAGGACTAGCCTTAGATGGCCATGGAGCACCAAGCTGCTGCCCGATCCCTCCTCGCCGGAAGTCCCTCACCGGAGCATGCCGCTGCTAGCGTCCTCGACCACCAGGCCGTGCCTCTATCCCTCCGCCCGTTCCCTTTTCCCTGAAGCCCTCTCTCCCCTTCCCTCACGATCTCTCTCTCTGTCTTCAACGCAGCGCCGACTTGGAGGCCGCCTGAAGGTGCACGGCCGCCACCTCGCCAGAGCCGCCGGATGTCGCCGGGAATGGAGCCGCCTTGCCAGATCTGCGTCCTTGCCTTGCCCTTGGTTCGGCCGTCGTCCTCATCCGCCGGAGGGCGCCGTCTTCCCTCGTTCTAGCGTAGCTGCTACCGGCCTCGCTTGAGTGCGAGCGAGACGAGTCCCTCCCTCATCAACAGCGACCCTATGCTCTCGCGTCGACCCCTCTCCATCCCAGCCGCCGCCGGACCAGCATGTTCCCTGCTTGCGCCAAGCCGCCGCTGTTGTCTCTGCTTTGACCGTCCTCTGCATCTCGTGTGCGTGCGAGCGCTCTCCTGTGCTCGCGCGAGGACCGCTTCATCGTTGACCGCGCTTCTGTGCGTGGGCCTGGCCGCACCAGTGCCTCGTCCCTGCTGCCAGCGCCATGCTTCGCTCGATTCAGCCATGAGTTGACCGCGTCGCTGCCTCAAGTTGCAGCCCAGCTCCAGCTCTCCTTTGCTCTAGCCCGAGGCCTTTGGTGAGCAGCCCAACGCCATTTCTCTGTATCTCGCCGCGAGCGTCATATTGTAATATTGATCTTGCTTCTGGTCTAGCCCAACTTGCACCAGATTCGGCCCACTACGTTTTTTTCATCTCTGTAAATTTGTGTTTTTCCACTGAATTGCATAATTACAGAAAATGCCATTTTCCTGCATTGCTCATATTTAAATAACCATGCATCGGAATTAATTAGACTTTATATGTAATATGCTTACAATTTCATCTAGTTTCACAATATGCAACTTGCATCCATGTTTAAAATGTTTAAAATGTTGTTTGTTTAAATTTGCTCCAATGCCATGTTAAAAATGATTTAATTCATAACTAAATAACCGTAGCTCCAAACTTAACAAACTTTAGATGTAAATGGGGTAGAAAAATGCCTAGTTTAACATGGTGGCATTACTTTGCATGTTTAACAACTCTAAAATATGGGTTAGGGAAGAACAGTACCAAATCTAAAATATGCACATGAGGATTTTTCCGGACTTGTTGCTTGTTGTTCATGCCTCATTTAAACTTGCCTAGATAGATAGTTTTCTTTTGCTTCACCTCTTTCCATGTTAGTCAACATTTAATATTGTTGGGTACCTAAACGAGAGAGAACTAAACAAGCCACGTGGTATTTCGTCAATATGCAACGGAGTTGCATATTGAGCTCCACTTCATTTGTAGGATTGTTTGTGCATTTTGCCATGCCACGGTTCATTAAACTGGACATGCATCATACTTGATTGTGCATCATGCCATGTTTATGCGATGGTCGTTTACCAGGTTGTTTGCTTCTTTCCGGTGTTGCTTCTTCGGGTTAGTTCCTGTAACATCGTGTTTGTGAGGATCCGTTCGACTACGTCCGCTTGTCTTCTTCATGGACTCGTTCTTCTTCCTTGCGGGGTTTCAGGCAAGATGACCATACCCCTGAAATCACTTCTATCTTTGCTTGCTAGTTGCTCGCTCTATTGCTATGCCGCGATACCTACAACTTGCTATATCATGCCTCCCATATTGCCATGTCAAGCCTCTAACCCACCTTTCCTAGCAAACTATTGTTTGGCTATGTTACCGCTTTGCTCAGCCCCTCTTATAGCGTTGCTAGTTGCAGGTGAAGATGAAGTTTGTTCCATGTTTGGAACATGGATATGTTGGGATATCACAATATCTCTTATTTAATTAATGCATCTATATACTTGGTAAAGGGTGGAAGGCTCGGCCTTATGCCTGGTGTTCTGTTCCACTCTTGCCGCCCTAGTTTCCGTCATACTGGTGTTATGTTCCTTGATTTTGCGTTCCTTACGCGGTTGGGTGTTATGGGAACCCCTTGATAGTTTGCTTTGAATAAAACTCCTCCAGCAAGGCCCAACCATGGTTTTACCATTTGCCTCACCACCACCTACTTTTCCCTTGGGAGTCGGGCTCCCGAGGGTCATCTTTATTTTAAACCCCCCAGGCCAGTGCTCCTCTGAGTGTTGGTCCAAACTAGAGCCCCTTGCAGCGCCACCTCGGGGAAACTTGAGGGTTGGTTTTAGTTGTACGGATTGCTCATCCGGTGTGCCCTGAGAACGAGATATGTGCAGCTCCTATCGGGATTTGTTGGCACATTCGGGTGGCTTTGCTGGTCTTGTTTTACCATTGTCGAAATGTCTTGTAACCGGGATTCCGAGTCTGATCGGGTCTTCCTAGGAGAAGGAATATCCTTCGTTGACTGTGAGAGCTTGTGATGGGATAAGTTGGGACACCCCTGCAGGGTTTGAACTTTTGAAAGCCGTGCCCGTGGTTATGGGCAGATGGGAATTTGTTAATGTTCGGTTGTAGAGAACTTGAAACTTAACTTAATTAAAATGCATCAACCGCGTGTGTAGCCGTGAAGGTCTCTTTCCGGCGGAGTCTGGGATGTGAACACGGTTCTTGTGTTATGCTTGAACGTAAGTAGTTTTAGGATCACTTCTTGATCACTTATAGTTCACGACTATTGCTTTGCTTCTCTTCTCGCTCTTATTTGCGTAAGTTAGCCACCATATATGCTTAGTGCTTGTTGCAGCTTCACCTCACTACCTTTCCTACCCATAAGCTTAACTAGTCTTGATCTCGCGGGTTTGAGATTGCTGAGTCCTCGTGACTCACAGATACTTCCAAACAGTTGTAGGTGCCGATGATACCAGTGCAGGTGACGCAACTGAGCTCAAGTGGGAGCTCGATGAAGATCTTGTTCGTTGTGTTGTTTTTGTTTCCGATTGATCAGTAGTGGAGCCCAGTTGGGACGATCGGGATCTAGCATTTGGGGTTGTCTTCTTTATTTTGGTTCCATAGTCAGACCTTGATTGTACTCTGGATGTTGTATGTTTAACTTGTATTGTGTGAAGTGGCGATTGTAAGCCAACTCTTTATCTCTTTCTTATTCCGTACATGGGATTGTGTGAAGATTACCCCTCTTGCGACAAACCTACCATGCGGCTATGCCTCTAAGTCGTGCCCCCACATGTGGGAGATATAGCCGCATCGTTGGTGTTATAGGCAGCTTGTGGAGTAGAGGGGTCATGACCTGCTTCAGCGTGCCTTCTCCCATGTCTTCAGCCACCTTCTGAATGCCGACCCCAACTTCGATTTCGATGCCGCCATGGCCCCTGTACCCATGGCCGTCCGAGGCGACCTGGCGCGTTGGGTAGAGGACCATGTCGACGCGTTGGTCAGGGCCTTCACCTCGGAGAACGATGGGGTGTTGGTCGTTGCAGATGAAGGTGACGTGGTCAACGACGGCGATGGGGGCGTCGCCGACGGCGGCGACGATTCTGACGAAGATGATGACGATGCGAGTGACGCGTCCATGGACGATGCAGCGAGCGATATCTCTGGCTGATCCCATATTCTCCTGTTGTTTTATTCTGCACGCAAAACTTGGGCGTTGCCCTTGGAAAACTTGTAAGAGCATTTTGAGAGGGGGAGCCCCTCGTGTAAGAAAATCGCAATTTTTACTTTCTTACGTGGCATGGGTATGTGTCCTCGTGAAATCATGAAGCCAGGGGTGTGCTCCCCAACGCGGTTTACCTTAACCAGCGCCAGCTTAGGGCTGGGTCGTGAGGCGACGGGTTCCTGAGGATCCTGCAGAGCTTGTCGCCCCGTTCGAGGGGGCCTCGTAAGAGGTGAGCGCCAGGCGCAGTGTTAGCGCGTGCTTGACGAGCGTGCGCTCTGCATGATCCGGCTCGCGAGGAGCTTGCGAGGGAAAGGTGATGGACGCGAGTCCCAAAACAAACAAGATCCAAAAGGCAAGAAACAGCTCGAATGAGAAAAGGAACCCCCCCCCCCCCCCCCCCCCCCCCGCGCGCGATAAAAATTCAGCTCTTCAACTTAAATCGAGATCCAGAAAGCAAAGCCATAGAAAGAGAGATCCAAAGCAAAAGGCCGCATCCGGCACCTAGTCTAGTCTTTGGGACTTCAAGTCTTCTCACCAGCATGGAGCTAAGTGTTGCCACTAGGCGTGGGAGGGAGCCCCAGGGCCTGAGGCCGGCACCCCTGAGACTCCGGGGCATGTACAGCCCCAACTCATTATTACGTGAGAGTGTCACGGGCGGCGAGCTTCACAGGCACTGGGCCTTCTTCACAGGTACCAACCTTGCTTCATATCGCCAGATGAGGGGCCTGCCTTGCGCCACCCTTGACCTCCTTTGGGCCGACCGGAGACCAGGACGACACAAAGGAGGGAAAGAAGACGCCAGCGGTTCCCTCGGCGACCACGGGTCCTCTGCCGGGGGAAGGGTTGTTGAAGCCACCCCGGCAGAGGGCCTACCTCCAGGTGTCCCCTGGTTTCGCGTGCCTTGGGGATGGGCCTTGCTCCTGGCTCCCTCCCGGCGGCCCCCAGCGTGTCTCCCTTGTTGAAACGGGTGCCGCCGTGCCAGGGTCATCGATCGATGCTGCAACCTGATTCATCTACAGCCCATGGTTAGCAAAGCCTATTCCTGAGAGGTTAGCGGTACCCTGTAGTTGCCGCTGCTGGCGCGATCGTTGTGATTCTCCGTTGGCTCTTGGAAGGCTTCAACTCCCAGCACCCCTTCTCCCCAATCTTCTCCAACAAATGAGCCGATGTCATCCTCTGGTGCGTACCCTTGGTCCATCATGCGGGTCACGTAGGCTTCCGGGGCCGTCACCCCGAACACCTCGCCGTGGTGCCCCACGCTCCATGTTGCTCCGCCCATGATGGCGTCCTGGGGATGATAATATGGCATCCGGCCGGGACCATGGGGGTGACGCTTGCGCTCGTGCTTGTCGAGGGCGGCATGGGGGGTTGGAGCCCCCTACGCCGCCGGCCGTGTTGATGTTGACGAAGCCCCCGGGCATAGTCGATGGCGCGCAGATGTGGTGAGGCTCGCCGCGCGACCTTGCAGTGGCCTGGGAGGGTCGATAGCAGAAGGGTGGCACTCCCGACGCTGCTGCGTCCAGCAGCTCAGCAACACGCTCAAGCAGCGTGTCCCGGCCGCTCTCCATCAGCCTGCATCGCAGCACCTCCCATGCCACTGTGAGTGCCGCCCGCATGTTCGCTTGCTCCTGCCGTGAGTGATGCGTTGTTGCTGCGGCGTGACTCGCTGCTCTCGCCGCGGCTCGTACTTGCCGCGGGGTGAGGGTGGATGACGCCTGGCCGTGCTGTCCACGCCTGGCGGAGCTTGGTAGCGCCCGTGCCGCTTGGGATGCGGGGTCGAGACCTTCATGGGAAGGCGGCGCCGTCCTGACTGGCCAGGCTGCCCAGTGGTCAGAGCCGGCCCTTGGGTCGCCAGACATCATAGCCGGTGAACGTCGGAGAGCTGATTGGCGGAGAAGAAGCTCCGGCGCACCCCTACCTGGTGCGCCAAATGTCGGATGTGGGTTTCCGGCAACCCCTTAAGGTTCGAACACTGGGGTGCGCGCGAAGTCTTTCCCTCCTACCGATCTACGCTCTAGCTCGCTAAGATCTTGCGGACGAACACGACGAACTCACAACACAGAAAGACATGGGGTTTATACTGGTTCGGGCCACCATTGTGGTGTAATACCCTACTCCAGTGTGGTGGTGGTGGATTGCCTCTTGGGCTGATGATGAACAATACAAGGGGAAGATCAGCCTCCTGAGGTTGAGGTGTTCTTGTGCGTATGAACTTGTGGTGTGTAGATTCCGTCAAGCTAGGATGAGATGCCCCTACTATGGTGGTGGCTAGTCCTATTTATAGAGGCCCTGGTCCTCTTCCCAAATATTGAGCGGGAAGGGAGCCAACAATGGCGGGCTAATTTGAAGGGGGACAACTAGTACAAGCTATCCTGACAAAAGCGGTCTTCGCCTGTCAAAGGCTCTGGTGGTGACGCCGTATTGGGCTCCACGATGACCTCCGCCTTGCCATCCGCCTGGTCTTGGTCTTGTTGCACCGAAATGGCAACCTTTTCCTGAGGCCTCGGTACTCCGCGGCTGCGCTTGCCTCCTTTGCACCAAAGAGGAAACAAGGACGCTGCACGCGCTGACACCCGCCTAGAACCGTTCGTCATGGATCACGTCACGAGAGCCTCGTGAGGTTTGCCCTGCCTTGGTATCTCCGCTCCTCGTGACCCTGCCTGACCAGGACGCTCCAAAGGATGTCTTGCGTCGTCCGCCTCGCGAGGCTTGGCCCCTCGCGAGGGTCTTGGATGCTTTGTTGGTGAAGATGGGTCGTACGGCCTGCTGCTTGGCCACGCCGTGGGCCACAGGAAGGCAAGTCTGGGGACCCCCGTTCCCAGAACGCTGACAAATATAGACCGTCTCATCTATATCTGACTGATGGAAATTAAACTAAAAGATACCCGCACCCCTCTCCACATTTGTAGACAAGGCCTTCCCTAGTTCATCCTTATCTCCAACAACCTCATTGTTGAGCAATTAAGAAAGGAAGCCTTTGGAACAAACTGGCCTGGTGGCCGCTGCCGGCGTCATCAATCCCCATGCCTCCACTCAGTCCGACCACCAATCACCACCACGCCCCACTCCTCTTCACCTTATATCCTATTTCTCGAGATATCATTAGTTTTTACACATGGGATTACTCCCGCATGGGTCAATCACAGTGTTTTTATAAAAAAAATGCATCTTGATGTTCCGTGCAATGCACGGATCTTGCTAGTACTCATATAGAAGACTAAGTTGGTGATGATGGTGTGTCTGCCATCCGTCGTTTGTGACCATTAGATCTACATCTAACAACTGTGAGGTAAGTTGTTGCCTTTTCTCACAAACATCCCACTTGTCTACCAATTTGCAGAAAAACCCATAATTAGTATCTTAAAACCAACCACATCCCTCCCTGACCTCACCAAAACAGCCCAAGGAATATATTCTAATTGAAACATAATATATCTCTAGTGATATATGTATATCAAAATTAGAGTGTTTTGTATCAAGGTTGTGAATAAGTATTATTCTAATTATGATTCGTTGCAACGCACATGAACATTGCTAGTATTTCCAACCATGCAGAAAAATTTCCCTAGTATTCCATAGTTTCGAGTTTTCCATCAAGATAGTAGTAACTCATGGTTGATATTTACTTTCAATCATGTACACATATGCACTATGTAACTAGCCTTGCTTATTGGGTTCCAAAGATTAACTTTCACTCCTACTTACAATATGTAGAGTATTTAACAAAAAACTACCACATTCAACCAGCCCTAGGAAGAATCTATTGTACAAAAAATAGCAAAAACATACCCAAAATTTCTTAATCCACGCCGAAAACTACTACCTACCGATTAGGTTAGTTTAAACCCATTTATGACAGGGTTGGCCGACACGTCCGTGCTGACGAGGCAGCTTAAACCAACACATTTTGTTTGACCATTGACACGAGGGACCCACATCTGACCTTCTATCCTGTTATTCACCCTCAAATCATTATTTTTCTTGAACATTACTTCAAACAGTATTGATGCATGTTCGTCGATGGCGCCGGTGATGAGCGAGTTGGTCGCCGCTCCGCCGGACGGGCCGGACGCCGCGCTGGCCTCCATATAGTTTGGCAGGCTGGCCCGAGCGTGACTCACGAGCGAGCAAGCTGAAGGAAATATGCCCTAGAGGCAATAATAAAGTTATTATTTATTTCCTTATATCATGATAAATGTTTATTATTCATGCTAGAATTGTATTAACCGGAAACATAATACATGTGTGAATACATAGACAAACAGAGTGTCACTAGTATGCATCTACTTGACTAGCTCGTTAATCAAAGATGGTTATGTTTCCTAACCATGGACAAAGAGTTGTTATTTGATTAACGGGATCACATCATTAGTTGAATGATCTGATTGACATGACCCATTCCATTAGCTTAGCACCCGATTGTTTAGTATGTTGCTATTGCTTTCTTCATGACTTATACATGTTACTATGACTATGAGATTATGCAACTCCCGTTTACCAGAGGAATACTTTATGTGCAACCAAACGTCACAACGTAACTGGGTGATTATAAAGGAGCTCTACAGGTGTCTCCAAAGGTATATGTTGGGTTGGCGTATTTCGAGATTAGGATTTGTCACTCCGATTATCGGAGAGGTATCTCTGGGCCCTCTCGGTAATGCACATCACTTAAGCCTTGCAAGCATTGCAACTAATGAGTCAGTTGCGGGATGATGCATTATAGAACGAGTAAAGAGACTTGCCGGTAACGAGATTGAACTAGGTATTGGAATGCCGACGATCGAATCTCGGGCAAGTAACATACCGATGACAAAGGGAACAACGTATGTTGTTATGCGGTCTGACCGATAAAGATCTTCATAGAATATGTAGGAGCCAATATGAGCATCCAGGTTCCGCTATTGGTTATTGACCGGAGACATGTCTCGGTCATGTCTACATTGTTCTCGAACCCGTAGGGTCCGCACGCTTAAGGTTACGATGACAGTTATATTATGAGTTTATACATTTTGATGTACCGAGTACCGAAGGTTGTTCGGAGTCCCGGATGTGATCACGGACATGACGAGGAGTCTCGAAATGGTCGAGACATAAAGATTGATATATTGGAAGCCTATGTTTGGATATCGGAAGTGTTCCGGGTGAAATCGGGATTTTACCGGAGTACCGGGAGGTTACCGGAACCCCGGGAGCTATATGGGCCTTAGTGGGCCTTAGTGGAAAAGAGAAGGGGCAGCCCAAGATGGGCCGCGCCCCCTCCCCTCCCTTGGTCCGAATAGGACAAGGAGAGGGGGCCGGCCTCTCTCTCTTTTCCCCCCCCCCTCCGCGAATCCTATTCCAACTAGGATTGGGGGGGGGAATCCTACTCCCAGAGGGAGTAGGACTCTCCTGGCGCGCCTCTCCTAGGCCGGCCGCACCCCCCCTTTTAGTCCTTTATATACGGAGGCAGGGGCACCCCAGAAACACACAAGTTGATCCACGTAATCTTATTCTTAGCCGTGTGCGGCGCCCCCTTCCACCATAGTCCTCAATAATATTGTAGCGGAGTTTAGGCAAAGCCCTGCTGCAGTAGTACATCAAGATCGTCACCACGCCGTCGTGCTGACGGAACTCTTCCCCGACACTTTGCTGGATCGGAGTACGGGGATCGTCATCGAGCTGAACGTGTGCTAGAACTCGGAGGTGCCGTAGTTTCGGTGCTTGATCGGTCGGGCCGTGGAGACGTACGACTACATCAACCAAACGCTTCCGTTGTCGATCTACAAGGTACGTAGATCATACTCTCCCCTCTCGTTGCTATGCATCACCATGATCTTGCGTGAGCATAGGAAATTTTTGAAATTACTACGAAACCCAACAGTGGCATCCGAGCCTAGGTTTTATGTGTTGATGTTATATGCACGAGTAGAACACAAGTGAGTTGTGGGCGATATAAGTCATACTGCTTACCAGCATGTCATACTTTGGTTCGGCGGTATTGTTGGATGAAGCGGCCCCGACCGACATTACGCGTACGCTTACGCGAGACCGGTTCTCCCGACGTGCTTTGCACAAAGGTGGCTAGCGGGTGTCAGTTTCTCCAACTTTAGTTGAACTGAGTGTGGCTACACCCGGTCCTTGCAAAGGTTAAAACAGCACCAACTTGACAAACTATCATTGTGGTTTTGATGCGTAGGTAAGATTGGTTCTTGCTTAAGCCCGTAGCAGCCACGTTAAACTTGCAACAACAAAGTAGAGGACGTCTAACTTGTTTTTGCCGGGCATGTTGTGATGTGATATGGTCAAAACGTGATGAGATATAAGTTGTTGTATGAGATGATCATGTTTTGTTAAAGTTATCGGCAACTGGCAAAAGCCTTATGGTTGTCTCTTTATTGCATAAGATGCAAGCGCCAAATAATTGCTTTACTTTATCGCTATGCGATAGCAATAGTTGCAAGAGCAATAGTTGGCGAGACGACCGTGTGACGACACATTGATATAGATCAAGATGATGGAGATCATGGTGTCATGCCGGTGACGATAGAGATCATGACAGTACTTTGGAGATGGAGATCAAAGGCGCAAGATGATGATGGCGATATCATGTCACATATTTTGATTGCATATGATGTTTATCTTTTATACATCTTATTTTGCTTAGTTTGACGGTAGCATTTTAAGATGATCTCTCACTAATTATCAAGAAGTGTTCTCCCTGAGTATGCACCATTGCGAAAGTTCTTCGTGCTGAGACACCACGTGATGATCGGGTGTGATAGGCTCTACGTTCAAATACAACGGGTGCAAAACAGTTGCACACGCGGAATACTCAGGTTATACTTGACGAGCCAAGCATATACAGATATGGCCTCGGAACACGGAGACCGAAAGGTCGAGCGTGAATCATATAGTAGATATGATCAACATAGTGATGTTCACCAATGAAACTACTCCATCTCACGTGATGATCGGACATGGTTTAATTGATTTGGATCACGTGATCACTTAGAGGATTAGAGGGATGTCTATCTAAGTGGGAGTTCTTAAGTAATATGATTAAATTGAACTTAGATTTATCATGAACTTAGTCCTAGTAGTATTTTGCAAATCATGTTGTAGATCAATAGCTCGCGTTGTTGCTTCCCTGTGTTTATTTTGATATGTTCCTAGAGAAAATTGTGTTGAAAGATGTTAGTAGCAAAGATGCGGATTGGATCCGTGATCTAAGGTTTATCCTCATTGCTGCACAGAAGAATTATGTCCTTGATGCACCGCTAGGTGACAGACCTATTGCAGGAGCAGATGCAGACATTATGAACGTTTGGCTAGCTCAATATGATGACTACTTGATAGTTTAGTGCACCATGCTTAATGGCTTAGAATCGGGACTTCAAAGACGTTTTGAACGTCATGGACCATATGAGATGTTCCAGGAGTTGAAGTTAATATTTCAAGCAAATACCCGAGTTGAGAAATATGAAGTCTCCAACAAGTTCTATAGCTAAAAGATGGAGGAGAATCGCTCAACTAGTGAGCATGTGCCCAGATTGTCTGAGTACTACAATCGCTTGAATCAAGTGGGAGTTAATCTTCCAGATAAGATAGTGATTGACAGAATTCTCTAGTCACCATCACCAAGTTAGTAGAACTTCGTGATGAACTATGATATGCAAGGGATAACGGAAACGATTCCCAAGCTCTTCGTAATACGGAAATTGATGAAGGTAGAAATCAAGAAAAATATCAAGTGTTGATGGTAGACAAGACCACTAGTTTCAAGAAAAGGGCAGAGGGAAGAAGGGGAACTTCAAAAAGAACAGCAAGCAAGTTGCTGCTCAAGTGAAGAAGCCCAAGTCTGATCCTAAGCCTGAGACTAAGTGCTTCTACTGCAAAGGGACTGGTCACTGGAAGCGGAACTACCCCAAGTGATTGGCAGATAAGAAGGATGGCAAAGTGAACATAAGTATATTTGATATACATGTTATTGATGTGTACTTTACTAGTGTTTATAGCAACCCCTCAGTATTTGATACTAGTTCAGTTGCTAAGATTAGTAACTCGAAACGGGAGTTGCAGAATAAACAGAGACTAGTTAAGGGTGAAGTGACGATGTGTGTTGGAAGTGGTTCCAAGATTGATATGATCATCATCGCACACTCCCTATAAATTCAGGATTAGTGTTGAACCTAAATAAGTGTTATTTGGTGTTTACGTTGAGCATGAATATGATTTGATCATGTTTATTGTAATATGGTTATTCATTTAAGTAAGAGAATAAATTGTTGTTCTGTTTACATGAATAAAACCTTATATGGTTACACACCCAATGAAAAAAGTTCATTGGATCTCGATCGTAGTGATACACATAATCATAATATTGAAACCAAAAGATGCAAACTTAATAATGATACTGCAAATTATTTGTAGCACTGCCATTTAGGTCATATTGGTGTAAAGAGCATGAAGAAACTCCATGCTGATGGGCTTTTGGAATCACTTGATTATGAATCAGTTGATGCTTGCGAACCATGCCTCATGGGCAAGATGACTAAGACTCTATTCTTCGGAACAATGGAGCAAGCAACAGATTTGTTGGAAATCATACATACTGATGTATGTGGTCCGATGAATATTGAGGCTCGCGATAGGTATCATTATTTTCTGATCTTCACAGATGATTTGAGCAGATATGAGTATATCTACTTGACGAAACAAAGGTCTGAAACATTTGAAAAGTTCAAACAATTTCAGAGTGAAGTGGAGAATCATCGTAACAAAAATGAAAGTTTCTACGATATGATCGCAGAAGTAAAATATTTGAGTTACGAGTTTGGTCTTCAATTAAAACAATGTGGAATAGTTTCACAAACTCATGCCACCTGGAACACCACAGCATAATGGTGTGTCTGAATGTCATAACCGTACTTTATTAGATATGGTGCGATCTATGATGTCTCTTACCGATCTACCACTATCGTTTTGGGGTTATGCATTAGAGACAGCTGCATTCACGTTAAATAGGGCACCATCTAAGTCCGTTGAGACGACACAATCTGAACTGTGGTTTGGCAAGAAACCAAAGTTGTCGTTTCTTAAATTTTGGGGTTGTGATGCTTATATGAAAAAGTTTCATCCTAATAAGCTCAAACCCAAATCGGAGAAATATGTCTTCATAGGATACCCAAAGGAGACATTTGGGTACACCTTCTATCACAAATCCGAAGGCAAGACTTTTGTTGCTAAATTCGGAGTTTTTCTAGAGAAGGAGTTTCTCTCGAAAGAAGTGAGTGGGAGGAAAGTAGAACTTGATGGGGTAACTGTACCTACTCCCTTATTGGAAAGTAGTTCATCACAGAAATCTGTTCTTGTGACTACTACACCAATTAGTGAGGAAGCTAATGATGATGATCATGTAACTTCAAATCAAGTTACTACCATATCTCGTAGGTAAACCAGAGTGAGATCCGCACCAGAGTGGTACGGTAATCCTGTTCTGGAAGTCATGTTACTAGACCATGACGAACTTGCGAACTATGAGGAAGCAATGATGAGCCCAGATTCCGCGAAATGGTTTGAGTCCATGAAATCTGAGATATGATCCATGTATGAGAACAAAGTATGGACTTTGATGGATTTGCCCGATGATCGGCAAGCCATAGAAAATAAATGGATCTTCAAGAGGAAGATGGACGCTGATAGTAGCGTTACTATCTACAAAGCTAGAATTGTCGCAAAAGGTTTTCAACAAGTTCAAGGTGTTGACTACGATGAGATTTTCTCACTCGTATCTATGCTTAAGTCTGTCCGAATCATGTTAGCAATTGCCGCATTTTATGAAATCTGGCAAATGGATAAACAAAACTGCATTCCTTAATGGATTTACTAAAGAAGAGTTGTATACGATGCAACTAGAAGGTTTTGTCGATCCTAAAGGTGTTAACTAAATATGCAAGCTCTAGCGATCCATCTATGGACTGGTGCAAGAATCTCGGAGTTGGAATATACGCTTTGATAAGTTGATCAAAGCATATAGTTTTATACAGACTTGCGGTGAAGCCTGTATTTACAAGAAAGTGAGTGGGAGCACTACATCATTTCTGATAAGTATATGTGTATGACATATTGTTGATCGGAAATAATGTAGAATTATTCTGCAAAGCATAAAGGAGTGTTTGAAAGGAGTTTTTCAAAGAAAGACCTCGGTAAAGCTGCTTACATATTGAGTATCAAGATCTATAGAGATAGATCAAGACGCTTGATAAGTTTTTCAATGAGTACATACCTTGACAAGATTTTGAAGTAGTTCAAAATGGAACAGTCAACGAAAAAGTTTCTTGCCTGTGTTACAAGGTGTGAAGTTGAGTAAGACTCAAAGCCCGACCACGGCAGAAGATAGAAAGAGAATGAAAGTCATTCCCTATGCCTCAGTCATAGGTTCTATAAAGTATGCCATGCTGTGTACCAGATCTATTGTATACCACACACTGTGTTGAGAGGGAGTACAATAGTGATCTAAGACTAGATCAATGGACAGCGGTCAAAATTATCCTTACTGGAATAAGGATATGTTTCTCGATTACGGAGGTGACAAAAGGTTCGTCGTAAAGGGTTACGTCGATGCAAGCTTTGACACTGATCTAGATGACTCTAAGTCTCAATCTGGATACATATTGAAAGTGGGAGCAATTAGCTAGAGTAGCTCCATGCAGAGCATTGTTGACATAGAAATTTGCAAAATACATGCGGATCTGAATGTGGCAGACCCGTTGACTAAACTTCTCTCACAAGCAAAACATGATCACTTTTTGGGTCTTAATCACATAGCGATGTGAACTAGATTATTGAATCTAGTAAACCCTTTGGGTGTTAGTCACATGGAGATGTGAACCAATCACATAAAGATGTGAACTATTGATGTTAAATCACATGGCGATGTGATCTAGATTATTGACTCTAGCGCAAGTGGGAGACTGAAGGAAATATGCCCTAGAGGCAATAATAAAGTTATTATTTATTTCCTTATATCATGATAAATGTTTATTATTCATGCTAGAATTGTATTAACCGGAAACATAATACATGTGTGAATACATAGACAAACAGAGTGTCACTAGTATGCCTCTACTTGACTAGCTCGTTAATCAAAGATCGTTATGTTTCCTAACCATGGACAAAGAGTTGTTATTTGATTAACGGGATCACATCATTAGTTGAATGATCTGATTGACATGACCCATTCCATTAGCTTAGCACCCGATCATTTAGTATGTTGCTATTGCTTTCTTCATGACTTATACATGTTCCTATGACTATGAGATTATGCAACTCCCGTTTACCAGAGGAATACTTTGTGTGCTACCAAACGTCACAACGTAACTGGGTGATTATAAAGGAGCTCTACAGGTGTCTCCAAAGGTATATGTTGGGTTGGCGTATTTCGAGATTAGGATTTGTCACTCCGATTGTCGTAGAGGTATCTCTGGGCCCTCTCGGTAATGCACATCACTTAAGCCTTGCAAGAATTGCAACTAATGAGTCAGTTGCGGGATGATGCATTACAGAACGAGTAAAGAGACTTGTCGGTAACGAGATTGAACTAGGTATTGGAATACCGACGATCGAATCTCGGGCAAGTAACATACCGATGACAAAGGGAACAACGTATGTTGTTATGCGGTCTGACCGATAAAGATCTTCGTAGAATATGTAGGAGCCAATATGAGCATCCAGGTTCTGCTATTGGTTATTGACCGGAGACATGTCTCGGTCATGTCTACATTGTTCTCGAACCAGTAGGGTCCGCACGCTTAAGGTTACGATGACAGTTATATTAAGAGTTTATACATTTTGATGTACCGAAGTTTGTTCCGAGTCCCGGATGAGATCACGGACATGACGAGGAGTCTCGAAATGGTCGAGACATAAAGATTGATATATTGGAAGCCTATGTTTGGATATCGGAAGTGTTCCGGGTGAAATCGGGATTTTACCGGAGTACCGGGAGGTTACCGGAACCCCCCGGGAGCTATATGGGCCTTAGTGGGCCTTAGTGGAAAAGAGAAGGGGCAGCCCTAGATGGGCCGCGCGCCCCTCCCCTCCCTTGGTCCGAATAGGACAAGGAGAGGGGGTCGGCCTCTCTCTCTCTTTTCCCCCCTCCGCGAATCCTATTCCAACTAGGATTGGGGGGGGGGGAATCCTACTCCCAGAGGGAGTAGGACTCTCCTGGCGCGCCTCTCCTAGGCCGGCCGCACCCCCCCCTTTAGTCCTTTATATATGGAGGCAGGGGCACCCCAGAAACACACAAGTTGATCCACGTGATCTTATTCTTAGCCGTGTGCGGCGCCCCCTTCCACCATAGTCCTCGATAATATTGTAGCGGAGTTTAGGCGAAGCCCTGCTGCAGTAGTACATCAAGATCGTCACCACGCCATCGTGCTGACGGAACTCTTCCCCGACACTTTGCTGGATCGGAGTCCGGGGATCATCATCGAGCTGAACGTGTGCTAGAACTCGGAGGTGCCGTAGTTTCAGTGCTTGATCGGTCGGGCCGTGGAGACGTACGACTACATCAACCAAACGCTTCCGTTGTCGATCTACAAGGTACGTAGATCATACTCTCCCCTCTCGTTGCTATGCATCACCATGATCTTGCGTGAGCATAGGAAATTTTTGAAATTACTACGAAACCCAACACAAGCCACCGCGCTGGCCTTCGCTCGAGCCAGATGGCTGGCCTTAGCACGGCGCGCGCGAGCAAGCCGTCGCACCGTCGTGCCAATCTATCTAGCAAACCTTGTAGACAAGCAGCAGGACAGAGCTATCTTGGCTAGCTAGCGGCCGCGAGTGCCGAATGGAGATGACATCCGGGCTGCCGCAAGATGGGCTCCGCACCGCCAGCGGTTTTGACCTCGCCTTCTGCAGGCGACGGTAGCTGCGTCCCATGGCCGAGGATGACAAGGTGGACGGGCTGGAGGTAGGAAGTCACTCGGGGATTTTTGTGCAGACTGACATGTAGGTCCCACAAGTCATAACGCCCGGTCGAATAGAAGGCGTTGACTTAATGGCTGACATGGGCCCTGTTTGGATACTCTAAGTCAGAGGTTAGATTCTAACCCCGAACTAACTCTAACCAAAGTGGTGTTTGGATGGCAGGGTTAGATTGACAACAAATGTATCCAAACAGGGCCATGGGTTGAAACGTGCCTACAACGACACTTTGTAGTGTAGTCGTTTCTTGGTAGGGATGGTTGGTAAGAGCATGTACAATGGTTGATAAGGTAGTCTTATCTTAAGTCTGCCACGTATGCAAGTGGTAGTAGTTTCTTGGCATTATTACTGGTTTCCTGCATTATTAGGGGTTTCTTGTAAGGAACAATGTACTACTAGCGACAAAAGGTGATTCTAGGTTGCGTTGTACTCCAGCGAGTACTACTAGTGGTCGCGGGAGTGTATACCTCGTTTTGTGGGTTCGATCCCGGCCGAACACACATCGGCCTTTTTCTAAATAGTAACTTCACTATGAGCCAATATTTTACACGGGTAGTTTGAGTTTTGAAGTCAAACGGATGTGCGGCACCACAATCTGGGTGCACTGGATAGCCTAGCCACGTGAACGGGTTTTCCTTCCTAGCATCTCGTGCCTCACGTGCTCGCCCTAGCTACACCTCGCTTGTAGCTTCCTCATCAGCTAGTACTAGCATATTTAAACTAGCGCCTCCCAATTAAGCCCGAGGAGCCGGAAAAGCCTGGCGGGGCATTAGGAACTGTGCAATATGGCTCTGTACGTAAAGTGCTCTACTACTACTCTGTAGCTTGTGGCGTTGCACGCATGGACTTCACTCCATTATCGGCTCTACTATAAAAGAAATTCCTCTTGACGTGTTTTCTTTAAACGGAGGCGAAAGCTTTGCTTCATCTCATTCATAAAGAAGGAACTACTAACAAAGTTCGACGAGATCCATTACACCTCCACAAATGGAAGCAAAAAGCCTAGTCTCACTGTATCAAATAACCCAAATATTCTGCCCCCGTAGTAACCGTCGCTGATAAATAGGCTGCTAGTGTGTGCGTGAGAGGAGCGGCTGAGTAGGCTAGCTATGTGAGAGGAGCGGTTGAATAGAGCACTGAGAGTACCCACTAGGCCACTACGTAGGTGTACTTTCCCTGCATTGATAGTACAGCGATGGTTCTAGAGAACAGTGCGTAGTACCCTCCACTTCCAACTATAGCTCCTTGGCCCTGAGATTCAAGAGTTCAAAACTGGTGCACTATACTAGAAGTACAGTACATCGCACTACTAGTTGAGAAAGTAGTACTAGTACTGATACAGTACGAGTACGTACTCCTCCGTCACATAATGCAAGAAGTTTTTTGACACTAGTTGGCGTGTACAAAAAATAGCAAAAACATACCCAAAAGTTCTTAATCCACACCAAAAACTACTAGATAGTGCCAAAAATTTCTTACTAGTGCTATTATTTACAGTGTAATGCAATCCCATAGCGTCCCATAATGCTAGTACTAGTAGTAAATAATAGCCTCACCCCTTCACTAAGGACCGATCTACAGTTGGAAGGGACGAGGCCCTGCGATTACTACGCTCTTATCTCCTCCTCACCAGTTCCCCTCCCCCCGAAGAGAAGGCAGTTCGTCACTGCTCCGATGGATTCGCCAGGCGGTTCTCCTCCTCGTCGGGGCTGGGAGACCTTGGATGACGATCCTCTGGGAGAAATTGCACGCCGCTCCGACGTCCTCACTGCCGCAAGACTCGGTGCTTCCTGCACCAACTTTTTCAAGACGGTGCTTAAAAAGGCTTGGGAAAAGGCCATGCTTGTTGGTATTCCATGCATCCTCGAGGAGAAGGTTCTTCTATGGGACAATCATTCGAACAGTCCACCGCTCCCTGGCCATGGTTGCACGTTGACTCCGCTAGAGTTGCCGACGTTGAGAGGAAGTCGGATTTTGTCCGATGAGCAGGTCAGTGATGGAGTTTGATCATGTAGTACTTAGTTATTCCATTTCCATCCCATAATTTCTCCGCTGCCCATCGTCTTATATATAGGTCTGGGTCGGTGCCAACGAAGATTGGCTTGCATACCTCCGGCGGGATACCACCATCATTTTGCACAACATCCACAGCAGTGCGGCCGTTCGGGTAGACCCCTTCTCCAGCATTGGGATCGGTCTTCCGGACTGGCTGGGCTTGAATATGTATGATGATGCCTACATGAGATTGAAGAAGATAGAAATTGCGGACCCGCCGACAAAGCGACGCGACTACAATGACTACTATCTCATCGCGGTGTTCGACATAAGGATTGCCATCAATGCAAGAGGCAGTAACGGCAGAGGCTGACGCATGTTGGCGGCGGCAGATTTGTACCCCTACACGTTCGAAGGCGTCGTGCACCATCTAGGCCGCATCTTCGCGGTGACAAGCCAGGGGACGTGTTTCATCTGGTTGCCATCCTACGGTACGGGAGATTACAAACGGAATGCACAAACCATCATTTTCATCCCTAACGGTACTCCATTATTTTGCAGGGACCAGTCATCCCACGATCAAAATAAGATCGCCGATCCTGGATGTGCATTTGCATGCGCAATTCGGTCGAACCCAGAACCTTGTAGCTGACTTTGGCATATTGGGATCAACTATCTTAGCAGTCGTTACCCATGGTACCACTGATGTGCCACATGGTCACACATTCTACCACGATCGGACCGTCCCCATCTACCCAGGTACTCCATTTTTTAACCCTCTCGCCTTCTCTTTCATTGTTGTACTAGTACTCTACTTACGTACTAGTAGGAGTACTTTTTACCTTGGAGTACCTTTTACCCACTAGCTGCCACCATTTTTGTTTTTCCATGTCTTGCTATCTCATCCATGTAGCCAAGAGTGGCTATATATAATAAGCCAGTTATTTTACTTCCTCTATACCGGAGTAGTACTATTTGCTGCAAAGTATTACTGACCGCCATATTTGAGCACAACATTATTATGCATGAACCTTGACTATGTACGTCACCATGTGTCCAGATCTGAGATGCCGCGTGTACCAGATGAATGGTGCCGAGTTCAACCCCCGTGATGCTACGTGGGTGCCGAGGAACACTCTTGGAGAGTACTCGCTTTTCATTGGGGACAACTACCCCATTGTGAAGCGGATGCCACCTTCCGTGCATGAAACGGAAGGCATGCCGTTCTTGAAGCATGGTTGTGTCTTCAGTGCGCACCGCCGGATGAACGACATGCTGGGACACGCTATCCCTGATTTATGCCGCTTCACCTTGGATGAGTCTCCATCGTGTGGAACCGGACTAGAAAGCCGCGACAATGATTCCCGTTGCCCACCGCTATGGATCGTGCCATCTGTGAAGAACACCTGGGACTGGAACCTAGAGGAGGACATGTAGCCCATCTATAATGTGTAAGTGGAGTACGGTAAATTGTGAACGGTGGCGCTGTGAATATATGTAGACTAATCGTGCACAAATTTATCACATGAATTGGAGATGAACTTGTGTGGCATACTGGCATTTGTCCTTTAGAATTTATTACTAGTAAATGTGTTATGTGTACGTGCAACTTGTGTGGTTGTTGCACGGGCTCCAACATGCTCTTTGAGAAAAAACGGTAGCACAGCTTTGGATATACGTGACGTGGCGGCATCATACAGTAGCATCGTTCGCTATAGTTGTAGTACACTCCTACTAGGACGACAACTCCTATAAAACCTTGCGCTTGGCTCTTTGCCTCTTCGAGAGGTTCAACAGTTCGTACTCGTGTGAACCTTGCACTTGGCTCTTCGCCTCTTCGGAAGGTCCAACAATGATGATACTACAGTACACATTATGCTTCTGGCAATCTGACACCGATTGAACTGTTGCACGTCCACCGTGAGGGCGAGGGCTAGGGAGAGGGAGAGGGACAGGGCGCTGCGAACCACCGCGCGCGTGGGCGAGGGAGAGGCATAGTAAGCAAGCTTCTCCTCGTTATGCGAGTTGACGGGACACACCAAAGCAGTACTAGTACTAGTCCATATTGCGTCCTTTCCGGTTAATATGGCTTAATTTGAAACGAGAAAAATACACTGGCGGTCAACGTATGTAACAATACGCTCTTTACGGTCACTATATATAGTTTTGTGGTGATTATACGATCACTAGCTCATCGTAGAGCACCGTATTGCACCCTACTAACCGGCCACATAGTCGACGTGGCACTTTGTTGATTGGTTAAATTGTCACTTGGTTTCTGGGTCCCACCTGTCAGTTGGCAGAGCAAAGAAATCGGCTAAAAACAAAGAGTGTAGTACATCTACACTTCAAATGCATTTAGACTTTAATCTAAATCGATATTGATTGACTAATGCACCAACTTGTGCTCTAGGTATAGGCTACATGTCTATCCTTAATTACAGCATGCAACGACCTTCATTTAATCTTCTTCTCTCAATGGTCGCATGCACACATAAGTCTGCTACTTTTGGGCATTAATTATGCCCTGGTCAATGTGTAAATCTCTAAATGTACAGTTTTTCACGGACCTAGGGAGTAGGTTGAGCACTTGAGCATGAGCGTGTGTGTTGCGTCGTGTGCTGTGTGTCGCATGGGTGCGTGAGTGTTGCATGCGTCCATGTGTATGTGTGAGTGTTGCATGTTGCATGCATGCATGCATGCATGGGGCTTACTCCCTCCCATTGACATGTTCATATTTCAAGCTTCCTCTGTTCCCAAATACGGAGTAAAATCCTCCCTCTATTCCCAAATACGGAGTATTTGTCTTTCTAGAGATTTCAACAAGTGACTACGTACGGAGCAAAATGAGTGAAGTGAGCATAGAGGCATAGAGATAATGTCGAAAGTAAGTCTTCGCGATCCATTATTCCCCATCTCGGTCGGAGAGAACTATTCAACTAGTCTTCTTAGTGAAGTGACAATACATGCTGCAGCAGATGGGACACTTAATTAATAAGTTGAACCAGTGTGTTGGTGTTACTAAATCAGCCTTACCCAGTACTGCCATCATGTTTGCTAGTAGAGCACGCTTCTGTCCTCCATTAACTGACATACGGGCCCTCTTGTGGTAGACACATATGTCATTGGTGTAACTATTTACACTCCGAAGGACGGTATATCCTGGTAGTAGTAAGAGAATTGAGATTTAATGCACTTTCTTCCCCGTCTTCCACTCTTCTTCCTCCTCTCTTCCCCATCGTCGGCTGCACACCATTTCCCACCGCTCTCTGCTCGCCCGCCCGCGCTATCTTCCTTGGTAGCTCGTGCGTACCATATCCCCCCGCTCACTGCTCGGCCACACGAGGAGAAGCTTCTTCGCTCCCCCCTCCCAAATCCACTTCCCCGCTGGCTCGCAGGCACCGAAAACCCCAATGGCAAAACCGACTGACATGCAAAGCCGCGATTGGAATTTCCTCCCCGATGTTCTCTTGGAGCAGATCTGTAATCATATGGACCTACTCAGCACCGTCTGTCTGGCCGCATGCTCAGTATCTTTGTACCGTCTACTCGTCTGCAACCGGCTGGCTCTTTTCAAGACACCCTGCTTGCTGATGCCCGATCCTCGCAGGTGACCCAGACACCGACTTGATGATCCTACGGAGGTTGTCGTGGTGCCCCTCGACATGCTACTAGTACCCGTCCACCTGTCCTTCATTCATGGCCACTACTGGGCGGGCATGAAGACCAACTGGATCGTCCTCATCCACCAATCCGGTAGTCCGTGGCATCTCGTGGATATCTACACCCAGCGAGAGATCACCCTTCCATCTTTGGATACCGCCGCCATCGAGCCTCGCGGCCCGCCGGACACTCCTTCCTACTACGCACGAGACGCGTCGAGCTTTTGGCTCGACCTCTGTTTGCTGAAGGTTGTAATCTGCGAAGTGCCCACACCATCAGAAGACTACATGGATTACAAGCTCATTGCCGTGTTCAACATAGGATTAGTCTATCTGGAATCCGGTCGCCATACATGGTTATGGCTCATCGTCGATCCTCTTTACCCAACACTTCTGTCTGATGCTATAGTGCATGATGGCATCGTTTATGCGGTCGACGCACAGATTGGCTGCCTATACTGGTGGAATCTATCGTCGTGTAATTGTCCTATCTCATCTCATCTTTACCTTAAGAATACGACTGCCTTTTCATTGTTACAAATTTAGAATATATAGTATGTCTATAACCACATCATTGCTATATGTTCCTCTCATTTCCTAGATTTTTATGACCACACATGTTATTGTTAGAGTTGATATGAGAACAATTGGTATCTAATGATTGTTAGAATAGATATTATGAGTATAACCTCATGACTGATATATGCTACTCTCATTTCTAGGATTTTTATAACAACGCATGTTATAAAATAGAGTTGATATGATAACTGTAGTAAGTGCTATGGTAGAATATGAGTAGGCCCTGTCATATCTGTTTTCCTCTCATTGTTACATGATGTTTGAACCATGATATATTGCTAGAATATGAAAGACATTGGCTTATTTTTTTAACTTGGGGTATGATTATGACCACGGCATTGCAATTCTCTGTCTATGATATGTGTGACTGTTATAATAATCTTAATTCCAAACATACTCTGAACATGATTGTTTATTTTTGTCCTTTTGGTCTCCAATTTGAATTGTTGCAGCAGATGCAAATGCGCTGGCCTTCATGATTCTAGGACCTAGAATCATAGCAGCCGATGGGTGGTGGTTTATCGCTCGTTCAGCTGACGGTGGTCATTTGATGCTCATTCGCATGTACCAAATTGACCAAAACATTTCATCAAACCACATGCAGTATAATGGCTGGGGCATTCGTGACATTGATGGCTATGGCTGCTTCGTGTTCGAGAAAGATCCCAGCTCCGTTGGGCCAGGCGTATTCAACTGGAGGCGGGTTTACAGCCTCGGCAACCACTCCATGTTCCTCGGGCTCAATTATCTGATCATCCAACCAATCATCGATCATATCACCGGTGATGATTACCGTGCTATGCAACTTCATTTGCCAGGGGGGACTGTGTTTACACATCATACCATGGGTTTCATGAACCACCATATCCAGAGATTCGTCGACACAGCTTATTGCCAGATAATCTTCAGTGTGTGAAAGGCATCAAGATTCCATGTGATGGATGGCTTTTGCAAACCCGACATGCGGCGATGTGGTTCATGCCAACATCAAATATGCACAACTTGATTTGTACTGATATGTGGACTGAGCCATGTATTCTGCTGCTGTAGCACGACCCTCTTTTGTTGGATATTATGTGATGTTGTTAGTTTAAAGCACTCCTCTGGTTTGAAGGATAGATACCTTTCTGGGATCAAGTGCATCCTAACTCACCTGCGCAGAATGTACTGATAATGATGATGGAGATGTTGTGTAGTATATATATATACATACATATATATATATATCACTTAGGCTTCAAGTGCGTACTTGTTAGTTAAACATATGGTTAAAATGTGACACTAAATACGACTAGTAAGTAGTACAGTAGCAGTACTAGTATACGTCGGTCAAATTATTCATCATGTCCACACATTGAATTGACGTGACAACACACTGCGCGTGAGGTGACACAAGAATCCTAGCGGCGTGTTCGGGTATTCTAGACTTCAGATTTGGAGTACCACTTATCTATCAAAATCTTTCATCATTCACTTAAAGCAGTCGATTGATCATATATTGAGTACCATATAACTGGAATTAACCCATGCAAGTCGAAGAAGGATTGGCCGGTGCTGCCGGCTGGCGTCAAGCTCGATCCCACGGATCAGGAGCTGATCGAGCACCTTGAGGCTAAAGTGAGTGCTGACAGCGCGAGATCTCACCCTCTCATCGATTTTTTCATACCAACCATCAACAGCGAGCATGGCATATGCTACACCCATCCTGAGAAACTTCCAAGTAAGACACCGATCGGCCGTCTACTTGCACAAACATATTCCTTTGTTTATAGCTCTATTTTTCTTTTTAGACGCAGACCTGGTGAAGCAATTACAATTTGACAGTTAATAAAAAGTGAAACAAGTGACTACAACATGCTAAAGATGTTATGAAAATGCTAACTACATACACTAAAACATGTATTCGACAATACTGCAGGTATCACACTCAGTGGCCTAAGCAAGCATTTCTTCCAGCGCAATTCCAGGGCGTTCAAAAGGGGCACATGGATGCGTCGCAAGATACAGTCGGAGTGTGGCATGCACGCGATGTGGCACAACACCGGCAATACCTTGTCGGTGATGGTCAACGGCCGGCAGACAGGCAGCAAAAAGGTTCTGGTGCTGCACACCAACAAGAACTTCGACCAGTAGAGGACCAACTGTGTAACGCCCCGAGTCCGATGTGCCAGGTGTCCTCCGCTTATTTGCTGTTGTTGGCTTATCATTTGCTTGCGTGTTGCATCTTATCATGTCATCATGTGCATTGCATCATCATGTTTTCAAAACTTGCATCCGTCCCGGCCTCCTCATTCTCTCCGTTGTCCGTTCTGAGCCCAGACACGCTTGCACGCGCCCGCGGCATGTCCGAAATAGTATTTTATAAGTGGCCGGAAAATGTTCTCAGATTGGGTTGAAAGTTGGCGTGCGGTCTTATTATAGTGTAGATAGACTGCCTGTCAAGTTTCATCGCATTCGGAGTTCGTTTGACGCCCCAACGATTAACTATAGCGGCAATATAGCCGGTCTAACGTCGGACGTTTTCGCTCTCCGGAAACAGTCGCCGGGCCTCCCTCTCTTCTCTTCTCTCAGCTCGAGACCGTCTACAAAGCTCACTACCTACCGCCAGGTCCAACCTAACCTCTCTCGTCAGCCCGCGTACCTCCTCCTCGCGCGCGTCCAGAAAGTTGTCACGGACCCGACCCGGACATTCATCACCTTTGGATCCGGATCAATCCCAAACATCCTGAGCATCTTCGGTTTCTTATTTGGAACCTCCTAACCCAAACCCCTTTGACCGGAGCCGTCCGATGATGATCTAATGGCCTGAGATAAGCCCCCAAATCCCTCTCCTAGCTTCCATTTCCTTTTTAAGCCACACCTCCATGCCTATTTGGGACAAACCCTAATCCCTAGGGGATCTGTCACTTCACCGCCGCTGGACTAGCCCTCTCCTCATTTTCCTCCACCACCAACCAGCAGCCACCTATCGATCCCCACCCAACCAACCCAAATTCGGCCCAGATCCAGTCTCCCACCCATCCGCTGTGGCCGCTAGATGGGGATCCGACGACCACCAGCGCGCCCGAGCCTCCTGCAGCGCTCGATCCAGATCGGATTGAGGCCTCCTTCTCGCGACAGCCTCGTCGACCTGGAACGGGAGAGGATCTCCCGATCGAGCCCCTCGCCACCGCCGGCGACCACCTCTACCAGGCCCTATCTCACGCCCCTGTTTTTTTTTCTTCCTTCGCCCCCTCGTTGCTCCCTCTGTCTCACCCGATTCTCTCTCTGTTCTCTGTAACAGCGCCAGTCACCTGAGGAGGTCCTCGCCTGCGCCGTCTTCAACCTCGCCGGGGACCAGCGCTGCTTCACCTCTTCTTCCAACTCCGAAAACTGGCAGGGGCATCCATGGTCGGCCCATGTCTTCGCTGCCTTCCCCTCGTCTCCCTGTGCAGACCACTCATGGCGCCATCCCCTTGGAGCTGCGACTGCCGCCGCCAAACGCTGATGCCGTCCAAGCCCTCCTTGCTGCTGTACCCGGCGTCCCACGCAGCCCCGCTCCCGGATCCGGCCGATCCCCGCCTCGCCTCGCCGCTGCTCTGCCTCGTCGTCGCCGGAGTCCTCCTGTCGTCGCCCCTGCTTCCTCTGCATCGGTCTGTTGTGTGAGGGAGACGAGCGCTCGACCGCGCGTTTACCGCGCACGCGTGGACCATGAGGCCTCGATCGCCTCCAGCCAAGCCGCCTAGGCCCAGCCCAGCAGCCCGCGTCCTGCGCCAGCAGGCCAACCCAGCACCGACCGGGCCAAGAGCCCATGGGTGAGGCCGCCCCCCGAGCGCCCTCCTTTTTTTCCTTTCTCTGTTGGGCCAACCAGTTTCAGCCCAACTGCTATTTTTTTAGCAGACGAATTTCCCTATTTTGTAGAAAACTGCATGTTTACAGTTTAGACCCTTAACTTCATGCATTTAATAACTAATTAACCGCGCATCGGATTAAAACAATTTATATATGAAATATGCTTAGTTTTTCATCTAGTTTAATAATATGCAACTTTCATCCATGTTTAACATGTTTAAAATGTTGTTTGTTTAAATTTGCTTAAATGACTTGCTAAAATGCTTTAATTCATAACTAAATAACCGTAGCTCGGATTTTAATAAACTTTATATGTAAATGGGGTAGAATTTTGCCTAGTTTAACATGGTGGCATCATCTTGCATGTTTAATAACTATAAAATATGGTTTAGTGAAGAACAGGAGCAAACCTAATATATGCACATGGGGATTTACCCGAATTGTTGTTTTGCTTCCGGACTCATTTAAACTTGACTAGATATGTAGTTTTACTTTGCTTCACCCTCTTGCCATGTTTAACAACATTTAATATTGTTGGGTACATAAACGAGATCGAACTAAATAATTGATGTGGTGCTCCATCAATATGCAACTCGTTGCATATTGAGCTCCACTTAATTTGTAGGATTGTTTGTGCACTTTGCCATGCCATGCTTCATTAAACCGGACATGCATCATACTCGATTATGCATCATGCCATGTTGATGTGTTGGTTGTTTACTATGTTGTTTGCTTCTTTCCGGTGTTGCTTCTTCGGGTTGGTTCCGATAACGTCATGTGTGTGAGGACCCGTTCGGCTACGTCCGTTTGTCTTCTTCATGGACTCGTTCTTCTTCCTTGTGGGATCTCAGGCAAGATGACCATACCCTCGAAATCACTTCTATCTTTGCTTGCTAGATGCTCGCTCTTTTGCTATGCCTATGCTACGATACCTACCACTTGCTTATCATGCCTCCCATACTGTTGAACCAAGCCTCTAACCCACCTTGTCCTAGAAAACCGTTGTTTGGCTATGTTACCGCTTTGCTCAGCCCCTCTTATAGCGTTGTTAGTTGCAGGTGAAGATTGAAGTTTGTTCCTTGTTGGAACATGGAGATTGTTCCATGTTGGAACATTGTTTACTTGTTGGGATATCACAATATATCTTATTTAATTAATGCATCTATATACTTGGTAAAGGGTGGAAGGCTCGGCCTTATGCCTGGTGTTTTGTTCCACTCTTGCCGCCCTAGTTTCCGTCATATCGGTGTTATGTTCCCGGATTTTGCGTTCCTTACGCGGTTGGGTAATAATGGGAACCCCTTGACAGTTTTCCTTGAATAAAACTCCTCCAGCAATGCCCAACCTTGGTTTTACCTTTTGCCACCTAGCCTCTTTTCCCTTGGCTTCCGCGGACTCAAGGGTCATCTATTTTAAACCCCTGGGCCAGTGCTCCTCTGAGTGTTGGTCCAACCTGTCAGCTGCCGGTGGCCACTAGGGGCAACTCTGGGCTGGCCTACCAGAAGTTTAGACAATCTGAGTGTGCCCTGAGAAAGAGATATGTGCAGCTCCTATCGGGATTTGTCGGCACATTCGGGCGGTGTTGCTGGATTGGTTTTAACTTGTCGAAGTGTCTTGTAGAACCGGGATACCGAGTCTGATCGGAATGTCTCGGGAGAAGGTCTATTCCTTCGTTGACCGTGAGAGCTTGTCATGGGCTAAGTTGGGACACCCCTGCAGGGATTTGAACTTTTGAAAGCCGTGCCCGCAGTTATGGGAAGATGGGAATTTGTTAATGTCCGGTTGTAGAAAACCTGAAGATGACCTTAATTAAAATACATCAACTGAGTGTGTTACCGTGATGGCCTCTTCTCGGCGGAGTCCGGGAAGTGGACACGGTGTTGGAGTATTGCTTGCGCAGGTTGTTCTCTAGTTTTCTCGCTCGCGCTTTGCCTCCTCTTCTCGCTCTCTTTTGCGAACAGTATAGCCACCATACTTGCTAGTCGCTTGCTGCAGCTCCACATATACTTTACCTTGCCTTACCTATAAGCTTAAATAGTCTTGATCGCGAGGGTGCGAGATTGCTGAGTCCCTGTGGCTCACAGATTACTATTACACCAGATGCAGGGCCTGATGATTCCGCTCCAGGAGACGCGTTTGAGCTCAAGTGGGAGTTCGACGAAGACTCTCAACGTTACTATATTTCCTTTCCTGATGATCAGTAGTGGTGCCCAGTTGGGGGTGATTGGGACCGTGTCGCAATGTTGGGTTCTCTTTTATTTTGGTGCCGTAGTCGGGCCATGAGTGTTTGGATGATGTAATGTTATTTATGTACTTGATTGACGTGGCGAGTGTAAGCCAACTATGTTATCTCCCCTTTATTATTTATACTACATGGGATGTTGTAAAGATTGCCTAACTTGCGACATATGCCTTCAATGCGATTATGTCTCTAAGTCGTGCCTTGACACGTGGGAGCTATAGTCGCATCGAGGGTGTTACAAACTGGGTGATGCACCAGTACCACCTCGGGGACCTGGAGCATGAGAAGGAGTGGGAGCTGGTCATCTGCAAGATTTTCTACCAGACAAACACTAGGGCCAGGAGTAAAAAGATTATAAGTTAGTTTGGTATTGGTACTTGTACTACCTTGTTGTCCGCAAGTTGGTATAGTTGTTAAAGATCTTTTGGTATGAACTTGGCATTTGCTTCCAACCATCATGCCGAGGGTCGACGTGGATATAAAGCTGAATCATTTGTTTCGAAACGAATTTTCAGGCACCTGATTTTTATTTGATGCACTACAAAAAAATACACATCCGTGACATTTTGGGCCGAACGAAAAAATTTCTGTCATACATATGACACTTCTTTGACGATAATTGTGACAAAACCCAGTATCATCATAGATGTGGTGGGCTCCTACTTCTATGATAAAAAATCATGACAGAAAATGGGCTTTTCGTCCTGGGCGGGCCGGAGACGCAGCTGCATGACATTCTTTGGGCCGTCCATGACGGAAAAAACCGTGGTAGAAGCGAGGGGGAGGAAAATTTCGGGGAGTTCCCAGTTACGGTGGGAGGTCGGGGGCCGAGCGATGCGCATTTATCTCGTACACGTACGTGCGTGTGTGCGAGGCGTTGGCTCTAACTGAACCCGAGCGAGGCGTTGGGCTCTAACTGAACCCGAGCGATTGCACTGCAGGCTACGCGTTACTGAACCCGAGAGATCGATCGATGGCTGTTAACTGAACCCGATCGAGCGATTCCTTGGCTACTACTGCTAACTGAAGCCGATCTATGGGATGAACAGTGAGCGTTGCGGTGGGGTTTGGATGAACAGTGAGCGGTGGCGTTGCCTCTGGATGAATAGGACCCCATGGTGTGGTGGAGGGCTGGATGAACAGTAGACGGTGGAGGGGTGCCCGTGGAGGGGTGGATGAACAGGGCCCCGTGGTGTGGAGGGCAGGATGAACAGTAGACGGTGGGGGTGCCCGTGGAGGGGTGGTTGAACAGGACCCCGTGGTGTGGAGGGCTGGATGAACAGTAGATGGTGGAGGGGTGGTTGAACAGTAGCCGGTGGAGTAGCGCGCGGTGGAGGCTGGATGAACAGGAGCCCGTGGAGGCTGGAGGAGGTCGACGGTGGATGAATAGTAGCTCCTGGAGGCTGGAGGGGGTCGATGGTGGAGATGAATAGTATCCCGTGGAGTCCCGTTTTGCGGTACGCCACACCCCTCCCGATGAACAGGACCCCCGTTTCGACCGTAGCGCTCCAACACAAGTCCGTTTCCTCCGTTTTGCAATACGCCACACCCCTCCCGGTCAACAGGACCCCCGTTTCGACTGTAGGAGGTCTGTTTCCTCCATTGTGCGGTATGCCACACCCCTCCTGATCAACAGGACCCCCGTTTTGACCGTAGGAGGTCCGTTTCCTCCGTTTTGCGGTACGCCACACCCTTCCGGATCAACAGGACCCCCGTTTCGACTGTAGGAGGTCCGTTTCCTCCGTTGTGCGGTACGCAAGGCCTCGTTTCCATCGCCTCTTCCGTACAAGCCCTCCCGATGAACACGACCACGCATTCCATTCTGACCCATGGACACGACGACGACGCTGTTTCTCCGTTCTGACCCAGCCATGTACACGAGCCCTCGCCATACATATGCGCGAGTAGGCGTTCGAGACCCCGCCCGTATGTACACATACGTGGCCGTATTTTCTTTCTTGCACCCTGGCCGCCTCTACTACGACACGTGCGCACCTCTACATCCACCAGTATATATGTACGTACACGTTCACGACCAGAATGACAACGCTACGTACGCTTCGACCAGGTGGGTCCCGACTGTCAGGCACTTCCTTGCGTGCGAAGGTGTAGCTCGTGGGTCCCAGCAGTCAGGGGGAAACGTTTTTTCGCGAAATACAGTAGCCCGTCCGGTGGGTCCCTGCTGTCAGGTGGAGGAATCATTATTTTCCATGTAATAAGGAGGCACTTCCTTGCTGCCGCCGTGGACCCAGCTGTCAGCCTCTCTACGTACAGTCCACGTCCGATGGAAGTCGTTCCTTGACCACGTTGACCACGCCGCGCCGAGAGCACCAGGGCGGTGGACGACGGCGAGGCCTAGGAAGGGGACGACGCGGAGCCGGTGAAGACGCGGCAGTGGATGCCCACGCGGAGAGGAGTATGAGGGTTCACTCGTTCGGCTGCGGTGTGAGGCTGCCGTCGCCGCAGGGCCTGGCCAGCGGTGGGAATAGTAGGGGGCAGTGAGGCCTCCGCGGCAGCACAGCCGACCATGGGAGGCAGGAGTAGGTGGCACGACCGGCGCTACTTTGGGCAGCTGGAGCAAGAAGACCAGAGGTTGAAGAAGCACTACGACCGTTGGATGGACATCGTACGGTCACTGGAGCTAGAATCGTGCATATTGACTAAGTTGACAAAGCCCTCCGTCCCCGTCAACTTAGTAGGCCCACAAGTCAGCCTCCCACCAAGGTGGGTCCCAGCTAGCAGGGGGTATTCATTTTTTTGTGCGTAATAAGGAGGCACTTCCGGTGGGTCCGAGCTGACAGCAGGGGGAACATTTTTTTCGCGAAATACGGTGGCCCGTCGGGTAGGTACCAGCAGTCAAGGGTAAACGTTTTTTTCGCGATATATTGGTGGGCGTCCAGTGGGTCCCTGCTGTCAGGTGGAGGAATAATTATTTTCCGCGTACTAAGGAGGCACTTCCTTGCGGCTGTCGTGGACCCAGCTGTTAGCCTCTCCACGTACAGTATTCTTCCGATGGAATTCGTTCGTTGGCCACATTGACCACGCCGCGTCGACAGCACCACGGCGGTGGATGACGGCGAGGCCTAGGAAGGGGATGACACGGAGCCGGGGAAGACGCGGCAGTGGATGCCCACGCGGAGAGGAGTACGAGGGTTCACTGGTTCGGCTGCGCTGCCGTCGCCGCAGAATAACAGGGGGTGTGGGTGAGTGGAGTGGAGGGATGGCCTGGCCAGCGGTGGGAGTAGTATGGGGGCGGTGAGGCCTCCGCGGCAGCACAGCCGGCCACGGGAGGCAGGAGCAGGCGGCACGACCGGCGCTGCTTTGGGCGGCTGGAGCAAGAAGACCAGAGGTTGAAGAAGCACTACGGCCGTTGGATGGACATCGTACGGTCACTGGAGCTAGAATCGTGCATATTGACTAAGTTGACAAAGTCCTCCGTCCCCGTCAACTTAGTAGGCCCACAAGTCAGCCTCCCACCAAGGTGGGTCCCAGCTAGCAGGGGGTATTCATTTTTTTGTGCGTAATAAGGAGGCACTTCCGGTGGGTCCGAGCAGACAGCAGGGGGAATGTTTTTTTCGCGAAATACGGTGGCCCGTCGGGTAGGTCCCAGCAGTCAGGGGCAAACATTTTTTTCGCGATATACTGGTGGGCATCCGGTGGGTCCCTGCTGTCAGGTGGAGGAATAATTATTTTCCGCGTGATAAGGAGGCACTTCGTTGCGGCTGCCGTGGACCCAACTGTCAGCCTCTCCACGTACAGTATTATGCTGATGGAATTCGGTCATTGACCACATTAACCACGCCGCGCCGACAGCACCACGGTGTGGACGACCGCGAGGCCTAGGAAGGGGACGACGCGGAGCCGGGGAAGACGCGGCAGTGGATTCCCACGCGGAGAGGAGTATGAGGGTTCACTGGTTCGGCCGCGCTGTCGTCGCCGTAGAATAACAGGGGGTGTGGGTGAGTGGAGTGGAGGGATGGCCTAGCCAGCGGTGGGAGTAGTATGGGGGCGGTGAGGCCTCCGCGGCAGCACAGCCGGCCACAGGGGGCAGGAGCAGGCGGCACGACCGGCGCTGCTTTGGGCGGCTGGAGCAAGAAGACCAGAGGTTGAAGAAGCACTACGGCCGTTGGATGGACATCGTACGGTCAGTCGAGCTAGAATCGTGCATATTGACTAAGTTGACAAAGCCCTTCGTCCTTGTCAACTTAGTAGGCCCACTATACTGGGTCCCAGCTAGCAGGGGGAGTATTCATTTTTTTGTGTGTAATAAGGAGGCACTTCCTTGCGTGCGAAGATATAGCTGGTGGGTCCGAGCTATCAGCGGCGGTAACGTTTTTTTCGCGAAATACAGAGGCCGTTTCGGTGGGTCCCAGATGTCAGGTGGAGGAAATCATTATTTTGTGCATAATAAGGAGGCATTTCCTTACGTGCGGCCGTGGACCCAGCTGTCAGCCTCTCCACGTACAGTCCACTTCAGATGCATGTCGGTCGTTGACCACGCTGACCACGCCACGCCGAGAGCACCAGGGCGGTGGACGACAGCGAGGCCTAGGAAGGGAATGACATAGAGGCAAGGAAGACTCGGCCGTTGTTTTTGTTTCCCACGCGGAGGGGAGTACGACTGTACGAGGGTTTACTGGTTCGTCTGCCGTCATCGGAGAATAACAGCAGGTGTGGGTGAGTAGATGGATGGCTAGGCCAGCGATGGGAGTACGATGGGGCAGTGAGGTCTGCGCAGCAGCACAGCCGGCCGCGGGGAGGAGGGAGCAGGCAGTCCCGCCGGCGCTTGTTTGAGCGGCTGGAGCAGGAAGAGCAGAGATTGAAGAAGCACGACGGCCGTTGGATGGACATCCAACAGTCACTGCTTGTGCGTCAACCTTTTTTTAGGAAAGCCTCAAATCTGTGGAAAATAGCATACAGCCCATCTGCCATTATTTCTAATAACTTTCAGCCCATTTGCTAATTCATAAGGTTTTTTGAAGCCCATATTCTTTTTGTTAGCATTACAGCCCAAATTGTGGCCACGGTTAAAAAATTATACGAAATTTTGCATATTTCGGTGCGGTCCGAACTGTTTTTGATCCCGAAATTTCGACTCACATTCAAACTGATTTTAAAAATAAATGTATATCAATATAAAATCCAACAAATTCTCCACTCATAAAAATTAATGTAATTTAAAATCTTGAAATGAAAAAAAAGATATTTGAAACTAGTTGTCGGTTTGATGTGTTTTAAAAATGTACAGCCCATTTCTCATTACTGATGGGCCATTTTCTTGGCCAGCCGAATGAAAGCTCTCCTCGTCTTGAAAGATTTGCAGCCCAACAGGCCTGACAAAGCGACTTGCTTGGTAAATCAAAAAAAACTGGGGTGAGGCCGTGGACCCAGCTTTCAGCCTCTCCACGTACAGTACTCTTCCGATGGATGTCGTTCCTTGACCACGTTGACCACGCCGCGTGGAGATCACCACGGCGGTGGACGACGGCGAGGCCTAGGAAGGGGACGACGCGGTAGAGGAAGCCCGCGCGGAGAGGAGTACGAGGGTTCACTGGTTTGGCTGCGGTGTGAGGCTGCCGTTGCTGCAGGGCCTGGCCAGCGGTGGGAATAGTAGGGGGCGGTGAGGCCTCCGCGGCAGCACAGCCGGCCACGGGAGGCAGGAGCATGCGGCACGACCGGCGCTGCTTTGGGCGGCTGGAGCAAGAAGACCATAGGTTGAAGAAGCACTATGGCCGTTGGATGGACATTGTTATTTTGGCGTAATAAGGAGGCACTTCCTTGCGTGCGAAGATATAGCTGTGGGTCCGACCTGTCAGCGGGGGGAACGTTTTTTTTAGTCCATTTGGTGGGCTGGGTGAAAAAATGATGTAGCATCTATGCAGCCCGTTTAAATCCCATTTGCATTTTTCTCGAAATCCGTGGACTTGTTGGGCTGGGTGAAAATATCATGTTGGGCTAGACGGAGAAATGTTATAAAAACATAAACACATGATTGCACGTCAGTAAAATCTTTGCGAGCTTATGTACGCAATCACTAGGAGTTAACTTACCAAGTTATATATAAAAAAATTATTATTATTATTTTGTAAGAACTTTCAACTTACGAAATAAAATATCATTTTAATTTGATGAGTTAATAGTACTTGGGGTATTATTATTTTTTAGGCTAAACGTGGGAGTGTTGAGTTGGTTCTAGGGGAAAGTACTGGGAGAAAACTCAGTTTACATCGAAAAAGAAAGTGGGAGAAAATTCAGAGACCTGCTGGGTCCACCTGAGGAGGGGAATATGTTGGGAGGAAGGAGATTCAAAGCACGACAGCCGAGTGAACTAGTTTTTTTTACGGACAAGTGAACTAGTTTACATACATAAGAAAATAGCCACTAAAAAAGCAATCAGGTTAATGGGTTCTTAAAAGAAATATTTCATACAAAACAGATAATTACGACACATAGGCTAATGCATGAAACACTCAGATGATAAAGGTGCTCATAAACAGATAAAGTACAACATCTATACCTTCCTGGCACGCTTGATCATGACGCTGCGGCTGTCCGTGTACTCGTCGGTTACGGGAAGCAAACACGCCCTCATGTCCAAGATCTTCCTGTACATGTCGTAGCATGCATATGCGTCCTTGGCCGCATAGGTTATGTAGGCTAGATTCAGAGGTACCTCCCACGTGTTCAGGTCGTCTTCTTTCATGTTGGCGTATCAGGGGTCGATGATGGTCTCAGCGAGGTCAACCACGGAGTCCTTCTCCTGCCTGTTTGCTGATGATCTTGTATTGCTTCTGGATGTCGACAAGCTTGTTGCACCAGATGGCTGAATCGCCGCGTTCTTCCTTCTCTCCACTGTAGCGAAGGTGCAGTCGGCGCTGCCGATGAAACGGGCGAATGCTCCAGAACCTAGTGCAGCCATAGGACTGAGGCGAGGCAGAGCTTCACCGAGTCCGTATCGTTGGTGTACATCACATTCAACTTGGTGCAGCCATAGGACTAAATGGCAAACTCAAAGGGGAACTCCTTGCTGAAGTCCATCTCCAGCAGGCTCACCCCTCGGATCGCCATTGGAGTCTCTTCGAGTGAAAAGTGTGTAGGTGGCAGCAGCAGTTTGTTTTTCAGCTCCTGAGGAACTGGATTCAACAGTAAGCTGAGTGTGTATAGGCGACAACAGTTACTACCCCTCCCTCGTCCGCTGCACGCCCGGCAGAAGATGCACCCTCGGCCACACGTCGGTTCACGAGCGGGTCTGTATTGGTACTGTAATAACAGGAGTTAGTGATCACTTTACTTAAATTTAATTATCTCTAATAGAAATTTATACTTAAAACAAGCAATGCATTCGCTCATTCTATCAGTGCCACAGGATCAACATGCACAACAATTAGAATTATTATTCTCAGGACGCAAACGATCAGCACATTTGTCGCACTTTCACAAAGATAATACTACCAAGTTTGAACTGTTTGTTATGGTTGTTGACCTCTGCATCATCATGCTGTGTTTCCCAGCTTGCAAGATTCAGAACTAACAAATAAGATCCAAATAATAAGTACAACAAAGATGCCTACACATCTCATTGATTCCCAGCTTGCAAGCTTCAGAACCAACAAATAAGATCCAAATAATAAGTACAACAAAGATGCCTACACATCTCATTGATTCCTAGCTTGCAAGATTCAGAACCAACAAATAAGATTCAAATAATAAGTACAACAAAGATGCCTACATGTCTCACTGATTCCCAGCTTGCAAGATTCAGAACCAACCCATTAGAGCCTTTTGATAAAGTGAATATCGGGATTAAATCCATCTTCGCTAGCCATGTCATACAATCGAAGAACTTGGCGAATGCTCTTGACCGTCACAACATCTGTAGTTGAGTATTCCTGTTTGCATAGCACAAACCAGGAGAGCATGATTTCACTTTAATAGTGGCCTCCTTTACTCAACCTGTAGCTCCACTCGGATGAAGCCTGCCCGGACTTCCATGATTCAATGCATGCGCCTTTTTCTACAGTTCACCTGAAATGAAGCAAAGATTGCATCATTCAGCTAGCAAGAAGTACTTGCTCTCGTGAGCTCGCAGGTTCTTCTTTAGTAGTTGCACTAAAACTGAGGAACATTAAGGTTGGTTGTCCGGCTCATGTAAGGGGCAACTATAATTTTGTTATCCTTTTGTGCAGTTCCACTAAAATAAAGTGCCATTGTGGTGACAGTGACGACTCATCTTGCAAAGGCTAATAAAATGTTGCACGAGATTACCAGCAGAACTAGACGGAGATTTTGGAAACTCCAATCACCATTTTGTGCAGTTCCACCAAAATTGAGAGATGTTGCCCACGTGACATTTTAGTTGAACTGCACAAGACACTCATTCTAAAAAAAGTGTTTTGTGCGGTTCACCAAAAGGTCACAATAGCAACAAGGTGAAATGGATATCCCTATCTGCACAAAAAGATAGAAAGTAAATAGTTGCTGGTCAATAAGAATATACCAAACATATACAAATTAAAAGAAGCATCTTAATTATGTTCATGGCAATCACGCAAGGGAAGTACAAATTTTAAAACGTCAGCAATGCTTCATGTTACCAGAAGCATTACGATAAACAATGAGATTCCTCAAATATGGGATTACTTGAATGGTGGCATTGCTCGTTTACCAGACACAGTAAATCAACAGCAGCTAAAGAGTGGGTTTAAGGGCATGGGACCGTGGGGACACCAGGACACTCAGCAGCGTAAAGGAGCAACTTACTTATCATACTGGGGAAAACAGCAGGAGTACCATTTGTAACACAGTTTAATTGCATCTTATCACTGGAGGCACTAGATTAACAATAACACTGGTTAGACATGTCCCTAAGGTAACAGTGTGATCGCTTCATTTTACATGAAGCCCTTACATTAACAACAGCAAAAGGTTGGTATAAGGACATGCGACAGTGGACACATCAGCACAATGTACCTACAAGGAGGCATAAAGTGGTGATGTCGGGTTTGTTCATGCTATGTGAGGGCAGCAAACCTAATCCTGGAGACATTGTACTATGTGAGGGCAGCAAATCTATTCCTGGAGACCTTTTACTATGTGAGGGCAGCAAATCTAATCCTGAGACCTTTTACTATGTGAGGGCAGCAAATCTAATCCTGAGTGAGGGTAGAAAATCTAATCCTGGAGACCTTTTGCTATGTGATGGCAGCAAATCTAATCCTGGACATACTCTATTGACTTGTCCACCAGCCACCACTTCCTATCCTTTTTTCAACCAATAATAGATCTGTTCCTTATCCAGTTTGTACTGTGTTTTCCCATTATTCCCCTTTTCAGCCAAGAGACCGGTTGGGTATCCGGTCTCTACTACTTTCACCATATTATTTCCTCTTTGAATCAAGTTCTAGATTCATGCTACAACTTTCCCCCCTTTCTTCGTTGTTTGAACAAAGCCCTAGATTCGAATGCATGAAGTAGCTTTACCTCTAATAATACTAAAAATTTAGGTGGATTTGGAAGAGCTGATGGGAGTAGAAAAAGATGCACATGCAGACACGTGGGGAGCTGGGGCAGTAGAGTAAGGCCGCTTTCGAAGAACTTATACCTGAGGGTCGTCGGGATGTCGGCGGCGGCAAGTCGGCTCTGCGGACAATACGGCAGGGAGGAAGAAGGGTCGGAGGACCTCCCAAGCCAGCGCTGTGTCGGAGAGAACAGCATGGGCAGAGGATCGGGCCCCTCCGGCAGTTGTGGGTTTCCTCCCTCGGCGGCGATGACCACGTGAACGATGCACCTTTTAGTCCTCTACACACCGGCCGAAGGGATCCGACCGGATCTGTGACCAGCGGTGAGCAGAGAGAAAATGTCGCTACCGATGTCTTGTTTATATCTGGAGAGGATGAGAGAATGAAGAGAGCAACCCTAGTAAAGCAAGCGCTCAGGCCCCTGCGTCCATATATAGTGGAGTGATTATCTTTTTTCTCTCCACAACAAGCGTTTCAATTTGTGTACGTGGCATTAAAGAAAAGAAACTCTCTATTTAAGGTGACTACTGTACGACTCCTACTTACTACTACTAGTAGTACTACAGTATTGTTCACTTGTGCTCCCCGCCCCTCCATTCATTGAACAACCCCATGGGTGAATAAACATACAGTACTTACTGTATTTATATAGAACGAACAAGCTCGAACTATTTTCACATAGTTAAAATTTGAGGGCGGGGCTTTTCCCGGGCAGTACGCGCAGCAGTTTTCGGGTAGGCGGTTTGACAGAGAGGCGAGGAGGTTGAGCGAGTGGGGTTGTGCGATTTGACGGAGCGTTACTGCTGGAAAGACTTGTGATATGACCACTCACTATAGTCATGAATTACCGGCGCTCCAACCGGGGTGATGCCCCCCTTCCGTTCCGCGCTCTAATCCGGTGCATGACATGTCGACCCGGATGCTGGCTCTCCCACATGTCAGAGTAGTAAGAAGGAGCAAAGAATGATGTGGTATATACACGAGCGTTCGGGCTACTCTTGGCTCTTCGCCTCTTCGGGAAGTCGAACAATGATGGAGTACTACTGCACTGGAGGAGTACTACAGTACGCTTCTGGCCATCTGACACCGATTGAACTACTGCATGTCCACCGCGTGCGGGAGAGAGAGCGTGTAGCGAAAGCTTCTCCTAGTCTTGCCAGCCACCATGCTCATGGACGAGGGAGGGATGTTCCTGCCTTTGCGTGTATGACAGGTGGGCCCGACAGGTGTGTGGCCAACATGTCATATAGCCAAAGGCAGGTGCAGTTAAGTCGGGGAGGGAGAGGATAATCGAACTTCTCGTTGATGTACGAGTTGACGCGACACATCAAAGCACTGCACTCAATATATTTCAATAATTTGCGTTTACCGATGCATTAATTACAACGCATGCATGCATGCCGTGACTCTCCTTTTGATACTTGCATGTGTTGATTTAATGCACCTTGAAGTAGTATAAAATATGTGACGTTAAAGCTTTGTAATACCCCGGCCCAAGTTGAGAGATGGTTGAGCACGAGGAGGGCGAGATCATTGATACATCACTTACCACAAGCTCGCCGATCACCAGAGCGTGTGTCCGCTCGCGCCCTGCAAATGCCCCGTGCCCGTCCGCGGCTATGAAGGTCCGCCGCCGGCGCTCTACCACCACATCAGCACCGCACATCCCATGCCCGCGCACAGGATCCAGTACGACAAGGTGCTCCAGCTGCAAGTGCCACTGTCGGAGCCACAGCTCTTGCTGTTCGCGGAGGAGGACCGCCGCACATTTTTCTTGGTCAGCGGCGTGCTCGACATCGGCGCGCCTATCGTTGTGTCGGTCGTCTGCATCAGAGCGGGGGCGTCCCCACTGCCGCACTACGTGGCCAAGCTGTGGGCGAACGGCCCGCCGGGGGAGCCCAAAGGCACGACCGATGCCGTCAAGGTGGAAATGGAGGTGACAAGCAGCAAGGATCCCGGCGACGTCGACGTGCAGGAACTGACCTTCTTGACAGTTCCGCCCAAGCTGCTGGCCGGGGCTAAGCTTGTGTCCCTCCACATTCAGATTGACAAGCTCACGTCCTAAATGTTTCTACAGTGCCTTCTGTTTATCTTAGTAATATGCTAATATAGGGATTACCTTGGTCTACTTTAGCTTAAGAAATGGTGGGTTTTGGTGGCGATAAAAAATTATGTTTATCAATGCATTAATTGCAATGCATGCATGCATAAAGTACATGCATTGGTCAATTTTCTCTTAATACTTGCATGCAATGATTTAATGCACCTTGGAATCTGAACATGTGTTGGGGAACAACCAAATTGAGCCTTATAAAATGGAAAAACTGAAAGTTTGAGATAAGCCCTATAAAACCAGAAAGGAGAGAGTAGAAAAAGAAGTACTCCATCCGGGAATAGTGCCGCACTTCGAAACTTAAACCGTCAATAAATTTTGAGCTTGCGTCTCATCACATTCCAAATTACTCCATGCTATATTGAATTGCAAACCTGTTCACACCGATCACAACCTAAACGGTTTCCCACTTAGGAGCGTATTAGTACTCGGTTATAAATACTAGTATGCCAAGATGACTGCGCATTCCTCCTCAACTCCTCATCCACAAAAACAATCAAGCCATTCAGCATTCCTTCCCTTGCATCTGCCATGGCCAGCGTCAGTTCTGGGTCGAGAGATTGCCACCAGGGAGAGGCGAGCATGCAAGCGGAACCACGAGAGATGTCCCACCTCACTGCGAGAGCAGACGACATGTCCTGCCGCGCGGAAGTAGCAGCTCAGAGGTCCCGCCGCGCCGCTGAAGCAGCACGGAGGTCCCGCTGCGCCGTCGATGCAGTAGACTGGTCCGGCCGCGCCGCGGAAGCAGCAGAGATGTCCCGTCGCGCCACGAATGCGGCAGAGATGTCCCGCCGCACCGCGGCGGCCTTGGAAAATTTCTCGTGTGCAGGTGACGACTATTACAGGCGCATGCATGCGATCGTCCATGGCCAGATGGATCAGATCTCCCGTTTTGCGAGGTTGCAGGACGACATGAAAGCCTCGTTTGAACAGGCTAGCGGCGCACTAAGGGAGGGCAATGAGAGGCTCCGGGCCGAGCGCGACCTGCTGAGGGAGAAGATCGTCCGAAGTGCAGACCAGCAGGAGGAGACCAGTGCCTTGTTGAAGAGGACCAGCGTCATCGTCAAGAAACTTATGGACGAGAATGACATGTTCCGCAACGAGCGCCAAAGGCTAGTGGAGGAATCCTTGGATGTTCTCAAGCAGCGTCTTGAGGACACGAAAGAGCTCATCGCCGCTCGCCGCGGAGACTAGTTCCTGCGGCCTGCAGCAACGCATCAAGAAAGTAGAGATCAGCGAGCCAGATCCTTGTCTTCCTTCTTCTTTTGCCCTTGTGTATTTCGGGCGTAGCCGCATGTGGCTTTTTTAATTATCTTTCTAATTATGAAGACAATTAATCATCCTTATCTTTTTGTGGAAGATCAATGTTGCGAGGCTGGGATGAAGAAAACTCTTGCTGTGGCGACCCTAGCGTTGCTGTTCTTCTAGTTGCTGCTGGGCTTCCTTCAGTTTCCTGGTTTCTTTTGATGTAATAATAGGTTTAGGATGTGGATTGTGTCGTCAGTTGTAATGTTGGGTTCTAGCGCGGATGTTTGGCCTTTGTTGGCCTCTTGGGATGTTGCGATTTCAATCTGGTAGCTTTTAGTCCTTCATGTTAGGCTGGAGTTGTGTTGAACTTCTTGTGAATTGTGGTGGTTTTCAGTAATGAAAATCGGAAGGGACAAGCCCTTCTTTGATCAAAAAAATTAATCGTCCTTATATATTCATCAGTCTTGCTATAAGTTGCAATAGATGATATATAGGTCCGTCGAATCTTACATCAAGATCCGTGCTTTCAGATTTTCTTTTTTCTCTCTTAAATCTCAGTCGAGTGAGACATATCCACGCCATTAAACAGAGGCTCGGGCGCCATTAATGGAGACCTTGGGAGAGAGGTGGGCGGCAGATGGAGGTCAAAGGGCTCTCCTCCCGATAAGCACGTGCAGGGGTCTGATCGCACGCCTCTCGTACTACTCAAATAGCTACCCTGCACGACGCCTCCTAGCTAATAAAAAATGGGGACGCATGGCGGCACGTAAATGGTACTAGTAAGTAGAACGCCCACGGTTTCAACAATACTTGTGTTTCCGATTGTAACGTGACAGCACTTGTTCCAAAATGACTTTGTTGATTGTTAATGTGTGCGCCTTCGCAAATCGGACTGCAAATTTACCACAGCATGTTTGTGCCATGTCATGGCACCAAGCCAAGTTTCATTATTTTCATGCGTGTTTTGGATTTACAGGAATTAAAAAACTAAGTTTCTCAATGTTTCCAACCCAGCCACGACGCCCAGAATTTTGAATTTCATTCCCATTTCTTGCATGTAACCTAGAAATTTACCCGAGGACACACATGTGATTTTTCAACCAACTTTGGTGCACTGGAACATGTGCTTGTATTTCAAATTTGAATTATGCACACAAAGGTGACACGTTCCCTCCCAGAACCACAAGCCTTCTTGAGAGAAGCTCTGATTTGCAAGAAGCTTATACCAAAATTTGTTCCTATTTGGCCAATTTTTTTACCACGGCATGGTACTACCATCACATGACACCATGCCAAGTTTCATGATTTTAAAACCAAGTTTCTCAATGTTCTCGACCGAGCCACGATGCCCAGATGTTTGAATTTGATTCTCATTTTTTGCATGGGACCTAGAAATTCACCCAAGGACACAAATGTGATTTTTCAACCAACTTTGGTGCACGGGAGCATGTGCTTGTAGTCCAAATTTGAATTATGCACATTAAATGACCAAAAACTCAATTAATGTGTAAATAAGGCCAAACGAAGCCGGAATAATTCCAAAATTTAACAGGGCACTCATGTAGTTATATGTTGCCTTTGTAAATAAACTCAAGGGGGACAACATATATCGTTTCACACTCAAAGGTGGCACGCTCCCTCTCAGAATCACGAGCCTTCTTGAGAGAAGCTTGGGTTTGCAAGAAGCTTATACCAAAATCTGTTCCTATTCGGCCAATTTTTGACCACAACATGGCAGTACCATGACATGACATCCATGCTAAGTTTCATGATTTTCAGACGTGTTTTGGATTTACAAGAATTTTAAAACCAAGTTTCTCAATGTTCTCGGCCAAGCCACGATGCCCAGATATTTGAATTTGATTCTCATTTCTTGCATGGGACCTAGAAATTCACCCGAGGACACAAATGTGATTTTCAACCAACTTTGGTGCACGAGAGCATGTGCTTGTAGTTCAAATTTGACTTGTGCACATTAAATGACCAGAAACTCAATTAATGTATAGAAACGACAAATGAACCCAGAATAATTCCAAAATTTAACAGGGCACTAATGTAGTTCTATGTTGCCTTTGCTAAACTCAAAGGGGGGGCAGCGTATATCGTTTCACACTCAAAGGTGGCACGTTCCCTCTTAGAATCACGAGCTTCCAGATCGGCCCAATTTTTTACCACAACATGTTAGTGCCATGACATGACACCATGCCAAGTTTCATGATTTCCAGGCGAGTTTTGGATTTACATGAATTTAAAATCAAAGTTTCTTGATGTTCTCGGCCGAGTCATGATGCCCAGATGTTTGAATTTCATTCTCATTTCTTCCATGGAACCTAGAAATTCAACCAAGGACACACATGTGATTTTTCAACCCACTTTGGTGCACTGGAGCATGTGCATGCAATTCATATTTAGATTATGCACATTAAAAGTCCAGAAACTCAATTAATGTATGAAAAGGCCAAATGAACCCGAAATAATTCCAAAATTTAACAGGGCACTCATATAGTTCTATGTTGCCTCTGTAAATAAAATCAGGGGGAGGCAGCGTATATCGTTTCGCACACAAAGGTGACACGTTCCCTCTCGGAACCACGAGTCTTGTTGAGAGAATCTCTGGTTTTCCAAGAGGCTTATACGAAAACTTGTCCCAATTCAACCAAAAATTATACGTATGAAAACAGGGTTTAGATTATCCCAAACATCTCGCTACCTAGACCAATAATGTACTATGATTTGAATTCAACATAAAATGGATACAAATATTTGAATTGGAGAGCGTATGGTACATGTAGTTCATAGTGAAATATGATTACTGCTATATGTATTTTTTTTGTTATCAAGATAATATTTAAATTATTGTATAACTTGACAACAATCATATTCAAATAAGGAAAATTGATTCAAATTTAGTCCATATGGTAGATGACAATATATATGTTCACATGGTGGAGTAAAATGTTCATATATGATGGAAGATCAAAATGTACGACTACATCAATTATAAACCACAAGGCCACCTAACGATATATTCGAATTCAACATAACATGGATTCAGAAATTGAAATTCGAGATCATGGCATCTGTAATCTTATAAAAAGGGACACTGCTCTTTCTTTGGTGGGAATTGATTTGTTTTTTGTTCTTGTTGAGGGAAGTGTGAATCGATTTGGTACTGTGCAGGGTAATCATGTTCTCCCGATTTTCTTTACATTTTTCTTGTAGTTTTTACAATGGCATCTATAGCAATATAGTAAAAGGGGACATGACTCTCTTGTGTCTTGTATGAATTGTTTTTTTACACATTAAGCTTGTTCTGCCGAACAAGGAATCCGCACCTTGTTATCCCGAAATTTTCAAGCTCGAGTATCTTTTGTCTCACCTGCTTTGAAACTCCCGCTTCTTCAACCCGCGCCGCGCCTTGTTATCCCGAAATTTGGACGCATGCAAGAACTCCCTCCTCATCTGAAATCGCTCCCGCAGCCCAGACACGCAAAATCCCCCTTCTACCCCTCAGCCGGAAATGAAGCTCCACGTCGCGGTGTCAAAACCGGTGGGGGTACGCTGGTAACTTGCCCTACATTTCGGACAAGTGCGTCCCTAAGCTTGGCTCCCCCCTCCCCCTTCGCCACCCCCCCCATTCCTACACCGAGGCCGCCAAAACCCGCGAAACCCCATGCTCCTCCGTCGGCCTCCCGACCGCCGCCCAGCCAGAGACTCTTCCCCGACTACGTCGTCCACCGCAACAACTCGCCGTCCCTCATCCACCGCAATGGACGAGGATCCGTTGTCAATCTCATCGTCCCGCCGGATCATCCGCCCCGTCCTCCACCTCCAGGGAGCTGCCCCGACATTCGCCTCGTCTATCGCGCCACCTCAATCCCCACAGCGCCGTCTTGACCTGCCCCACTGGAACCACAGCACCCTCACCAATTCCTCCGATGAAGCCGAGGCCAACTCGGCGCAACCAAGGAGGTTCTGCACTCACCGCTGCATTTTATCTTTTATTCGATCTCACGGGGCTGCCGGTGCTCGATACCAAGCAGACAAGGTGTGTCTCCATTGACGGCACCGTCGCCGGCCACATCATCCACGGTGTCTCTCCCCCATGTCGTTGCTTCCTCGGCGGCAACTTCCACAACAGCACTAGATGCAGTTGCTCCAGCTCTCGCTCGCGCTGCGGCTCTGTTCTTGCTGTCGGTCGCGCTACTACACTGCTCCTGCTTTCGTTCGTGCTGCTGCTCTGCTCTTGCTCTCGCTTGCGCTGCTGCTGCTGCACGACCTGCGGCAGGTACAGGAGTTGCTGCTTTAGCACTCGCTCGCGGTGCTACTGCACGACTTGCTCTCTGCTAGTTCGTTCCCTGCTCGAGAGTCTGCTGATTTAGATCACTACTTCTCTGCTACTAGTGCTCGAACACCCTAAACATCTATTGCAATGCTCTGTTACTAGTTTAATCAGTTTCAACAATAAAATTCAGTTTCGACTGTGAAGTTCATTTTCTTCAGTTAAGTTCAGAGTGAACAGTACTTACAGCATCTGTCGAAGCGGCCGTGGCGCGGCTGATGCGTTTTACATCTAGCACTTTTTGGTGATGTATTTTACATCATCTATTATAGATGATATTAGGGTCCCACTTCAGATTAATGTTGTTTGTCTTGTCATGCTTCAGCCTCGTCGCCGTACACCTTAGTGGAGCTGCTCCAACGACGGAACCGTCCATCACAGCGGAGCAGTACCCTCGGCACCGTTTCCAGAGGCCTCGGATCTTCTTCCCCGCCTCCGATAGTCACACCAGCATCATCACCATCCTCCACGTCCAACCCAATGATGATGAGGTCCACAAGGCTATGCCAAAGAGGTTGTACACTCGTCACATCACTTTGTTTCTCCATTCCTCTGTTCTTCCAATTCATGTGAGCCAAACACACAGGTTGACTGAAATCCTATGTTTCCAAATGCTCTGTTTTGCACGTGCATTCCTATCCTATTCCTGTGTTTTTCCTGTCCTTGTGTTTATAGAATCCTCCAATTCAAAGGAGCCCTTACAGATTTACTTCATTTTCAGATAGGCGTCAAAGAAAACTTTGTGTGTTATGTCCTGCTCCTGCCGTGCCGTCATCCACCCCACCCGAGGTGCACCATCGACAAAAGCATTCACTGCAGCAGAGATCCCCCCTGCAGACTTCCTTTCGCCGCCTCAGATCATCTTCCCCGTTGCCGGTAGCCACGCCAACCGCATTACCATCACCGACTGAGCAGATGAACCTGAGGACTACACAGTTCCGGAAGAGAGGTCGCAGTCTTTCGTGTTTGCTTATGTTATGCATCGGTTATTATTACCTGCTACTTTATCGTTCAATCTTGAGTTTTGAATTGCCCATGGGTCTCATATCGAGCCAGCAACGAATAGTATCTGTCTACTATCCGGTTCATCTGGGGTCTTCTATGTGGTTCATGTTGGGTGGGCAACAACAATAGATGATCCATTGTCTATCTTTTTAAACTGAAGCTATAATCTACCTGGTATCATTAGTTTTGGATCCATCCACTCGTTTTCTACCATCAGTCTTGATTTTTGCATGCACCCCTTAGGCCTTACAAAATCTAACTATTTTTTTATTATGCATGTCAGATATTGTACACAATCCTACTGAACATGTACAGAAAAAGAGAAGACCGTTGCATGCGAATATAATGTCATGCAGACGCCGCTCCATGGTGGGCGAAGTGCCCCCCCCCTCCTGCATTTCCAGATTGTATTCCAGAGGAAGATAACTGTTCAGATGGAGATTCAGAAGGAGCCGACCATGCCTGTTTACCACCTGAGGTGTTTTCTCTAACCTGGCATGCTGATGTTGGTCATATCATGCATATGGCACCTTGCATTGCTTACATTATACATCTTATATGTCATCAGCTTAGTTTAGATTTACTTTGTGTGAATGCCACCTGTTTGGTTTCTATATCATACTCCCACCATTCCTAAATATTTGTCTTTTTAGAGATTTCAACAAGTGACTACATACGGAACAAAATGAGTGAATCTACACTCTAAAATATGTCTTTATACATCCGTATGTGGTAGTCCATTTGAAATCTCTAAAAAGACAATTATTTAGGAACGGAGGGAGTATATGGGAATTATGCAATGCCATCTTCTTTAGCCAGGCATCATATATGTGAATCAAGCAATGCCATCCTGTTTAGCCAGTCATTGTATATGTGAATTGTATCGTGCCATATTTTTTCCCATATGTATTCCATTTGTCAACAATGTTTATACATTCATCTACTCTTCCTGTGCATTAGCCATTTGAGTCAGTCATTGGAAAATCTTCTAGGCAGTCAGTGCTACCTGTCGATGCAGATTTCTTGCTGGTTACAGATAGCTCCTCAAAGGAGGATTCAGAGAGAGATGACCAGTCGTATTCCCCTCCCCCCGAGGTGCATGCTCTAACTTGGCTGGGTTATATTGCTCATATCTTGCAAATCTTGCATTGCCATGCCATCTGCTTAGATTAGACATGCTTTGTGTGAATGCCTCATGTTTGCTTTCTATATCAGATATGTGAATTATGCAATGCCATGTTTTTCATCCAGTTATCATATATGTGAATTATGCACCTCCATGGAGCCAGGCATCATATATGTGAATTATCTCATGCCATCTTTTTTTCATTATGTATTCCATTTGTCGACAATCTGTGTATATTGAACTACTCTTCATGTGTATCAGCCATTTGAGCCGATTATGGAAAAATCTGGAGTGAAAACAAGGCCTTCAGAGCAGGCAATGGTACCTGTTGAAGCATATATCTCGATGGTTACAGGGAGCTCCTCAGAGGAGGATTTAGAGACAAATGACGAGTCCTATATCCCACCTGAGGTGTATGCTCTAAGTTGCCATATTTATATTTCTCATATGATGCATATGGTGTCTTGCATTGCTTAGTTTAGACATCATATGCACACTATTGAATTCTATCTGCTTAGTTTAGAGATCATACATGCGAGTGCCAGTTGCTTAGTATATGAATCAATTATGTCAATTATATCATGCCATCCTGTATACTTAGACAACATGTATGTGAATTATTTCATCCCAGCCTATTTTAGAAAGACATCATATAGTTTTGTCATGTCATCCTGTTTAGGTACTCATCATATGTTAAATTATGCCATTATATCCTATTAAGTTATCCATCATATATCTGAAACTGTGTCATGCTATCCTGTTTAGTTAGGCATCATATATGTGAAATTGTGTCATGTTGTCCTGTTTGGTTAGACAACATACATGTGAATTACCACATCTGTCTATCATACAATGTCTGTACATTCAATTTATTTTCTTGTTTATCAGCCATTTGAATTGGAGGGGGTGATGGCAGTATCTAAGGGAGCAAAAACCTGTTCTTCACAAAAGACAGTGCTACCCATTGACGCAGATAGAACCATGGTTGTACTGGCCCACAAACTAGCCCCACCACACATAATCGAGATTCTTCCAGATTGCACACTTACACCGTTGGGCAGAGAACCAGCTACAACCCATCTAACCGCAACCCCAGCGGATAGTAACCCACTTATAGTTGACAAAGCACCATGTCCACCACAGAGTACCCCCACACGAGCAGTTTGTAAAGCTACTGCAGTGCCCAAAGCATGAAGACCACCACAGCTAACCTAAACTCCACGTTTAAAGCAGAAGAGCAACTATTCTCAGGTCAGATTCCATAGCTATGGTCCATACTCCTTTGCTGTTGCATCACTGTATTTACTCATACCAACTACTTTCAAATTTGAAGGATCCAATTGAAACTCCAATGGCGCAATAGGTATGTTTTAAACATATTTCTTTAACTGGATTGTTGTTCTAACTTCTTGCTCTATGTTGATTTCAGTTTAAGTTGCATAAACAATTATGTTCTCATGTGATGCACATTACAAGTGCTGCCAATGCTGTGTAGTTTCTCACACTTATATTCTATCTATGTTGTTGTGTCTTAAAAATATATGAGTTGAACTGTGTCTCTATCTTGATTAGGGAACATAAACTAGAATGATATGGACAATACAGTGACCATAGTACATAGATTTATTTTGTTTCATGTTGTTATCCTGTCCACCTTACTACTGAACCGGTTTACCAAAATGAGTTTTGTATACTACAAGCTAAACCTGTGATGTGTCTGCTTGTTTCTCTTGTAGTATGCAAACAGAATATTGGAGAAGAGCACCCCACTATGCAATGGTAGAGAAAGTAATGCAGATAAGGTTCAAGATAGTGAGACAACCCTGTTAGTCTCCAAGAAAGGTGATAAAAACGATCTTGTAGACAGTGAGAAAACCCCACAGTCCTGCTTTGATGTAGTGTTCGAGTTACTGGCCAGTACCGCTGGCACAAGCTCTTCCAACTCGCTGCCTGAATCACTTCGGCTTCTTCAGTCTCAGCTACAAGCTGAAAGGCATCAGTCAGCTGTGCTGCGGCAAGAAGCCGAAGGACTGAGGAAGTCCCTGTAGAATTCAGATGCGTACTCTCTTGTGCAACAGCAAGCGCTGGAGGATTTAAGCACCAAACAAGAGAAAGTTAATAAGCTTGAGTATTCTATAGTCTCACCTAAATAGCTTGGCGTAATCATGGTCATAGCTGTTTCCTTGAGAACTTCTAAAGTGGTTTCAGTTCTGGACTTGTTTTGCTGCAGCATTTATATGCTGGTGTGTTCCCTATATTTGCACTGGTGGCGAACTTTGATGCCCAGTGGATGTAATATGTGTAATAGCCGTGATAGCCTAGCATAAGTTGCTCGCTTATTTATTTCCTTGTTTTGTTTATTTGTTTGCTTGTAGTCAGTGCAGTTCTTTTTCGGCAGTTTGCTAGTGGCTGCAATAACCTATTTTTTAAAACTAGGCCACAATAACCATGGGCTAATATTTACTGTAG